>NW_026575046.1:3485000-4085000 GCF_905146905.1 Nyctereutes procyonoides
GAGTGCTCTGTGAAGTATACTTAATCTATTTGTTAAACCAAATAAATGGATGTTCATATCTGTTTTTCTGCCACATTCCATTTTTTTTTTCTTTAAAAGTTCTTCATTATTTATGAATTTGTACTCACCCATATGGAATGCTTGGTCAACCTAGGTTTGTCAATTTGTTCAGTAAATGTCACTTAGCTTATAGTGGCGTAATTTCAGGTAATAGGAATACAGCAAACAAAACAGACACAAGTCCTCATCCTTATCAAGAGTATTTTTTTTACAAGGGAGAGAAAAAATGAGTGATATACATGGTAAAGAATATATAGTATATGACACAGTGATAATTCTAAAAATAACAGATATAGCATGTTTATTAGCTGTTTATGTGATTAATCATCAAAATATTCAGTAGCTTACAACAGCAAATATTTAATTCTACATTGCATTATAATGAAATTTTTTGAGCAGACAAGAAAAACTAAGAACAGATAAAGAAAAAAAATTCTTTACAAAGTTTTTTTTTTTTTTTTTTTTTTATTCCTTTATCTTCCCAGAAAAGCTAATTTCTATGTTTTGTCTTTATCAGGTCTTTGATGGTATGACACCCTATTCAGGCATGTGCTTTAAAAATTTTCTAAGGGTTTTAACAGACTTCCTCAGGATTTGAATTGCAAATGATGTCTCTTTGACTAATTAGGCTTGTTTATTTGGTGTTATGTTCTAGTATAAGGTCATCACTTGATATTCTGATGATTGAAGTGTCATATAACTGAATGTCCTTGTCAAATGCATTATAATGAACTCTCATATCAAATTTTTAACCATGTCCATTTTTGAGTCTTTTGTCATTTATAGTGACTGTTCTGATACTCTTGTGAAATATGTTTCATCGTCAAGGAGATTCATAAAAAGGACTTTTTTTAAAAAGATTTAATTAACTAGGTGACGGGCACTGAGGGGGGCACTTGACGGGATGAGCACTGGGTGTTATATGTTGGCAAATCGAACTCCCATGAAAAAATAAATACACACACACACACACAAAATTATTTATTTATTTATTTATTTATTTATTTATTTATTTATTATTTATTTATTTATTTTTATTATTTTAGAAAGAGAGTATATGTGTCTATGAACAGGGAGAGGGCAAAGGGAGAGAATCTCAAGCAAAATCCCTGTTGAGCACAGAGCCCAATGTGGGGCTTGATCTCACGACCCTACGATAATGACATGAGCCAAAATCAAAGAGTCAGATGCTTAACTAACTGAGCCACCCAGGTGCCCCAGACTCACAAAACGGACTTTTAACAAATATGGCTATTTGTTATTTAAAAAGGATATTTTAAAATCCTAAAACTAAACTGGGTGAGGATTTCTAGAACCTGCATTCAACCTGAATAAAGTTGGTTACATGGGCTTAAATGAATTGAGGAAGATGATTATAGTTCTTGTGACTCTCTAACGTTTGCTTTTCCAGATAAAATAAATTTTCTCCTAAAATATCTATGTCTTAACAGAAATGTGGTAAAGTATTCATATGTGAACAGATTGAGACATTTAACTTTTCTCCCTACTTGAGCCCTCTGAAACTCAAAGTCTCAGGGCGTATTCTTTCTATCATGACAGTTAGAGTTATTTGTATAAGTTCAGTAAGAATCTCTTCTCCTTATAACAGGACACCAATTGGAAACGTTGGTGGTTTTATCAAGGTTTTGACTGGGATGCCATATTTGAGACAGACATGTACAGACTCAGATATGACCAGATAGCTTTAAGGAACCAAGGTTGACTTTATGGAACCATTAAGGCCCTTGGAAATGGCTTGAAAACTTGCTTACAGAATTCTCAACAGCCTTACCAGTTGAGTGAAGAATGTCACTTTATGGCAGGTGCAGGAGCCTCAGGATATTTGGGGACCTTGAGAAGAGGAATTCACCCAAATCCATAGGTATTGCAGGCATGTCTGACAGCCAGTATTTGGCTTGGCTTCTGGCCTAGAGAACGTACTAAAAGTTCAATGGATATTCTTTTTTTTTTTAATTTTATTTATTTATTCATGAGAGACACAGAGAGAGAGAGAGAGAGAGGCAGAGACACAGGCAGAGGGAGAAGCAGGCTCCATGTAGCAAGCCTGATGCGGGACTTGATTCTAAGACTCCAGGATCATGCCCTGGCTGAAGGCAGGTGCTAAACTGCTGAGCCATCCAGGGATACCCTCAATTGAGATTCCTTATAAAAAGTTCTAGAACAGTAGATTTTAAAAGATCTTTATGGTCAATCACTATTTTAATTGAGCTTATGTAAATATTTAGGCCAAGTTTGTTAAAATTGGACTTGTTTTTACAAAGAATTAGTCTTGATTTAGCCATCTCTAGAAATGAGGGTAATTTTAGAGAGAAAAAGTATGTTTCAATAACACACCTTTGCAATTCCTAAATTCCAGTTTTGATTATCTTTGAATGTTTTGCCTTAACTACACAACTTGAGGTACACTTCAGAGAAATTGCCACAGTAGCTCATGTATAGACAGTCTTCATGCTTATTACTCCGTGGGGATAATAATAGGACCCCATGGGCATATTACTTGAACAGCTGAGAAACGGGATGGATTCCCCAACAATTGTACAACTCAGCTATTGCCTTGACCAATTTTGTATAGTCAAGATGACAAAGTTGCCCCTTTAAAGCTAGAGAATACCCGACTTCATGGGGTTAGCTATGGACTTATGAAAATAATAGATGACCCCATTTTTTCTCATGATTGGATTAGATGATAAATCTAGGGATGCCCCATCCCCAGACAAGTCAGCTCCCACTTGCCAGTGATTCCCCATGATGAAGATATTGTTAAGGCTAGGCATCAAACAAAGAGGGCTTGTTTAATGGTATTATCCCTTTTTTTTTTTTTTTTTTTTGGTTCCAGGAGCCATCTCTGTTGATGTAAAACTGCAAATTGAGGCTTTAGCTGGGCATACAGTGGTCATCTTTAATTAAGCTTGACATGCACAAATTAAAAAGGTGGTCCTCCTAGACTGAGACGTGCCTTGATAGTCTCACTGCAGCTCAAGGAGTAACCTATGCATTATTAAAACAGAGTGTTTGCATATACTCCAGATACCACAAAAATGTGACAGGGTTACTAAAGGACATGAAAACTCAAACTGGCACTTTAAACGATTCCTCTCTTTCCTTTAATGACTAAACTCCTGAACTGGAGGAGAGTTTTGGTCAAATATCTAAGGACTCTTATTTGGATTTCCTTTTCTTTTTGTTATTCTAATTCTGTTTTGCTGTTTTCTCCCATGCCTCTCTGCCTGGTGCTGCTGAGGCTCCTTCAGTGCCACGACTTCAAGCTGACAGATGATCCTTTCTGTGCAGAGAGATCCATACATGTAGTCTACCTTGGATTTAGCTGCCTCTGTAACGCCCATGTGTAAGTCCCCAGCTGACCAATGTAGATCCAATGTGACCATAGGTAGACCCACGACATCACTAAACCCTTCATTCAGCAGGAAAAAGTTACAGAAGATAAGTCCTTCCACCCTTAGCAACTTTAAAGATTTAAGGGTCAAAAGTTGTTCAGGGGAAATGATACAGAAAACAAAGACAAAAGAAATGTAGGAAGAGGAAAGATCCTTACAAACTGCAGCACATTGACATATACTTGAGGCAGGCAGAGTGACCTTCAGGCTAATACTTTGCTGGAGGCAAAAAGCAAACTTAGCTTGACATTAGCCTGACCTCCAGGATCCCATGTCTTCTTTAGCATATCAAATCCCTTTGGAAATTTCTTTGATCTTTACTCATTGATCTCTACATGAACTTCTATGTTAGCAATCATCCTCCAAACATATGACCCACCGATATATATAGCTGAAGGGTCTCATGACTAAAGTTTTACTAGACATTAGTAAGTGGCCTCATCTTAACAGCAGCCAACTCCTCATGGTCCTGCAGGCCTTGCTTCTGAATTTTTTACAAACTTAAGCCATCCCTAACCCTCACTAACTAAAAAGCACATAATGAGTCACTCCTCACCATCCCAGGGGAGCTCTGTCTAAAGGGTTGTGTCCCGTGCTTCAATAAAAACCACCTTTTTTTATGCCCATGCTCATGCACACATACACACACGAAACAGAAGAAAACTATGATTAAACTATCACTCTGCTGGGATGGGCTCAGATCCAAATGCATTTTCATTCCAGAATATGATGACCTGAATAAGCAACCACTGGGAGGAGGCAAGATCATGAACATAGAATGAAATCATTGAAGTGTAGTTAAAGCTTCCCTTCAAACATGGCATATTCTGTTGGCAAAATCATTGGCAAAGCACGTGGTTAAAGTAGCGGGGACATATTTGCCACCCACAGGGAAACATGAGGAAAGAGGGGAAGGAACTAATCATTGTGAACAAACAATACAATCTGTTCACAGTCCATCCTCCAGTCACAAACACCTGTGTGCATCTTATAAATAAAACCTCTTGGGACGCTTGGGTGCTCAGCAGTTGAGTGTCTGCCTTCCGCTCAGGGTGTGATCCCAGTCCGTGGACAGAGTCCAGCATCAGGCTCCCCGCAGGGAGCCTGTTTCTCCCTCTATCACTCTGCTTCTCTCTGTGTGTCTTTCATGAATAAATAAATAAAATCATTAAAAAATAAATGAAACCCATTTATCTCCTCCTTGATACCATCAAAACTCTTTAAACTATGGAACCAGACTTAAATTTCAAAATCATGTGATACAGTTGTATCAGAGTATGTCTCTTGATCCAGAGACCATCGATTTAGAAGGACAAATTGTTTGGCCTCCATAAATTCAACATATAATCAGGGATGAATAAGGACAAAATAATAAAAATAAAGGCCCTATTTGAAAGGAAAAGAATGCCAATGGCTCATGGTAATTCAGTAATTATTCTGTGCAATCATTATGGGGATTTCTGTCCTTAAGGCTCTGAGGCTAACTTATTTGGTGAATCCTTAAACTTGCATTTTCAGCCCTGAAAGTTATGAAACTTAATTTTTTCCCTCCTTTCTTTAATGTTGGAAAGAGATCAATGTTTTTTTTTTTTCCTGTACTCATCTCTTTCTTGTAGTATCTTATTAAATGCAGCTTATAATAATCAACTCACACTACAGACATTCTTTCTTAAAACCTCTTCTCTGGATGCATTAATTCTTAAGTACATTTTCTACCTTCCAAATTATCCCATGAAAATGCTCATCAAAGGAGAACACAGTCATTTTCTAGCATCCTACAAGTTTTACTTTATATTATTTGCTTCCTCAAACACAAATGTCACATAATTTGTTGTAGTGGTGATGGTAACAGAATCTTTCTTCTAGAAAGATATAATATGGAATGCATACTAATTTTATCTATTAGTTTCTATTGCATTAAAAAATTAATTCTGTCTCAATAATTTGTAATCACAAATGTTATTTCTTCTCACATTATCCAAAAACTCTGGTTTGGTGCAGTTCTGTTGGGCTCTGGGGTGCTCATCATTAAGCACCAGTGTTTTCTCATTAGACTAAAAAAGTAGCTTCTTTCTAGATTATGTTCTTATCAGAGTGAAGGCAAAGAATAAGAGAAATTGAGCCAAACCATGCAAGCTTATTATGAGCTCAGATGTGATTCAAACCATGACATGTCACATACCATTGGCCAAAGCAAATTAACTGGCCAATCCCAAATTCAACGGGAAAAAATCTCTTCTCCTTATAGGAAAGTATGTCAAAGGCAGGGAGAAAATGGATAATTGTGAACAAATAATTAAATACACCAGGGCAGGTAAGAGAGAAATCAAGTACTTGAAGATGAGAAGTCAGGAAAATTCTGTTCCAAACAGAATTTCCTAGGGAAATGAGACAAATGAGAATGAATGTTGTGAAAGATTTCAATAAATAACCTACACCTTCAGCAGTTTCCCAATGAAGTTCTCTGAACAGTGAACTCATTCTTTTTAACATATCTTTTTATTGCATCCTCATTTTATTTATTTTTTAATTTTTTAAAATTTTTATTTATTTATGATAGTCAGAGAGAGAGAGAGAGAGAGAGAGAGAGAGAGAAGCAGAGACATAGGCAGAGGGAGAAGCAGGCTCCATGCACTGGGAGCCCGACGTGGGATTCGATCCCGGGTCTCCAGGATCGCGCCCTGGGCCAAAGGCAGGCACCAAACCACTGCGCCACCCAGGGATCCTTGCATCCTCATTTTAATGCAATTAAATAGGTTAAAGATTTCCAGAATAATAGCTATTTTTCATCTCATCAAATTTGAGGACAATTCTCTATTGTCATCTGTACTCCATTGTTGTCGATGAGATGCTCAAAGTGTGTCAAATTCCTTTCTCTTTGGTTTTCAAATTCTGAACTTCATCATAACACATCTAGGTGATAATATTTTTTCACTACATTTGAGATGTCTTATGATTATTTGTCTAAGGCATAATGTCTCATAGTATACTGTTTGTTTTTTTAAATATTGCCTCATCATTCTCTTTGCTGTCTTCATCTGAAACTCCTGTTATTATACATTGCAGATTTGTTTTCCTTTGCTATCTATTTTAATCCTTCTTTTTTGTTTGTTTACTCGTTAATCTTTAGCCTCTTATGCACTCTGGCTGGCTTCCTCAGACTTGTCTTCCAATTTACCTACTCTGCATTCAGTTGTATCTAATCTCTTCCCCCAGTTTGTTTGAGTTCTTCATGTCAATTCTTAACATCGGTGTCTATGATGTGGTTTCTGTTGACTGATAAGTGAAGTTTTCCATTTTCCATTTCAGAGCAAGCCCTGGTTTCATACCAGGCACCTAACTCTAGTAACATCCCCAAAGAATTCCTATAATTGTATACTCCCTCCCTTTTCTAGGGCTAACAAGTTAAGTTGCCAGCTTCTGGAGCCTACAATCTGCCTTACATTCCCTCTGGACTTCCATAACATCAGCTTGCCAATTTGCCACTTGTGCAAGTGGCACAACACCACTGAATCACATGCAAAAATATAAAGTCTGTTGGGGGAAACATACAATTATATCAGTAGCAGAGTATATGTAATTCCCTAAACCCTCATTATTCTAGAGTATGACACTTAGGCTGTTCAGAGGTCTACAACAGAGCTCCAAGAGAAGGGAACCTTGACTTCCATAATGTTCTCTATTGTTTCAGCATCAGGAGGACAGAGAGCACCTTGATATACATGCAGAAGTGAAAGCTCACCAGCTTCAGAGGTGATGGTATTAGAAAGAAGGAGACTCTGAAGTTTGGTAGACGTTGTCAGTTTATACTCTAGTGCTAAGTCATATGTACTGAGCCAAACTTTTTCTAACATGAAGAAATGAGCATTGAGGTTCACCACAATTTATCTCCCCTCATCCTTTACATGGAAGTTTATTTTTCTCATTAGAAGCTAATTACTGTCAAAGTAAAATGTTGATAATTTATGCACTTAAATTTCTGGTCTTAGAAAACTTTCATGGAAAAAATTAGAAAGTGTGTGGAGAGAATTTTTTTTTTAAGATTTTAATTTATTTATTCATGAGAGGCACAGAGAGAGAGGCAGAAACACAGGCAGAGGGAGAAGCAGGCTCCCTGGGGAGGGCAGAACTCAATCCCAGGACCTTGGGATTATGACCTGAGCCAAAGAAAGGTGCTCAATCACTGAGCCATGCAGGTGCCCCAGTTTTTTTTTTTTTTCTCCCTAAATGAAAAATTTGTTATATCAAATGTCTACTACAGGATCTATAGCATTTTGATGACTGGAATTATTTCTAGGTAGAATTTTCTCTTATATGGGAAAGTTAAAAATATTGGAATAATTATGATTTAAATGCCTGGATATGAAGCTTGGACTTGTTGAGATTTGAGGTGATACAATATGTATTTCAGAAGTTTAGGTACCAAGTTACTTGGTACCTAAAATAAAAGCACTTTTTTTTTTTTTTTTACTTTCTTAGGTTTTTTTGTCTTTCTTAGGTTTAATATACATGAGTAATTTGTAAGTTGTACTCTACCTCATTAGCCAGTTTCAAACACATCTTTAAATGGTGCTGTAATTATCCACTTTGGTTTTAAGACTATGTAATTTTATGTGGCAGAGAGATACAGATATCATTATTTCATATTTCTGTTTCTGAATGCACTATAATTTCATATGCCATATGTGATTCTTTCACATAATTTCTTAGACTGTATCATGAAATGCTAATGATTAGATAAAGCACATTTAAGAAAGGAAGACTTGGTGGGAATGACAAAGGGGCATTTGGTTTATTGAAGGTAGCCCCTTGCTATACACTTTCCCCCCCCCCAGGATAATATTGATTCTAATTGTTTTTTTAAAAGACCTTGTTTCTTTGCTTCAGTAACTTTGCCAGATCAGTAGATAAATCATTCCTTAAAATTAACCCTGGGTCTCAGCCTACAAAAGTTGTAATCAATTTGATACTTATATTTATTTGAACTAATTAATATTTTCCTTACATTAATAGTATTTACTCAGGAAATGACTACTTATATTAGATAAGTATTTATTTGTAGATGATTCTGGGGAAAGACTGATTGACACGTAAGTGGTTAGGCTGTGATATCTGACTTATCCGGGATGTCTGACATTATAGATAAGATTAACCAGAAAGTTTCTAAATCTCTACTTTAAATTGCTTTATGCAGCAGTTGCAGTTTACATTGGAAACGCTACTCTCAAATTAAAAAAAAAAAAAAAGTACAAGGAATCTGGGATATATGCATCTAAAAACTTGTATTAAATATTGATCATTAATAATTATGTAAAGCTCTGGCTGAAATATTTTCACTATATAAATAAAGTATGACTAACACTATAGCCATCTGAATGCACATTACAATGCCACACATTTAAAAGGACAACTGTCCTATAGTAGAATTCCACTGTACTCTGGAATAGTATCTTTAAAATTGCTTAACCTAAAAAAATAAAAAGCATTAAAGAAAATTGCTTATGCTAACACATTTGCTGTTACCATGTGTCAATATGCATGACTACAAAGCTGATTATCCTGTAAGAAATTTTTTTCCAAAGTACTAGTAAAGTGGGCCACTTTTTTTTGGTGTTCTCTCACTTTTATTCATAAATATGACTCATAAAAAGCTGAGAAACTGTAAACTTGTGAATTTTAATTGAAGAACATTCCTACTTTTTTCCAATATTTTGTGAAGAATTAAAAAAATGATTTGTGAAGATTAATTAGTAACAATCACATAATTTCTAAGAACTCTATGCTTATTATCATAAGCATGCAAATCCATACAAAGCAGGTAAGCAAAAGAAAAGCAATCAATCTATAACTTTGGCGTAGCCTACAGCCAAATAGATTAAAAACAAATCATAAAATGATTGACATTTTATAACTGGTACGTTACTAAATAGACAATCTTAAATATTTCAAGATACTCAACTTTAAAATTAGAAGAGTGTCACAGCCTTATTTACTTAGAGCTATTAACTTGTATGAAAGAATATATCCTAAAGGTATTCATATCCTGTTTAATGGGATAAATATCTAATAATTTTCTGTTACTCTTATTTTATATACTAAATCTCATAACATTAAATAAACACACTTTATCTCAAAAAAGCAGGATGAAAAAATATGATAGACTGATAACTTGCTGGCTTTACAGTTAATTTGAGAATTCCAGCTATCTTTTGAATTCGTACTTTCAATTTAACCATACTGCATATCAAATTGACATACTATTCATTTATCATCCATATTCTTTCGATCTAAACTTCAGTGGGTTGGTTCTTTCCAATCAAGATGGTGATGTGTAGCTGACTAATTCTCCCATAGAATACAGCTATCAAATATACATACAAAGACTCTTTCAAGTCATTGGAGTGTATTGAATGTAAAAAGGCTCAGATGAGATATGATCCTTGAGAGAAAGGAAGTGGATTTTTATACTGACAATGACTCAGGGCATTTTTTTCATCTGCAGTGCTAGGGGAAAGAATCCAAGCAGCAATTAGTTTGTGGAGACAGAGGCTGGGGTTCAGGGCTGGCATAGTAGCTCAAATAGGAACAAAGTCTTAAGAAGAAGAAATCTCAAGAAATAGTGCCAAAATGTGAAGCAATATTCCTGTGATAATTGCAGATATACACACATGCATGTGATGTGGAGACTCCAAGAAACCAACACAAGGCAAAGCCGGATGACAAAATTGCTAATAGAAATTTCAGCAGCCAGTAGACACTAGGAATTAGAACTGGTAAATATTTCAGTTGATACTAGAGAAAAGATTGTGTTTAGGAGTAAGAGCTTCTTTCCAGGAGTAAGGGGAAGTTGACACAAAGCAGTTCTAAGAAAATCTAACTAACCTAGGTAAGCAAAGTTCTATAAATCTACAAAAAATAACTCTCTTTGGAGGAAGATGACATAGTCAGGGACTTATATAAGTATTTATACATAATTTTCAATCAATAATTCCAAAGCATGCTTTAAACTGGAAAATTACTAAAAACAAAAAGGAAACAAAATCAATAAAAATACTCAGATATGATATTGACAGTAGTTATTACAAAGGGGTTTTGAAATGATCATGATAAATGTTTAAGAGCACATAGAGTAAAAGAGAATTTTAGCAGATACAAATAATGTATATTTAATAAATCAAGAAATAATTATATAACTGAAATATTTCAGTGCTGAAGTGTTCATTTATAGGTTTAATAGACAAGTTATTAGAGAATAAACAGTGGAAAAGATTATTGTACTAGAATGTAGCTCAATATAAAATATACAAGTTAAAAAAGAGAGAGATAAAAAAATAATCAAACACACAGAAAAAAAAGAACAATAGATTTATGGTTTTATAGCTAAAAAACCTAACATGCATACTTTTGCACAATAAATGATGAAACAAAAGAAAATAAATATTTGAATAAATACTGACCAAAATTTTCTAGAACTAACAAAAGATAGCTTAAAAAAATTCTTTACAACCGAAAACAGATTTTTTTTAAAAAGTAAGTGCCTCTTAAGTGCACCATAGTTAACCTTTTGAATATTTAATACAAAAATATATTTTAAGTAAGAAAGATCACTTAAAGTAGAATAAACTAATCTACAGTAAAGCAATAATAAGACAGTTGATTTTCAACAGATAAGATGGTGGTCAGCAGACAGTTAAATTGCATCATTTATTACTAAAACAAGAAAAATCCTTCAAATTAGAGTTCTACTCTCAGTGGGAATACTCTAAAAAAGTAAGAAAAAATATGTTAAAAAAAAAAAAAAGGAATGAGTTAATTGACGGTAGACCAGTAGTAAAAGGACCAGCAGAAAGGGATTTTTAAGGAAAATTTAGAATTTCCTTTGGAAACACAGCAACCCAGGGAAGAAGAAATACCACCAAAAAGGATGATTATTGACTTAAAAATTATCATTTAATTCTATGCAATGGGGTTAAATAGATTTAAAGTTGTTCCATTTGTTTCAAATGATAATATTATAATTTAAGTTGGAATAAAATAAATTGTAATATGTAGAGCAAATAGTAAGAAAAGTATAAGTAAAATAAAATGTTAATGAAGGAGAAAATGAAGGCTGTGAAATATATTACTAATTAAAAGAATGTAAAAGAAGAAAAAAGGGAACAATTCTTAAAAAAAAAGAAAGCAAGATGGTACACTTGAAATATATCAGTAATTAAATTAATTGTAAGTAAATCAAAATAAACATATTGTGAAACAAATTTAAAATAAAACAAAACAAAAGCAGAAACTTAGTTTAGGGGGTCATATGAAACTTTAAAAAATAACTTTGAAAGTAAAATGATGTAAAATATCATACCATCTAATCATTAATCAAAATTATAAAAATCGGATATAGTTATAGATAAAATGGAATTTAAGTTGTAGGTGATTGTCAAAGAGAGATGTTCTACAATGAAACATTTTCAATATAAGAGGAAGATATCTTGCCTTCAATCTTTAAGGCAAATATCTTGTGCATCCAGTGGTATGATTTCAAACTATATCTAAAATACTCAAAACCAAAAGAAAATAAAGGGAAAAATAGAAAAATCTAGTGAAATAGTGGGATACAATAACACAACATCTCTTAATAGATGAAAAAAAAAATCTGTATGGATGTAGAAAGTTGAATGGCACAATCAATAAATTTGAACTAATTTATTATTTCAGCTAAGTATGAAGCTGAAGAATGTACATTCTTCTAAAATGCATAGGGGCACGATCTCAAAGAAATGCATACTGACATTTAGAAAAAACCTTCAGCAAATTTCAAAATATATACCTGTAACCAGACTCAAATGATATCACCTCACACCTGTCACAACAGCTAAAATTAGCGCCAGAGGGAAAAACAGATGTTGGCAAGGATGCAGAAAAAGGAGAAGCCTCTTAACACGCTTGGTGGGAATGCAAACTGGTGCAGCCCCTCTGGAAAATAGTATGGAGGTTCCTTAAAGTTAAAAATAGAGCTGCCCTATGATCCAGCAATTGAATTACTAGGTATTTACCCGCAGGATGCAAAGATACAGATTTGAAGGGACACAGGCACCCTAATGTTTATAGCAGCATTATCAGCAACAGCCAAACTATGGAAAGACCCAAATGTCTATCAACCGATGGCCTAATGAATGCATAAATAAGTGGTGCACACACACACACACACACACACACACACACACAGGAATATTACTCAGCCATACAAAAGAAGGAAATCTTGCCATTTGCAATGACGTGGATGGAGCTAGAGAGTATCATGCTAAGCAAAATAAGTCAGAAAAAAAGACAAATACCATACGATTTCACTCCTATGTGTAATTCAAGACACAAAATGGATGGAAAAATAAAGAGAGAGGCAAACTGTAAAACAAGACTTTTAACTCTAGAGAACAAACTGAGGCTTGCTGGAGGGGCGCGGGGTGGGGGGAGGGATGGGTTGAATGGGCGATGGGCATTAAGGAGTCCACTTGGGATGAGCACTGGGTGTAGAGTGTAACTGATGAATCACTGAATTCTACACCTAAAACTAATATTACAGTGCATGTTAACTAACTGGAATTTAAATAAACACTTGGAACAAAAGGGAAAAGAATGAACTAGATATCATTTTTTTAAAGTACACTAGAGAAATGTCAGCTTGTTGGTAATTAAAACATACACTTCACATTTCGATTGATCAAAGGAGAAGCTTTCTTGTTTTGTTTCTTTTTATTCCTGTTTTAAATAAAATATTAATGCTGAATATGTTACGTGCCATTTAGATTTTTCAGGAAACTATGAATGGTAAATTGAAAATAATGGTCTTTCCTCTAAAATATTTTGTTATCAACAAAATCATAACATCAGTATCTTCATCAGTGATATTTTTCTCCAACCTTAAGATTTACTCAAATCAGGTAAACACCTGCAACTCTTACTATTATATGAAATACTGCCATCTATCGAACTTTTAGGTCTTGTATCCTCCAAATATTTCACCGCATTACATCAACTCTAGTCACAAGTGAGAAAAAGCAGTTGGATGATGTACAATTTTGCAGTCATTTCGGGTTGTTGGGGCAAATTTTGTTAAATAATCAAGTTCTTACCATTTTATTGTGATTATTTGACGTGTGTGTGTGTTTTTCTTTCCCAAAATAGGTTATTTATCCTTACTCAAAGACAATTGTCAAAATACAGATCTTTTCATTCAGAGTACAGAAGGTCTGCTATGAATTTTCATGGACGCTATTGATTTTTATGTGCATATTATTTATACAGAATAAAGGAGGTCAGTGACTTTTTACCTACCCTAGAACAAATTAAGCAATAAGCTCAATATGACTGTAACATAGTTAAAACCAGAAAAGGGCAGAGCAAGAATCTTAAGAAGTGGAATACATTCCTTTCCACAGGACTAATACTGAGGAATTTTACACCTCAAGATTTTTCTGTAAAGGAGGACTGGGTATCCCTTGTGTTTTTTTTTTGAGTAAATGCTCAAGCCATAGGAGGGTAAAGTCTTCATAAAGCAAATTACCAGTCTAGAAACCCTTACTCAGAGTGAATTTATTTCAAATTAAAACACAGTGATAACTTTAAAGTACAAGATAGACTGATTCACTTTCCAGGGCATGGTAGGTTAACAGAAGAAAAAAAAAAAAAGGAGGGGGGATGCTTTGAAGGAATATTTTTGCAAAGTTTTGTGTGCAGATGCCTATACTAGAGTCCATCACAGTAGTGGTGTAAGAACAAAGGTTCTCTGCGATTGGTGAAATGAGCAAGACGTTAGAACGAGATCTATAAAAATGTCACCTCCTAAGAGAAACAAACCACTGGATCCATTTGATGACTGGGTATGATCTTTGCATAAGTTAAACTGTATAGAGAGATTCCTGCCTTTCATGGTGCTTCATGAACACAAGTCCTCATAACCAAATCACATTTTTCTCTAAGCATTTACAGTTTCCTGTTATATAGGTAGCTATTTGATAAATTATGCTGTTTATATGTAAACTGAAAAAATAATTTACTGCAAACCACTCTTGTCAAGGTGACACTAATTATTCTGAAAGCAGCATTGTGTTTAGTGCAAGGAGTCAGATTATAGGATCTTAAGCACGTCAGAGTAGGAGATTCTGGGTGTGCATGGACTCTGTTTCAAAACTCTGAGCCCATCTCACTGTGAGAGAGTTTATTAGTATTAATAATAATTAATCAGTATTAACTGATGTTTCACAAATAAATCTGTTATTAATCAAAATAATAAAATTAGGAATAATTACTCCATATTTATTACAAACACATTTTTTTCTGTTGATTTTTAAAATCGACTTTAATGGACTCGTAAATTTAAAAATTAGTTTATGGAAAAAAGGAGAGAGAGAGAGAGAGAGAGAGGAGAGAGAGATGCTATTTGTATCATGACCAAGCATTTATTGAATCTTTGCAGTGTATCCCTTAAGTTTCATTCTGTTAAGAGAGGTAATATCAATACAGCTCTTCAAAATAGCAATGATAGTATTTACTTAAAAATTAGGTAGACAAGTTGCATTTGTAAACTGTAATAAATTTATGTCCAATTGAAGTTAGCATGATTGCTCATTACATTAAACAGATCTTTGAACTTTAGCAACTTTATCATATATAAGAACAGCCCCTGTAGGGTGGTATATGTGTATATGCTCATTGTGTGAATTAAGCAATAAAATAAATACAAAAATGCTCTGTAATTTGTAAAATGGCAAAATTGGATTTTGTGTTTTAATGTATTGTGAACTTATCTGTGATTTATAATATAATAAGCCTACCTGCTTCATAGAGCAAAGGCCACATGAATGAATCAGGTCACAGAATCCGTCTCTAGAACAAATATACTTTTTAAAATATTTATTAAATTTAGAAAGAGGAAGTGGGAGGGGGAAGGGGCCAAGGGAGAGGGAGAGAGAATCTCAAGCAGACTCTGCACTGAGCATGGAGACCAATGTGGGCCTTGAGCTCACAGCCCTGAGATCAGGACTTGAGCTGAAACCAAGAGTTGGATGCTCAACCAACTGTGCCACCCAAGCGCCTCCATCTCTAGAACCAATATTTTAAATTGATTCTACCTACGAATTCAACCTGTATGTCTTAATTTAACAATGATAGTTTGACAGAGTATTTAAATTCAACCCATTCACTCATTCATCTAGCAATTGTTTGTCAAGGGCTGGGCACTGATCTGAACACTTAAGGTTACAAAAACAAGCTAGCATCATTCTTATGTAGAGGGACGCTTAGTTGTAGAAGCCATAAGTCCCTGTCAAAATAAATATAACATGAAAGTGCCATGTAACAGAAAACAAGGATTAACTGTTAATTCAGCAACACATTTCAGAGAAATTTATACCAGGGCTTTTAAATAGAGAAATATGAATATGGAAAATTCTGGGTTGAATTAAGAATGTGCAAGGCTATTATGTTTTGGGAACCAGCAGTACTCCATTAGGGCTAGGCCTGGAGCCTACCAAGAAAAATATGAAGATACAGTGCGGGAAGGTGTTTCACAAAAATTCCCGAATCGACACGCCATGGTGTCTGTTTTATTATATAGTTTTTGCACGTCACGTGTCAAAAGGACATAAGGGGAGCACCTCTTCAGGATTTTAATGATAATTAAAGATTAGTCTAGCAAGTGTCATCCACAGCATTGGCCACATTAGAAATGCTGAAATGCATTTGTCTGCCATTCTGAGGATGTCATAAACACCATTTCTTTACAAACTCACAGAACTGACACCTTCTTCCCCCAGATTGCCTGGAAGTCTGTGCCCACCACACACAAGGTTCATATTCTACACTGAGAGCCGGCCTTATCATCCAAGCGACACCTTGCTGTGGGATGGGGTGTGTGTGTGTGTGTGTGTGTGTATGTGTGGAAAGCATTCATTTTTTAACATGAACCTTTTTTTTTCTATTTCAGTTACCCAAAACACCTGTGCAATTTTATATATATATGTTTTTTTTGCAAGAGTGGAGTGTCACCATCAGAACATTCTGTGTATTGGGCAGCTCCCTGTATACTTTAGTAATACACAACTGCTTAGCAAATGCAAGATATACTTACTGGTACTTTGTACCACTATACCACTTTTTTAAATATTTAACTGTAGTGCCAACTGAAACATATATATTTTTTAAGCACGGTGCCAATCACCTACCCGGTTCCGGAGACCATAAGCACAGTGACTTCTCTACTCTGGTGTATAGAAGGGAAAGCATATAGCACAAAAATAAAATACCCCCATTTCGGATAACAGCAACGTGACGTTGCACGCTAAGCATCTCATTTTGTCTCATGCAAACGAAGAGTGTGCAATGTGAACCATAAGAAACAAGTACATACTCTGAGGAAACCGTGGGGGGTTGTCGTTGACGTCAGTCAGGGTGATGTTAACTGTGGTGGATCCGGAAAGCCCTCCGACTTGCCCAGCCATGTCTTTGGCTTGAATGACCACCGAATAGTGTTCTCTGGCTTCTCTGTCCATATTATGTAAGGCAGTTCTAATAACTCCTGTAATACATATTTTAAACAAAACAGTGTAGATGACATATTAAATGAGAAGCAGCACAGATATCTCTCCTTTTTTTTCCTCTTTTAAGAAGTGCATTTTTAAATGACATACTTTTGTGAGAAAGCCAGTCTTCTGAGACTAACAGTCCCTTAAAATGTGACTAAAACTATCTCCTTGAATCCTGTATTTACAAGCACAGGTTCTGAACCATTCTATTAGTGGCAATTAAGATGCACATCTTTGGGTACCTTGGGGTGCCTCGGAGGGTGACCCTACAGCCCAGGCGTGTTCCTCTGCTGGCATGCTAAATATTTCACTAGTTCTGTGTCTCACAAGTGTCAGAGAGATGATTTGACAAGAGGTTAATTTTCCTCTTTACAGAACAATTTACATAGCTTCCTGACAGGGTTGTCAACGTTGGATGATGGAAAACATTGAAGAATCGTGGGTACTTGAACAAAGACTGTAGTCAGGAGTCATTTTAACATTTATCAAGACTAAGAAAGTCACTATTTTTATCAGGAAACAACAACTACAATAAGAACTAGATCTAAGTACCTAAGCAAAATAAAGGTATGAAATGGATTCCCAAAATCTCATGTAAAAGCCACATTCTTTATTTCATAGTGACAAAGGAGACATTGAAGGTATTTTTTTTTAATGAACTAGTACTTAGATTCAATAAAGATGTAAAAAATGTTATTTGTTATATCTCCATTTGCATCATGCATAGGTACACATAAATTAGAGAGCTTTGTCAATAGAGCCTTAAATTTCAAAACTGAAACATATTTTCCAGAGGGTCCAGGACTATTAATTATGTCATAAAAAAAGTTCTCATGTAGATGATCTTATTATAGTAAGATTATAATTATTATAATTAGTATAAACATATATGTACATATATATTTACATTTATATCGTATATGCATATAAACATATTTTCTACTCCATACGCAGGTCAACATTTAAAACTACCTTTTTTACTTCTGCTAAAAATATTTGGATCAGGCCACATTTAAAAAAAAAATGTTTATTTTTTTGAAAGAGAGAGAGAGAGAAAGCACAAGGTGGGGGTAGAGGGAGAGGGACAAGGAGACTCGTTGCTGAGCGCACAGCCCGATGCAGGGCTCAGTCCACGACCCGAGATCATGAGATCTCAGGACCCAGAGAGATCATGAGATACTAGGACCCTGGGACCATGACCTGAGCTGATGTCAGACACTTAATCTACTGAGCCACCCATGTACCCCAGAGATCATGTCACTTTTTGAGAAAGGTACCAATAGCTTCAACCAACCAAGTTAGGAGGGCAATTCAGAGGGGTAATGCTAATTTTAATAACTGCTAACTACAGAGTTTAGCAAGCTCTTTCACAGACAATATATTGATACAATGAGAGAGAATCAGGTTGTATATTCAAGTTAAAAATAGTATTTTAGAAGTGGAAAGGATTAGTCCATCAGTTTGAACATAGAACACTGAAACAGTACTTTTGTTTTATTAAATCGATTGTATGTGTAATGACTTTGAGAGGAGAGCCTCAGGAACCAGGAAAGGGATCCCACAACTTTCAATATTTGTGAATTTTTAATTGAAGGAGATCAGGAAAATTTTCCTGAAGCTAAATAAAAATGAAAATCATTCCTATCAAAAGAAATTACAATAATATGATAATAAATGATTCATCCAATTCATGCCTACAAAAAGGCCTCAAGCATCCTTATGAAACAGAACAATGTTTTATCACATGATAATTATATAAGAAGGAATTGAATTAATGAACAAGCTAAGATTTTATGAAAATATTTTATGAAAGAAACATATATTTTCTAATACTGGCAAAAAAATAAGGATGTTCTAGGGACACCTGGGTGGCTCAGCGGTTAAGCACATCTGCCTTCAGCCCAGGGTGTGATCCTGGGGTCCTGGGATCAAGTCCCGTGTCGATCTCCCTGCATGGAGGCTGCTTCTCCCTCTGCCTGTGTCTCTGCTTCTCTATCTCTCTCTCTGTGTGCGCGTGTCTTTCATGAATAAATAAAATCTTTTTTTTTAATAAACTCTTAAAAAAAAGGATGTTCTGAAAAAAATTACATTACAAATGGGCCTTGCCTCTGGTGTGTAGAAGTTTGAGACTATTGTCCAGGATGATGTTTGACAATGAAATCATTTAACTGCTATTTGCTGAATATAAAATATGTAACAGTAAAATCAATCATCACAAAGTGAAAGATAGATGTATTTATATAATTTGAATGTTATTCACCTAAGAGACTCAAAGACATCAGTACAAGCCCTGTTTTACAGTATGAATTTCAGTAATTTCACTCCATTATAACCCTTCTTCTATAAACACAGCCACATCTGACACAACATGAGAAGAAGCTTGTCAGCCAAATTAGCTTATGGAAATAAGGCAGTATGTCCAGAGTTGACACAGACTTTTCAGAAATGACTAAGAACTCATTTAAATTCACAGTTCTCTTGAGGATGAAGGCTCAGTGCATGTGCTTGGCTCTGGCCTCCCCCAGGGCCTACAGGTAACTGGAGAATGCTCTGCCAAACTGCTGTAGGAACATGATCCCAGAACACAACAATCTCCTTCTGTGAACAGAGACCACTTTATTTCTTCTTTCCTGATCTGTATAGCTTTTATTTTCTAAGAAATATCTTACTGCATTAGCTAAAATTTCAGGTATGACATTCTAAAAGAGTGGTGAAGGGGGGTGCTTGGGTGGCTCAGTCCATTAAGCATCCAACTTCGGATTTCTGCCCAAGTCATGATCTCAGGGTCATGAGATCAAGCCCCACATTTGGCTCTATGCTAGGCATGGAGCCTGCTTGGGATTCTTTCTCTCCTTCTCTCTCTGGCCCTTACCTCTAGCTTGGGAATGCTCTTGCCCTTTCTCTCTGTGTCTTATAAAAAAAAAAAAAAAAGGTGGTGAAAAATAAATAAAATAAAAAAATAAAGTAAAATACTGGTAAGAGGGGGTATCCTTACCTTGTTCCTAATCTCAATGGGGAAGTTTTGAATGTCTCACGTTAAGCATGGAATTAGCTGTAGGGTTTTTGTAAATTATCTTGAACCAGTTGAAGAAATTTCTTAGTTTGCTGCACAATAACTTTTAAAAACTGGGAATGTACTTTTTAGCAGAAGAGGTTCTTAGCACTTTCAGAGAAGAATGGCTTCCCTGATTCAGATTATGCATTTTTCAGAAGTAAATGATAAATGGTATCCGTGAATGAATTATTTCTTAGGCAAATTTTGCAAATGTGTTCCAGATGAATTATTATGATTAAAAGATCTAAAACACAGTTTAATTTTATAGTCTAAAGTACCACTATATTACCTGATTACTTGAATCAAATGGTTAGTATTGAGTCAAACAGTTTTTAACATCCCTTGTCTAAGATCACGAGATCATGTGACAAAATCTGAATGTTCCTGCTCCTTGGTTCCTTCTACCTTGAAGAACACTTGTACATGCTCCAAGTTGCCAGAATTATGACGGCAACTTGAACTCTTTTTGTTCTGTTCATTTTTGACTGGATAATTTTACCATCGTGGATAAATTATCATTTGTCTATTTTGGTGAACATCTGCATAGATATCAAATCATTATTTTTATAAATATTCTGATTTGATAAATTTATCAGAAAACACAAACAACTTTGAAAGAAGTTAGGAAAAAAGTGACAAATATTTGAACTTTCCCAATATTCTGAGAAAGAAATAAAGAAAAAAAAAACAAGTTAAAAAGTGATCATAACTTATTATCCTTTCTGCTTAGTGCAATAACTGGCTTTTTTTTTTTTCAGAATCAGATATATATTTTGAATAAGCATTCACACACACACACACACACACACACACACACACACACACATATGATTTCCCCCTACTTCTATCCAGGAAGCTATATTTGAAAAAAGTGACAATATTAAGCAAAATAACTCTTAAAAAATCAAATATGAGTTAAATATGAAGCTATCTACATAAAGTGACTTTATATTCTGATTTTCCCAAGTCTTTTTCAGAATATTCCTGTCTTTGCTCAAATGTTAAAGGGCCCTCTTTCATTCTAAACAATGGGTGATCAATTGCTGAGTGCCTAAGTTTTACAGTATTGCTAGTGGCTTTCAAACATGACTCTGGTTGAACATTACCCTGAGATTGTCTTAAAGGGTAAATTCATTGGATGCAGGTCTCAGAAACTCTGATTTAGTAATTTGCAGTGGGACTGGCATGCTTACACCTCTAATTGGTTACTGCATTAGTCTGGTAGGGCTGCCAAGAAAAAAATAAAATACCATAGACTCAGCGGCTCAAACAATAGACATGTATTCCACACACTTCTCAGAGGCTGGGAAGACTGGGAAGATCAAGACGTCAGTTTCCCCGTGAGAGCTCTCTTCTTGGCTCCTGGAGGCTTCCTCCTCACTGACTTCATATGGCTTTCCCCCAGTTTGTGCGCAAGGAGAAAGAAAGATCGCTCTCCTGTGCTTCTTATCAATCCACCAATCCTGTCATGAGGGTCCCAACCTTATGACTTAATCTAAACCTAATTACTTTTTAAAGCCCCATCCCAAAATACGTCACTTTGGGAGTTAGGGTTTCCACAAAATGAATCTTTGGCGGTACATAAATACTCAGTCCATAGATAATTTAAAAATCGCCCCTCATACACAGACACCAAAGAAAGAGGTGGACCACTCCAGATTGGTAGGTGGTGGCAGGTTTAATAAGCAAAGGAACTTAAATATAAGGGTTGTCTTTGGAAGCTGTAAAATTGAGTGTATCTCCATTACCATCCACCAGAATATTCTCTAAAAGTTTATAGAGAAGCTTTAACTGATTTCAGTCACACAAACAGTCTAGATATCCTCAACAACACAATAATTGAGCTCTCTCTCAGGCTGCTTTCTTAAAAACTGCTTCCACTATGGGAACAGTGGGTACAAAGCATATTCCAAGGACAAGGGAGGAAGGAGGTGAGGGATCTCTGATTGCCTGGGTTTGGCGTGTGGGTCAACGGAGCTCATATCCTCTTAGTGACCACCCCCAATAGCCAAAACGACTCCTTTAGGTGAGTCCAGGGAAAGGGGGCCAAGCCATAGTTTGAAAAGACAGAACTACATATGAGGATACACACATGACACAGACAACAAGAAATATGCTAAGGTTACATCCATTTTTTCAAACTGTGAAGCCTAAGCTCATGTACAAGGCTGGGATAAATATATTGCACAGTCCAAGTAAGAAGTGATGTTTGTTTGGCGTTTTCTGCCATGTATCCGTGTACCCAGTGATTGTACTGTAACTTAATTTGCCTTCCAAGTAAACTAAGTAAAAAGGACTTATCTACCATATGGTCTTTTCTTTAGGTAAATTTTGAAGAAAAAATACAGAGCAGCTAAATTACTTACCTAAAATTGGTTCATTGTTTTTTGTTTTGTTTTGTTTTCTTTTTGTTATTGTTGCTTAAGTAAACTCTCTTCTTTCATTTTTTTTTAATTTTTATCTTTTATTTATTTTTTTTATTTTTTTTTATTTATTTATGATAGTCACAGAGAGAGGCAGAGACACAGGCAGAGGGAGAAGCAGGCTCCATGCACCGGAAGCCCGACGTGGGATTCGATCCCGGGTCTCCAGGATCGCGCCCTGGGCCAAGGGCAGGCGCCAAACCGCTGCGCCACCCAGGGATCCCAACTCTCTTCTTTCAATACATGCTAGGTAACTGATAATGCCCTATTCTCCACGTGCAGAAGAATGAAACTAGACCACTCTCTCGCACCATACACAAAGATAAACTCAAAATGGATGAAAGATCTAAATGTGAGACAAGACTCCATCAAAATCCTAGAGGAGAACACAGGCAACACCCTTTTTGAACTCGGCCACAGTAACTTCTTGCAAGATACATCCACGAAGGCAAGAGAAACAAAAGCAAAAATGAACTATTGGAACTTCATCAAGATAAGAAGCTTTTGCACAGCAAAAGAAACGTCAACAAAACTAGAAGACAACCTACAGAATGGGAGAAGCTATTTGCAAATGACATATCAGATAAAGGGCTAGTTTCCAAGATCTATAAAAAACTTGTTAAACTCAACATCAATGAAACAAACAATCCAATCATGAAATGGGCAAAAGACATGAAGAGAAATCTCACAGAGGAAGACATAGACATGGCCAACAAGCACATGAGGAAATGCTCCACATCCCTTGCCATCAGGGAAATACAAATCCAAACCACCATGAGATCCCACCTCACACCAGTGAGAATGGGGAAAATTAACACGACAGGAAACAACAAAGCTTGCAGAGGATGCGGAGAAAGGGGAACCCTCCTGCACTGTTGGTGGGAATGTGAACTGGCACAGCCACTCTGGAAAACTGTGTGGAGGTTCCTCAAAGGGTTAAAAATAGACCTGCCCTATGACCCAGCAATTGCACTGCTGGGGATTTACCCCAAAGATACAGATGCAATGAAACGCCAGGACACCTGCACCCCAATGTTTAGAGCAGCCATGTCCACAATAGCCCAACTGTGGAAGGAGCCTCGGTGTCCATCGGAAGATGAATGGATACAGAAGCTGTGGTCTATGTATACAATGGAATATTCCTCAGCCATTAGACACGACAGATACCCACCATTTTGCCTCCCCGTGGATGGACCTGGAGGGTATTATGCTGAGGGAAGTAAGTCAATCGGAGAAGGACAAACATTATATGGTCTCATTCATTTGGGGCATATAAAAAATAGTGAAAGGGAATAAAGGGGAAAGGGGAAAAATGAGTGGGGAATATCAGAAAGGGAGACAGAACATGAGAGACTCCTAACTCTGGGAAATGAACTAGGGGAGGTGAGAAGGGAGGTGGGTGGGCAGTGAGGGGGGCACTTGATGGGATGAGCACTGGGTGTTATTCTATATGTTGGCAAATTGAACACCAATAAAAAATAAAGTTATTTAAAAAATGCCCTTATTCTGAATGTTTGTTGGCCAAAGCTTCCCTAGCAATGTTTACTTCAAAAATTTTAAGCAGAATGTTGCCTGTTATTCTCTTGTGATTCTGGGTTGAATCAACAGGATGTGATTAGCCTTGTGTCATTTTGTTTTGTTTCTTATTACCTTACTGGTAAACGACTGCAGGTGCCCTACTGCCTGCAAATTACCTTTTGACTACTGCTTCCCAATCGCCTTGATATGTAGGGGCTAGTAACTGGGAATTATTCTCTGCTGAATTCAAGTTCATAAGACTGAAAACTCATCTGGGTTTATAAGCATTACCTGTTGAACCCAGCTCACTGGTCTACCATATGTTTTTGTTCCCTGACTGGCAATATCCATGCATATAGAGCAATATATCCTCCAAAATGTGTTCTTGCGTTTTTCCCTTTTAACTAAAAAGTATTTAAGATGGGGATGTATAAATCTGGTTCATTAGATAATACCAAACAAGACTGCGAAATAAAATCCGTAAAGGTTAGAGCAAATAAACCGGCATGCACATTCAGATTCCTATAGAAATATCCAATGTCCACATATGCATTTAGAGGAGAAATGGGCTTGCTTTTTTCCATGTCTAAACTACCATCTGCACTTTGACTCAATAGAATGTTTCCTTCTTAATTTGCTCAATTGCTCATTCATTCATTTAAATTCTATTATATCATTATGTAATGTATATTTAAATATACTGGAGTCCTGGTATTTCTTTAATGGGGCACCAGGGCCACCTAATAACAAAAATCACATGGAGTGCCAATTATCATGCAAATTTAAGGATGTCTACCGAATCAGAATCAAGGAGAGTGGGCCCAAGTATCAGTATTTAGGGCAAGCTCCTTCTGTGATTCTCATGAATGATCAAATTTGAGATATCCACCTAGAGGTGAGAAGACAGATATCTGTCCTCAAGATGCTCATATTTCATTGGAAGATGCTTCTTTTAAGTAATATGAACACTGAGAGATTTAGAAATATTCAGAAGTTTCATTAATCATTTTCTACATGATGGCACTTGAAATCTTGGCAGTAATAATTCATCTTTCCAACTGCCTGACTATGGTGCTCTAGGTATCTGGAAGATTCATTATGTTCAGTTGCTGTTTGTTTCAATATTTAGTATATCATATTCTGAATTTTCCCTACTGACATCGTAAGGATAAGGCGGCTTCCATAAGGTCTTGTCTACATTTACAGCAAAAAATGTTTAGGCATTGAATCTGTATGTATCCATCAGCAACACAGCTCCAGAAATCTATTTTCTTCATCCATCACCAATCTAATGTATGCTGAATGTGATACAGCTCTGTAAAAAAACGTGGGGCACAGACACATATAGGGCAGAGCTTATGACATTAGAATGCTATGATTAAGGTATTTACTGATAGGGAAGCATACAGGCAAACCTGGAAAGTTAAGCAATATAGAAAATATATTTCATAAAATGGTAAACAAAACCCAGACTTCAGAAGTCACAGTTATCAAAATGGATGATTATGACCAAAGAGTACTTTATGGCCCAAAGGAATATTTGTAGATTATGGAGGGGTGAATGGAGATAGGATATCCACGGAATGGGTATCTGGTATAACCAATCTGAGGATCTGGGATTGGGCATGTCTGTATAAAGCCAATTGGATTTACTGCAAAATGATTGTTGGGAAATAGTGCAGATTAGGTGCACAGTGATTAAAATACTCTCTGAATATTTCTCTGTTCCTCAAGTGACAGAAAATTTGAAAAGCCCTGTTGCTGCTGCCCCTGTAGAAAGGACTAAGCTTCACTACTTGTCAGATGTTGTTACTGACTCTGGCTGAGCAGATGAGGTTATCTCTACTGCTACATTTAGCACATTTGAGACTCTAAAGTTCCAGTGGGTAACAGATTAACTTCAGAATTTTTATTTATATTTTTGTTATACAATTGATTTTATTTTTAAAGAAAAATTATGTAATATTATATAAAACACTGGCATCCCAGAATTGAAGCAAAAACAAAAAGAAACCCTCGACATATTTAGCTTCAAGCTATGACTCATGGAATTAACAACCATAAATTCATGAAGGAAGACATTTTTATGCTTTAGTAGGAAGATTCAATTTTTCCTCCTCTGTATTTTTTTCCCTTACTACCATTAAAATTGATGGTGAAGCATTTTATATCTCCTGAGGAGAAAAAGAAGGAGAAATCACATGTTTTGAGTATGGACTATGACTCAGGCACTCCCTTCAGGTATATATCTCATATATTTTGCCCTTACATTCCATGAGAGAAAAAGCTCAAAGCTTAAGTCACTCTGCCCAGACCAGAAACTTGCAAAACTTGAAATATAACCCAGGACTTCCTGACATTAAGTTTCTTTTTTGTGTAATATTTTATTTATTTATTCATGAGAGACTCAGAGAAAGAGGCAGAGGCACGGGCAAAGGGAGAAGCAGGCTCCATACAGGGAGCCCGATGCAGGACTCGATCTCAGGATCCCGGGGTCATGACCTGAGTCAACGGCAGACACTCAACCACCAACCACTGAGCCCCCCAGGAGTCCCCTGACATTAAAATCCTAATGCTACAGTGTATTATCTCAAGAAATTTACCTGTGGAATCTATAGGCTTGGCTGGTTTTGAAAGAGAGACAGGAAGAGAGGGTAGGGAGGAAGATTCT
Source organism: Nyctereutes procyonoides (assembly GCF_905146905.1). Lineage (NCBI taxonomy): Eukaryota > Metazoa > Chordata > Mammalia > Carnivora > Canidae > Nyctereutes > Nyctereutes procyonoides. Next base: position 3,511,718 of record NW_026575046.1, read on the forward strand.
TCTTTTTGGAGGGAATCAAGTATAAATATCAGCAATCGGGGTTGAACTATGATTGATTTGATGAATACAGTACAACGGAAGTCACGTTATTGCAATTTCGGCCCCAGACTTAAGAGGACTGAAAACTTCTACCTTGGTCTTTGAGAGCCCTAAGCTATCATGTAAGTGGTTTAGCTACCCGGCTAGAGAGACCACATGGAGAAGCCCTAATACAGAAAGGGCAAGGGATCCATCTGAGACCCTTCAACTCTTCCCACTGCAGCACTAGGCACATGAATAAACACATCTTTAAATATCCACACAAATCCAGGGATCAGCTGAATGTACCAAATAGCCAGGCCAATGCCACATGGATCCAAGAATTGCTCAGACAAGTGCTTTTCAACCTCCTGAATTCCAAAATTATGGTTGTTTTGAAAGCTCTGGGTTTAGGGGTCATTTGCTACACAACAATGACATTCATATTTGGAATATGCACACACAGATACACATGCCCACATGCATACACATATAATACACTAACACGCACACTTATTACTCATAGCTGGCTTTCTAGAGCTACCTCAATACCATTAAATCAAGACTGTGTATCTCCTAAATACTACTTTTTCTTCTCTCTCTCTCTCTCTCTCACACCTTCCCACCCAACCCTTCTCTCCAGAGCTGGAGTGTGTATACACATACATATACAGAAACACACATTTCAAATATTTCAGTTATGATCTATGTAACTGTATTTTATCAGTCCAGGTAAAAGCAGTATTTGGAGAATAAAGAGAAGAGGTAAAATGAAACTGACCTCAATATAATTTGTATGCAATGAACACATGGAATGTAATTTCCTATAAAAAGTGAAGTTTTGAGATTCTTATCATCTAGAAATTTGCAGGTTATGCGGAATAAGATTATGATATTTGTGAGATTTTTAAATAAAGACAATTAGAAAGATAATTTTAAAGTTTTAAGACCTTAAATGAAATATTTTATTAGTAAATATTGAATGTTTGTAGAAATACTCTAATTTACATAGAAATGTATTTTGAAAATCATGATAAAATAATAATCAAAAAGAAATCTAGAAGTACTTCTTAAATATGATCATCCCCGGTTTGTTCATATGATTTATAAAAATCTGATGGGCTCAAAGAGCAAATACAAAAAAAATAAGTTTATCGATACATTATGTCTGTTTAAACATTGGCATATTTGTTTTACTCTTACTCCATAATTTATTTTTTTTCTCTTTAATTTGTGTTTATGATGCTTAAAACAAATTTTAAAAGGTAAGATGTTTTATACATTTTTTTTTTTTTGCGGTTGCAGTTACTATTTCAGAATGGGTACTTAATACAAATGTACTGAAAATTTTTGGGATATTTATTGAAACAACTATATTTAAAGCCATTATTTAATAAAAATATTAAAACACTGCTTTATAAACATGCATATATGTGTATATATATATATACACACATGCATATGACTGTTTAATTCTATTGGTAATGGTTTACTTAACAACATAGATCTATAACTCAAAATTGATGATTTCTCCCATAGTACTAGTTTATTTATTATGTCATCTGCCTTCTTAATTTTTTAAAAGGAATTCTTATTTTCCTTTTAGAGTATCATTTTATTTCATGATGCATTATGTCATACTTTGATAATTTAAAAATGTGCTGTCATTTTCAATAAGCTGTTTATCACATGATACATGCTATATATATGAACATGTATGTACACTTATATATTATAGACACGTTATATATGCCACATATAACAAATATGCAATACTGAGGCAAACTCATATACCTAATCCTTAAAGTTATCTTTAAGACTTCAAGGGTATGCATATGTAGGTTTATTGCCTTTGGCACATAATCAACCACTGAATCCTTAAGGCACTGTGGACAATTCAATTGATTATTAAGCTTTGAGGAAAAAAAATGGGAATGTATTCAGATGGCTACAATATATTGAAGAAGCAACATAAGAAAAGTACAAATACAATTTTAAAATACAGAAAAGTAATCCCTTGGCTTTCAAGCATGGCCATGCATTTTTACTGCCATCGATCTTTTAAATATAAGTCTAAAGTGAAACCATAACAAAATTAATCATTTAACCATGACACTCACTGTTTTCCTGGAAACTTTAGGAATGATAAGAGTGTAACATGTTTGACAGTATTTGGAGAAAGATATCACAATGATTTTGTAAATGTGATGGATAATTCAATTTTAGGTATCTAGTTGTCATTAATTTATAGGTAAATCTGTTATTAATTAGTAACTAATGAGAACCCATTGTTACTTCAGCATCACGGAGAGGCAGTATGGTAAGATCACGTGAATAGGGACACGAGTTATGAATATCCCTTACAAGCACAGAGGTGGGTCACATAAAGTAATAGGAACAGTAAGTAACTCAAAGAAACAAGAATATTTTATAGAATTTTGTTCCTGGGAAAGAGGTTTCCTCTAGTGGTAAAGCCTCATCTGTTCACACTCACGAGTGGTTCAAGTGAACAACAACAGTAGCCTGGATACATTCTTCGCATTTCCTAGATATAAGTGATGCAGTAAGTTAGTAATCTGGTAACACATTTAACTAGCAGCTAAATGATAATAACAGAACGTACAACATAGAAGGGTAGGTATTATGTTCTAATTTAAATGGTATTCACAAAATGCTTGAGTTCTTGTTGAGTTATGTAAATGCAAAATGCTGCTGTTTTTATGTATGATAATAAAATGACATAGGATTTATTGTTTTTTGATAACTCGAGACATGGAAGCTGAATCCACCAATACATGAACAGATATTTGGCCCTTTGATAAACAGAGTAAACAAAAAGCCCTAAACACATGAAAGATGAGGCCGGAAGGATTTTTCTTATATGATTCCAGGAGTAATATGTTGTTGATGAGTGAAGTTGCAACCATGGAAAAGGAAGGAATGGTAAATAACTGATAAATATGTCATGCTGTTGATTACTGGGAATATGGGATAATTTGACATGTTGCTCAAAAAAAAAGAATTGGGTTAATAAGATAGACATTGAGAATCTTCTCCATAGCAGACAAAAAATTGAAAGATGGTATCTTGCAAATGTTGAATAGGGACATGAATCACCAAACAGTAAAACCAGACAGATAAATAGAAAATTGCCACCAATTGTTAAGTTTGACTTTGTTTCTACAGCGATCATAAAATCGTAAACTGACAGATCAGTGAAAGCTAACAAGCATTAGAATTCTTACATCTCTCCCTACATGTACCGTGACTAATAAAAATGCCTCTTTCATCTTTGCATATCACATGCTATAGTATCTGTCATCAAAAAAAAAAAAAAAAGAGAAGCAGGGGCACCTAGTGGCTCAGTCGGTTAAGCATCTGCTTTCACGCAGGTCATGATCCCAGGGTCCTGGGGTCGAGCCCCACATCCAGCATCCAGCTCCCTGCTCAGCAGCAAGACAGCTTCTCCCTCTCCCTCTGCCCTGCACACACACTCTCTCTCAAATACGCAAATAAGATCTTAGGAAAAAAAAAAAAAAAACATTGCAAAGCATGCAGAACCTGAATTTATGCAAATTCTTATAGCCTAATCTGTGAAAACAAGACTCCACTCATATAGTTAGAATTGTGACTGAGCTGAGGATTTGGGTGCAAGGTATGGAAGGAATGGAGAGAGAACACACACAGAAAAGGAAGATATTGACCCTGGGTTGCACATCTAACAAAGTTAAGGCTGATGCAGCAGGGATATATTGACAGCCTTTTTACACCCCACCTCACTCAGCTGCCAAGATGAGGGTTATCCTGGAAATGATGTGACTTCAGCAAGGTGCCTATTGGCACTTTAGATTTTTTTTTTAATAATTATTTTATTTGAGAGAGAGAGGAAGAGAGGGATAGTGGGAGGGACAGAGGGGGAAGGAGACAGCATCTCAAGCAGACTCCATGCTGAGTGTGGAGCCCAACATGGGGCTCGATCCCAGAACCTTGAGATCATGATCTGAGCCAAAATCAAGAATCCAACACTTGACCAACTGTGGCACTCAGGTGCTGGGCACCTGAGATAGATCTCGAAGGGGCTGAGAGCTAGGAGTGAGGTGCTGAATATACTCCCCAGCCCGGCTGTAAGTCCTTCCTCAAAGGAGAGTCAGCATCAAGCATCTATGTCTACTGAAAAGTAGACTTTGTTTCCCTTATTTCCAGTTGAAACCTTCTGGGCTTTATTGAAGCTCAATACTATACTAAAAATGTTCTCACCTTTAATAGTTCTCTTATTGCCAAATCCATTGGATAATGTCAACTTTCATCTTTCCGCCACAGTGCACTATCCTACCTTTGCCAAGGACTTCATTTATTTTGTCTCTCTCAGTTTTACTCTCTTGTGTTGCCATCACACTCATCTACTTATTGATATACTAACTTAATAATTTTGACAACTATTTGCCCCTTTTTCACTAGAATAAAAGCCCCACAAGGTTGAGGAATTTTATTTGTTGTGTTTTCACTGCTGTGCTCTTATTGCCTAAAACAATCCCAGACCCACAGCTACCCTTAATGAATATTAGCTCAATGAATGGAGTGCTACAAAACACATAGAAATGCATCCGAGCATCAAGTTTTGAATTTAGAATAAAATGAGGCAAGATATAAAACAAATAAAGCTACTAAATTTAATTTACCTCCTTTGAATATTAAACGAATAAGCTTGCCAAGGCTTTTGGAACAAAGTGCCACAAACTGTGAAGCTTAAAAAACAAAAATTTACTGCTTCACAGTTGTGGAAGCTAAAAGTCTGAAATCAATTGGTGGAGTCGGTTCCTTCTGATGGCTGGGAGGGATGGATCTGCTCCAGGCCTTTCTTTTTAGCTCGTATATGGACATTTTCATGCTCACATGGCATTCTCCCCACACCTTCAAATCATGTCCCCCCTGAGAGTATTTCTACATCCAAATCCCCCCTTTTTATAAGAATACTAGATATATTGTCTCATAGCCCATCCTATGACCTCACTTTAACTTGACTACTGCTGTAAAGACCCTAACTCTAAATAAGGTCACATTCTGAGGTGGTGGGTGTTAGGAATCTAATATATAAATTTGAGAGCAGGAACAATTTAACCTTTGACACTAAGGGAAAAAAAAGAAAAAAAAAGAGTTGCACCAAGAAAAAATGAATATATTTAATATGTAAGATTGATCCTTGAGCCTATACTAGTGAAATTCTTTAAGCAAATCATAAGGAATACTTTGACCAAAAAGTGATTCATGAAGGATCCTAAGTTAAGAACACATACTATGAAAATATATATGAAAGGACATAATGTCAAAGTGAGATGGAGATAGAGAAGCACTTTTGTGATCGCAGTCTGATCTGAGGACAGAGATTATACAAGCATATGACCAATAAAGAGTGGCTCTGGATTGATTCCTTCATCCCTTTGTGCATAAAGCCATCCATTCCTCCAACTACTAGTTGTGGAGTTACTACTAGAATCCAGCACTGTCCTAGGGGCAGACAAAATCACTGCCCTCATGAAGTTTACATTCTAGAGAAGATTCTAGAGAATTTTCAGATTACTGAAAAACATTTTTAAAAAGTTTTTATTTGAGGGAGAGCATAGAGGGAGAGAGCACAAAGGGGGAAGGAGAAGCAGACTCTCTGCTGATCAGAGAGCCCAACGTGGGCTCATTCCCAGGACCCCAAGATCATGACCTGAGGTGAAGGCAGATGTTTAACCAATTGAGGCACTCAGGCATCCCTGAAAAAAAAATTTTAAAGCATATTAGGTTGTAATGATTACTGGGGTTGGGGAGGGATGAAGCATTTGGTTTGGGCTTAGAGTTTTAACTAGGACTGTAATAGTGGTGGATTGGAGTTATCTAGGACTGGATCACAAGAATTGATTGTTAAAATTTCAGGAATTTGGAGAGCTGGTTAGTAAATACAGCCATTACTAAAATTAAATAATAAAATTACACTTCAGCAAATTTAAAAACAATACATAATGAAAACTCATCAATTTCTAATTGAATTACCATATTTTACTATTATTTATGCTCTTGATGTCATTTATGTCTTTTTAATCTATATGACTGAAATACTGCAGAATGATGTGATACTGCTCATCCTTTCCCAATTTCATGTTCAATGATGTCATCTCATTAATCTGAAAATCATTGGCAGTAGAAGTATTTTTCACCATGGGATTCAGGAAATGCTATTAAATTGAGGTTTCATTTACTGATTTAGTGACTGTTTAGACCTGAAGATGTAAAAGAGAGAGCATAAATAAAACAGAATAAGTTCAATGAGTAACTATTACATTCTGAATAATTCAAAATTTGAAAAAAATATTCTAATGAAAAACTTAGCAGAAGAAAGTATTCATGTCATTGATAAAAAATCGAAGTTCATACAAACATCTTTTACCTACACATTCGTGTAATCAAAAATAGTAAGTGTAAAACAAACAAACAAATAAAAAACAACAAAAAACCCACAAAAATAGTAAGTGATACTCACACCGGAACTAGACTTAGTTATTTGTCAATGACCTGAGCAACTTCTTTGCTGAATCAGATAGTATTCAAGCATTATTTATGATAGCATTATGTCAATACTCATTGAATTGCAACAATAGGTTGTATATGGATGCAAAAGTTTGACTAAAATCAATGCAAGCATTCTGTTAGCATCAAGAGGCTACATGGAATTTACAATAAATAGCAATGCATATTTTATAATTGTAAATAGGGTGCTACATGTCTTCTATACAAGTAAAAATGGCAATAAACATATGTACTTATGCATATGCATGTATATTTCTGTCTGTTAAATATTTACTAGCACACCACTGCCTGCTAGGGATACACAGACTTGAAAGAAATGAGAGAAAAGAGTTCCAGGCAAAATGAGTCACATGTCCAAGTGCTGTACCCACATGTGGGTACTCTCTAGCTTATCGGGGGGGAATTTGTAAAATCAGCATCTTGAAAGCAAAAGGAACAAGAGGAGATGAGATCAGAATGACACCATGAGCCAGATAATTTATAGACATGCCCATTATTGTAAGGCCTGCAAATAAATGAGATGGGAAGCCATCAGCAGGTTTTGGGCAAAAGAATAACATGATTTGATCTATTTTAATGTGACTGCTTTGGCTGCTGGGTTGGGAAAAGACTGTGTGGGAGAAGGGCAGAATTAAGGACATGGGTTAGGAGGTATTTATGACAAAGCTAGAGTGAGCAAGGAGATGGGGCTAGGCATTGAGTATGTCTTGAAGATAGTGCTTGCCAATGAGATAGATCTGTAGTATGAAAGCAAAACAGGAATGGGGTATGACTCAAGGGTTTTGGACTAGTTACAGAAAACTGTGGGGACCGTGTGTGAGGAGTGGCTGGAGTTCAGGAATTTGATTTTGGACATGTGCAGTGATACGCTTCCTAGACACCAGGCACACAATATGCTGGTATTGAGAGGAGCAGTCCAGAGCCTAGTCTTGTATATGTGGTCAGCATAAAGGTGATGCTTAAAGCCATTAAGCATGATGAGATTAGCAAAGGAATGAGTGACTAGAAGGAGCTCAAATATTGAACACTGGCATATGCCAGGGAGTTTGGAGAAAATACAGAAGCAACACATGACCAGTGGCCATTGAGGAAAGAAGAAAATCACGAGGGTGCAGCCTCCCAGAAATGTATTTCAAGGAACAGAAACTGATCCAAGTGACAAGTGCTGTTGTTACGTCAAGTAGGATGTGATCTGAGCAACGCAGGAAATGAATGGATGTCAGGGACATCATAATGGGAAACATGGAGGTCAGATCTAAACTTAGCAGATATGAAGTGAAGACAAGGATATGTGAGACATTTGGGAGTAAGCTTTTAAGGACAAGGCTACTGATGGGAAATGGGGTATAAGGGAAATAGAGTGATTCAAATGTCACTCGAGTATTTGGCTTAAGGACTTGGGTCAGTGACGAGTCTCTCTACAAGATTAGAAGGATGATATAAAGATCAGTGAAGAGGGCGTTAATTCATGGCTATATTGACTTTTATGTGCTTAAGAGCTACCTATGTGAAAAAGACTGATGAGTAGTTGGACACATGGCATTCAGTAGAAAGCTCTGGGTTGGCAAATCAGGATAATAATGATAGTTATAAAGAGATGGATGGATATAAACTCACTCTTGCCCAACATAATGAAGAGAGTGCCACTTATTACAATTAATGGCCTAAATTGCTCTTCACTCCCTGCATTGTACACTAAAATGTTAATAATCAGGCTAGAAAAAAATTTTTATTGAGAAAAGGCAAGTGGGATAAAGTCAGTGTGTCTAATCTTGATGCATATGAAGGGATAAAAGACTATTTTGACATTGCTTTGTTTCTCCTATAGTTGTAACTATTGGATGGGTGGAATTAGCAGAATTACTCCTTTGTGTTAGCAAGATCTGAGTCAGGTTTAGACGGTATGATAACAGATGGACTACACTGAATTTTCCTCAACAAAATTTGGAGGATTTTTTTTTGCACAATATAGGGATCACTTAGAGACTCTTAGAAAAGTAGACGATATGTCCCAAAAGTAAAATAAACAAATTGTAGAGAAAAAAAATAATTTAAGAAGGGGGGAGTGGATTATTTTGAAATTTTTTTCAATTAATGATTTACGCAATCTAGCCACATCCCACCTTGGCCATTCATGTATTAGTGATCGCTGTGACCCTTCCTATGTAGCTATGTCCTACATGGGACCTGCCAACTAGAACTAATACATATGAACTGTGTCCTAGTGCAGCTTTTTGGGTTTTAATGTTGTTTCTGTATCCTATGAAACAGCACCCAGAGTTAGTAGGAATCCACTGGTTTTGGGGGTGTTTGTTTTTTGGTTTGTGCATATGGATGTGTTTTGTGTTTGCAGCTAAGAATGCTCGAATATTGTGAAGTGGACCAGGATCCTACAGTCTGAGAGTAGCTACTTTCTAATTCTCATCCCAAGATGTTTCTTCAACCAAACACTTGTCATTCAATACTTTCTCATTTTGTTTCTTAGTAGGGGGGCAAGGAAGAAAAAAATGCTGCAAGCACCTAAGGAGGCCTATGAAGTAAGTAGAAAAACCCTGCATTGATCAATGCAATGTATCGCAGATGGAATATAAAGATCCGGTTTCCTTAAAACAGTTGGGAATTCTCTGTATAGGGTTATTTATAATTTGAAGAGTGATTTATATTAGAGAACAAGACATAACCAGAGAAGGATATAGAACAAGAATTGAAGCAGGAAGGGAATTAACATGGCAAATGATGGCTGAGGAAGAAAGACCAAATGAAGCATTGATTTGGTTATTTAGAGACCTTTTCTATTAAAACAAACCTAGAAATCATATCACTTTTGTTGATTTAGCACCTTTCGCTGCTTATTTCAATGCTGTTCACTCTTAGGGTCCCAGAGAACCTATAAATGTCTTTCCACTGATTCAAGTACCATTTATCAAAGTTACTGACTGCATGAGCTCACGAGGTAAGAGTTTACACATCTCTCTTGGCAGTATTTCCCTTTCAGAAATAATTCTAAAAGGAATTAACTATAAAGAGAGCACCGAATGTGAGCCCAGGTAAGCCATAGGCCTGAGATATTTAATGCATGTGGATAATTGAGAAGGTGTCTCAAGTTGGAATTTTGGCGTATTCTCCGTTAATTTAGAAGCAGCAGAGTAATATACATGAACATAACTCCTTTCCATTTTACTCTTTCTTTACGTCAGCTGAGATCCAAAGTGATTCTTACATTTATCGGTTTTTGCTTTGCTTTATAACATAAATTCATTCACTCAGGCTCTTGATTTAAAAATATATTATTTTACTTCTTAAACAAATCTAAAAAAAATTTTTTTTTAGCTCTTAATATCTCCTTTGTGGTAACTTTACCAAGGACACTGAATCAGCCATTTCTCAAACTCTGAGGCTATTTTCAAGTTATAGGCTGGACCAAAAAACTTTGCTATATGCCACAAAAACATCCAGAGCTTTGCTAAAGGGCTTATAATGTGTCTTAAGGAACTTACTTACATTTTATTCATAAAAATCGAAGGGAAGATAATATCGTCTTTTTGAATTACTGAAGAGATACAGATAATAATCATCCAGTACTGTGTTTAAAATCACTCAGAGATAGTAAGGACCACATGCTCTTAATGTCACTGAAATTTATATTTGTAATAGGCTAATTAAAAATAGCTCATTCAGTCATAAGAATGAAATCTTTCCACGTTCGACAACATGGATGGACCCTGAGAGCATTGTACTAAGTGAAATAAGAGGAAGACAGATCCTGTATGATCTCTTTTATATGTGGAATCCAAGATAAAACAAAAACAAAAACCCCAGAGATACAGAAAACCGATTGTTGGTTGCGAGAGATGAGAAGTGGCCGAGGGGAGGTGAAACAGGTGAAGGAGTCAGAAAGGGAAAAACTCCTTGTGATAAAACAAGCAAGTCATGGAGGTGCCATGTGTAGCTTGGTGAGTATAGTTAGTAATACTGTGTTGCATATTTGAAAGTTGCTGAGAGTTGGGACGCCTGGGTGGCTTAGTGGTTGAGCATCTGCCTTGGCTCAGGTCATCATCCCGGGGTCCTGGGATCGAGTCCCACATCAGGGTCCCTGCAAGTTAGATCTCAAAAATTCTTATCACAAGAAAAAAAAATATTTGTGACTATGTATGTTGACAAGTGTCAGCTAGACTTATTGGGATCATCATTTCACAATATATACAATGTTGAGTCATTATGTTGTACAGCTAAAAATTAAATCATGTCAAACCAATTATAAATGGCACGTAACATCCCTAAAAATGAATTAAGAGTATTTCTTATTCGCCTTTAATATTTTGAAAAATTTACTCTTTCTTTTTTTCTATTTCAAATGCTGCTTTTTGATCATCGATAGTATGCTCTAGTCAGTGGGATTTTCTCTTAGCTGTATTTGTAAACTAATTTGCAAAAATGACACACTTACTTTGGTAGTAGGGTACGGTCGACTAGGGCCTAGGGGACTAAAGTCAGTTGCCTACATTCATGATTTGGGTCCACCATACTCTTGCCTAACGTCCCTCAGTTATAACATGGGAACACCAGTAAATATTAGATTTGATTGATGTGAACTTGCGTGACTTAATTGATGAAAGCATTTAGAACAATGCATATTACATAGCAAATTCTCAATATAGTTATCATCTGCCTTTAAAAAAAAAAAACCCACACATTTCTGTTTTTCACTTTTTTTCAAAGATGGGCATGTGTTTCTTTATCCAAAGCAAATATGCAAGTCAGAACCTTCACAGTTCAAGAAGTGTTCTCTGATTTGCATTCTTTCCCCTAGAGGATTTAGAATAGTGAGCTATTTGTTTTGTTTGCCTCAGCATTGGCAATATCTCAATCTGTAGTTCCAGAGGTTTCCTTTTTTTTTTTTTCCAATTCCAATTAGAAATGCATCCCCTAACCATGTTTTCCTCAGGTTCTCATTCAGATGTACATTCATTTTCCCTTCATTCCCTCTGATCTTGCTGATTGTAAGAGCCTTCGTGTTACTTCCAAACCCAGGGCTCTTCCCTAGAGTTTCCTTTAATCCTAACTCTATCAGCAGGCCTTTATTACATACTGTCCTGAATCTCATTTATCTCTAGGTACATGCGCATGTACAGAGCTATGAATACCTTCCATGTGCGGGGCATTCTGTTAAATATGATTTTTTGCACTTATTTCCCTTAATTGCCTTGTGATCCAGGTCCTTCCTTACCCAAATTTAGGATTACAGAACACTTACAAGTCTACTATTTTCCAACTTTTCTTCTTAATTTGGGCACCTGTAATTAGGGAAAAAGCTGAACTTTACTGATCCTGTCCCACCCTCTCTGCGTTCTGTAGTTCTGTGGGTGCCTGCAGGTGCGTGCCCTCCCAGGAAGCACTGCACCCATGCCTTTGTGGATGCTTTCTCCCGTTGGCTGCTGGCTGATTCCAGCAGGCTGCAGACTCTGCTCTGATTGCTGGAGGCCTCTAAGTAAAAGATCACAACGATGTCTTAAATAGTGGCCGGTGCATTGTAGTCGTCTAAACAGCACTCGCTGGTCTCCAGTGTGCTTACCTAGCTCCTCGCTCTAAAGAAACACAAGAAAATTCCTGCATATCCCGCTCTCTGTCTCTGTGATGTCTCTTTATAGATTATCCATTGCCCTCAGATTTCACATTGCAGCCCTGCTGTCAAACAGAACTCACTGAAGCAAAGATATCAGCCGTTACCTCCGTATTGTCAGCAGTTATTAAATGCAGCCTATGCCCTCTGTTTGCATTTTGCATGTTAATATGACTACATTCTAAACAAATTACAAATCACGAAAATAATCCCGTTAATTCCTTCAATGAAATAATCAATTTGGTGAGTATTGATTGCATTATCACTTGTAAGTACTCAGAACACAAAAGGGTACAGAAAACAATCCTGAAGCAGATCTGCACACATTTAAATAGCACGACTTTTATTTTATCGTTACATAACCGCCACGTGAGTTCAATCTGGATCATTTTGTTTTATTTTATTAAGATTTTATTTATTTATTCATGAGCGACACAGAGAGAGAGGCAGAGACACAGGCAGAGGGAGAAGCAGGCTCCATGCAGGAAGCTTGACGCGGAACTCGATCCCAGGACTCCAGGATCAGGCCCTGGGTGGAAGGGAGGCACTCAACCTCTGAGCCACCCAGACATTCCCCAATCTGGATTATTTTAAACATGGTTTTAAAAACTTATTTAGGGAATGAGGTGTTGAAGGGTGGGATATCTCCTGGCTAATATTCACATCATTTTCTGGCTACCAAAACATGTAGGCTTTGACAGAAATGAGTGAGAAGACCCTGGATGGAATTATTCTGTTCTAGTAACTTCCTATTTGTAACTTGGAGATACTGGTCAAATTCAAAATAAGTCCCTTTCTCTGAAGTATTCTTGTAATGGTATGCAGGAATTTAAGTGAAAGGAAAGTTTTCTCTCATCTAAATTATTATATTACATGATTTTTGCAGAACTATAATGTGTGAAGAGAAAAGCTTGTGAATAACTGTATTTTGATACATAACAATATCACTGTCTAATAGGGCAAGCTATTATTGTTTTCTTTTTTTTTATTCCCACACTAGAAATCTAAGCAGTCCTGAAAATAATATATCGATTAAAAACACGGGGTCTGAAGACAAACTGGATAGAGTCTAAATCCTATTCTTACTGATTAACTGGCCTTAAGGAAATTAATTCTCTATGATTCAGTTTCCTCCTTTAGAAAAGGGGAGTCATGAGTGCTTATCTTGCCATAAGGCTATAGTAATGATTAAATAAAAGGCAGGTGCAGGGCGCCTGCTTGGATAAGTGTCTGCTTTGGTCCCAGGTCATGATCTCAGTGTCCTAGGATGGAGCCCCAAGCTTCCCATTGGGCTCCCTGCTCAGCTGGGAATCTGCTTCTCCTTCTCCCTCTACCCTACACACACACACACACACACACACACACACACACACACACACTCCCTCCCTCTCTCTCTCAAATAAATAGAATCTTTAAAATAATAAACAAACAAACAACAATAAATAAAAGCACGTGCAAAGCACTTAGAAAACTACCTGGGAAAGCATAAACAAAATCAGAAGCAAAAATTAGTATTGCTCTTACTGTTTTTATTATATTGTCATATGTCAGGATGACCAGATAATATAATCAGTTAAAGAAGATGTTTGGAGGAACATTGTTCTCAGAACTATTTTAGTAGTTTGAAATTTACCAAGCTTGGCAACATAACCTAGCTTTCAACTCAAAATGGCTCTGTGAGGTGGTAGGACAGGATATTTGCACATGAATCCCGATTTGTTGACGAGGGCAAAGACACAAAATGTCAAATAACTCATCCGGATTAGTTAAAAATTGTTCAGAGCTTTCTACTAATTACTGATGCCAGGTTTGTTTTCCAGAGCAAATGGATGGATGTAGCACGTTCCTTACGTAGATCTGTAGGCCAACCTAACCAGAGTTGCTCACCGGAGTACTTCGTGTTTTACTGTAGGCAACTGTTTGGACATAAGGATATCAGATATCTATATTGATGTTGGTCATTAGGTGATTCTCTTTAAAATTTATGTATGTAGAAACATATGGGAACTCCAAAAATTGTCTTCTCTTGGTTTAAGTTTCATGGGAAAGATGTTGCCATTGTGATTTTTATTTTTATCTATCATCTATCTATTATCTATCCATCATCGATCTATCATCTATCTATCTAATCTTTTTTTTTTTTCTTTTTGTGGAATCACTCCTGGAAGACCACAAGAAATGATAGTAAATGTTCGTCAAACCCTTAATAATACAGCCCCTCGTCTCTGGAAGTTGTATCCGATGGTTGGAAATGTATGTGCTAACTTGAGGCTTTCTGTAATTAATTAGTGATTTAGGTGAATGATTATGATGTATTTGTGCCAAAAAAAGAAGAAAACAGGTATAAATTCTTATAAAGCAGGCTGTGTATGTGCATATATGTCTGCATATATGTATCCATCCATCTTTTATCCAGTTTTTTTGTTTTGCATTACAAATCATCTTCGAAAATGATTTTGAAAGAGGAGTTCGCAGATATGTTTAACAAGTTGAACATGGTTTTACAGAATATAATTCTCCAAAGTAATTGCTTCAAAGAGTTACAATCATTTTTATGTGCTTTGGCAGAGGAAAAAATAGACATTCTGATTAATTTTTGGTCAAAATGTGTATTTATTACAGGTGATGGCAGCAAGGGAAAGTTTCCTAAAAGTAAAGACGAATTTTTCTCTTAGTAAAGTGCCAATGAATTGTGAAATATTACCCATAAAACCACTATTTGCTGAAATAGACCTGACTCAATCGATGATTTTCAATTACTGAGTTAAAAAGCGCTCCCTTGATTTTTATATAGTCTGATTCACTTAGGGCAATAAACACTACAGAAAAGGCTGATAAGCTGCAAATTTTACAACTAGGTTTGGAGCTTAATTAATAAGCATTCATCACATTTTATTAATCACTACTTTAATGGTTCAAAAACCATGCACAAACATTTTTCCAACCAAAAATGCATATATTTTTTATTTGAATGATCTTCTTGGTGAAAGGGTTTTACTTTATTTTCTATGTTTTGTAAATGTTCAGTTCACATGATGTGTCTTGAAAGAGAAATACATTTATGATTTAAATTTTATTTACTTATAAGTTCAATTAGCAATTTTCATATGTACTGAAATCTCTAATGTCCAAAATGTGTTTCCAATACACATCAAATTCAAGCTGTTTCATTTGGAAAGACAAAACTACTTACATAAACTTGTGGAATTACCATAGTTGCTAAAAAAATAAAAAGAACAACAAAAAAAGCTAAGATCATGACAATGTGTATTCTTAGCTGACTCTCCACCCTTATTGGCAATTTGCAAGCATGAGGGTTTTTTTTTTTTATCTTATTTACATGACTATGGATTTACCTTTTATAAACAATGTGGTTCTTCTCTTTCAGCCAGAAATGATGGAATAAATATCATCTCCTCTCAAGCAAAACTGAGAGAAAAAGACTGAATCAAAACCATCTGTGCCTCTTTTCTTAATGGAGTCTTGCTCCTCTGAGGAAAATTAAAGTAGAGTTTTTGGAAATCTACAAATTGCAGGTAGATTTTTTTTTTCCCTGGGAGATTGTTTTATTCCTGTTAAATTGGGCATACTATAAAAGCCAATGTTAACCCTGAGGCTTTATTTATTTAATACTGAACTTTGGTCCCAGTCTCCACACTCCTGGTCCGTATGTCTCGTTCTAATGGCTTCTCTTATTCCACTGCAATCACCACTTTCTAGAATTATACGTAATTTTATTTTTATTGTGTTTTATGGTATATTGTCTATCTTCTCTTCACCACCCCTGAGGACTAGACTATAAGCCAGGTGGTCATGTACCAAGCACCATAGTGAATGCCCGACGGACAACATAGAACAAGTTTGTCAGTAAACACTTGTTAAATAAAACAGTTCCTTAATTCACGACAAGATGATCATTAAGGTGGCACAGAGCATACGAACCAGAACCATCATAGTTTCTCTCAAACTTTTTAGACCTTTTTATTGTCAAAGTGTGGTGCTTGGAGTCAGAGCCTCGGCAGTACCTGAGAACTTGCTGGAAACACAAACCCAGACCTGTCAATTCTGAATCAGTGTTCTCATTTTCATGAAACCCTCTACTTAACTGTAATGCCATTTAAAAGAAATCTTTTATTATGCTGCTCATATGGGTCATTTGCTAATTTGTTCCTCCTTTGCCTTGTTTTATAGAAGAAATTCCGCTCCATTTTCTCCTCTGTCAGTATACAGTGAGGTGGTAACTGCATGTAGATCAAACACTCCTTTAGTGCATGTATTTACTGAATATTTTGCATGGACTATGCAACTTCAAACAGTGTCTTTCCTTCTCACTTGACTGATAAGAGGTAATTGACCCAGTTATACCCAGCTTCTCGACTTAGTTCCAAATTGTATTCTGAGTAAGTGATTACTGGCTGTGGTCTTTGGAAAAGTGTGCAAATTGAGGAAACCACTCACTTAGAGTCCAACAGAATTGACCAAGGAAATGTTCTAATAGGGGAAAAGCTACTCAACTCTGTAAAAGTGCCATCCAGGCAACATGAGCTTTTAGTGATTAATCTTTAATGCAGCTTGAAAGCCAAAATGATGGGAAAATTCTTAGGGATAAAGTGTACATTTTTCCTAATCCTATGGCATGTGTCACAGAAAACACATAAACACTGTCTCAGTTTTACTTCACAACAGACTCTAATGAGTAGGTGCTATAAGACAGATGAAAGCAATATGTGCAAGACCAGTTTTTTGTGCTGTGTAGCTAAATCATTCCGAATCACCTGTGTCTGGAAGCCTAGAGCTAGCAAAGCAACAATAAACAGAAAGCAGATAACTCGTTAGAACTGCTGCTCCTTCTTCCCTTGCGGAGGAGTTCAAAGGTCTTCTCTGACATTGTGGGTCAGGGCTAGGAAGAAGTTGGATAAAATTATCCCATGGAAGTTGTAATATACTAGATACTAAAATGCTATTTTTCTGTATGAGGATCCTTCAAAAAAATACAATAAACCCAAACCAAAAATATACATACATACATACATACATACAAAGGAAAAAAAAAATAGGGTATCTGTTCCCTTGTTCAGGTTTGCTCTGGTCCCAGTAGTATCTTTGCTTCCTAAGGCTGCTGAGCCTCTAAAGTCATAATGCCAGGCTCTATCAAACCAACTTTCAACTGATCTTGGCAAGGAATTTCAACAGCCTTCAGATGAAGAGTGGACAGTCCCAAAGGGAAGTCATCCATCTACTCAAGACAATTTCAGGTTAGTTTAGCATACAAAGAATCTTTTCTCTAAAATGAGAATGCCCAAGTTTGCACCAGGTCTTTTATATAATCCTTTGTGAATTTGGTTAATTTACTTAACCTCTTCAGGGAAAAAATACTTTAAACAAAAAGATTTTATTTATTTATTAGAGAGGAGAGAGAGAGAGAGAGAACACAAGCTGGAGGAGGAGCAGAGGGAGAGGGAGAAGCAGGCTCCCTGCTGAACAGGGAGCCCAATGCAGGCCTTGATTCCAAGACCCCTGGATCATGACCTGAGCCAAAGGGAGCCACCCAGGGCCACCACCCTTGGCCCCCCTACCAAGAAATTACTTAACCTCTTTGAACTTCATTTTTCTGAGATCTAAAAACAGATAAAAATAGCTCTTTCATTGTATTATTGAAAGGATAAAGTGAGGTGAAACATAGGAAATAGAACAGTGCTTGCATGTCACAACTACTCACTAAATGTAAGCAGAAAGAACATGAGAGACTCCTAACTCTGGGAAGCGAACAAGGGGTAGTAGAAGGGGAGGTAAAGGGGAATGGGGTGACTGGGTGACAGGCACTGAGGGGGGCACTGGATGGGATGAGCACTGGGGGTTATACTATATGTTGGCAAATCGAACTCCAATAAGAAATATATATAAAAAATAAAAATGTAAGCAGAGGTCTATATGAAGATTAACCATTGTTTTATTTTAAGAAATTGCAACAATACCTTCAGAAACCAACACTGTGGTCATTCAGCACTCAACAATGTCAAGACCTTCCACCAACAAAAAGACTATAACTCCCTGAAAGCTCAGAAGATGTTAGCATTTTCCTTAGAAATCTAGTATTTTTAATGAATGGATACACATTGTATTTTTTAGACGTAATGTCATTGTACATTTAACAGACTGCAGGATAGGATTTACCCCAAAGATTCAGATGCAATGAAACGCCGGGACACCTGCACCCCAATGTTTATAGCAGCAATGTCCACAATAGCCAAACTGTGGAAGGAGCCTCAGTGTCCATGGAGAGATGATGGATAAAGAAGATGTGGTCTATGTATACAGTGGGATATTCCTCAGCCATTAGAAACGACAAATACCCACCATTTGCTTCAACGTGGATGGAACTGGGTATGATGCTGAGTAAAATAAGTCAATTGGAGAAGGACAAACATTTATGGTCTCATTCATTTGGGAATATAAATAACAGTGAAAGGTAATAAAGTGGAAAGGAGAAAAAATAAGTGGGAAATATCAGAAAGGCAGACAGAACGTGGAAGACTCCTAACTCTGGGAGACAAACTAGAGGTGGTGGAAGGGGAGGTGGACGGGGGGTGGGGGTGACTAGGTGGCAGGCACTGAGGCGGGCACTTGACGGGATGAGCACTGGGTGTTATTCTGTATGTTGGCAAATTGAACACCAATACAAAATAAATTTATTATTAAAAAAATAAATATAGTAGGAAACCAAAAAAAAAAAAAATTCATCAACTTGCTTTACTACAATGGTCCGGAATAGAACCTGCAATATCTCTGAGGTATACCTGTAGTAGAACTAGAGGTGAAATGAAGGAATTAAATTGAGGATATATAATGAAGCTCGAGTTGGTGAGATTTGCCAGTGGATTGGCTGCAAGATGTGGGAAGCGGAAAACTCAGAATGACTTTCTGTTTGGTTGTTTTTTGTTTCATTATTTTGTTTTTGCCCTGAGGAACAAGAAGAATGGACTTGTCATTTGCTAAGATGAAGACTGGAATACAAAGTAAAATATGACTTATATGAAGAAAAATGTATTTTATTTATTTATTTATTTATTTATTTATTTATTTTATTTTTTAAGATTTTATTTATTTATTCATGAGAGACAGAGAGAGAGAGAGAGAGAGAGAGAGAGAGAGAGAGAGACGGGCAGAGAGAGAAGCAGGCTCCATGCAGGGATCCTGATGTGGGACTCAACCCCGGGTCTCCAGGATCATGCCCTAGGCTGAAGGCGGCGCTAAACTGCTGGGCCACCAAGGCTGCCCAGAAAAAAAGGAGTTTAAAACATGAAATTAATTACTGAATCTAAATTAAATTGAAAACTGGGGTGCCTGGGTGGCTCAATCAGTTGAGCATCTGACTCTTGGTTTTAGTTCAGGTTATAATATCAAGGAGCTGGAATTGAGCAGAGACTTGGGCTCTGTGCTCAGTAGGAAGGCTGCTTGGGGTTCTCTCTCCTTATTCCTCTACCGCACCCCCTCCCCCACTTGCATGCTCTCTTTCTCTAAAATAAATTTAAAAATTACACTAAAAATTAATTTTAAAAAATAAATTAAAAGTCTAAAAGCAATAAACTACAGCACCAGTACTGAAAAATCCAAATTAAATAAATGATCAAAAAAAAAAACATATTGAAATATAGAGAAGAATTTGGAAAACACAAATAAGAGAGAAAAGTTGATATAGGGTAAAATTTCCCATATTTTATAACTGAAAATAAAATCATTAAAGGTGATAAAATATAGCACTTGCCATGTTCAAAAACAGAAGGGAAAGAAGAAAAGATTGAAGGAGATCAGGTAAAGGAGAAAACTTTCTAATTGGAAAATAATGGATTTCAGATCAAATATGCTCTTAGTTTACAAGTGTTGGTAAGGATGTGGAGAATGGGGAACCCTCATGGACTGTTGGTGGGAATGCAAATTGGTATAAACTCTGGAAAACATTATGGAGGTTCCTCGAAATGTTAAAAATAGAACTACCCTATAATCCAGGAATCATACTACTGGGTATTTACCCAAAGGATACAAAAACATTAATTCAAAGGAATACATTTACCCCTATGTGTATGGCAGCATTATCTACAATAGCCAAGATATGAAGCAGCCCAAGTGTCCACGGATAGGTGGATGGATAAAGAAGAACTGAAACACACACACACACACACACACACACACACACACACACACTGGAATGTTACTTTAGCCATAAAAAGAATGAAGTCTTGTCATTGGCAACATGGACTGGAACTAGAGAGTATCATGTTAAGTGAAGGAAGTCAGTTAGAAAATGACAAATACCACATGATTTCACTCATATGTGGAATTTAAGGAACAAAACAAAGGAGCAAATGGAAAAAAGAGAGAGATGCAAACCAAGAAACGGACTCCTAGCTACATGGAACAAAGCGATGGTTACTAGAGGGGAGGTAAGTGGGGGGAATGGGTGAACTAGGTGATGGGGAGTAAGGAGTACCCTGGTCCAGATGAGCACTGTGTGACATGGAATTGCCGAATTGCCACATTGTACACCTGGAACTAATACAGCACTGCAGGTTAACCAATTGGAATCAAAATAAAAACTTATGAAAAAATTTCAACACTAAGAAAGCCAAAATAAACATTAAATTAAAAAATTAAAAACGCTCTAATTTGAGAGTGAGAACAGTAATAAAAGGGAGTTCTTGGAAAACACTGATGCAAGTTTTTTGTTGTTTTTGTTTTGTTTTTAATGTCAAAGTCATTCACAGATTTGGGTATATTTACAACCCACCTCCCCAGGAAAGACATGTGGTCTCACAAGATAAAATTAGAGGAGTTTACGGTGCTTCCTGACATTCCTAACTTAAGGGCAAGAAATGCAACATTTTGAATCCCTTAGGCAATTAGAGACAGATGTAATTTTAAGGATGGCTTTGCAGTGGGTCTCAAAGGCCTGACCCAAACAAGCAGAGGCAATTCAGAGGCAGCGATCTCCTCTGTGCAGCAGCACTTGCTCAGGGAACAGGGCCAGGAAATTGGAGGGTCAGTGCGCCTCAGAACCTAGGCCAACTCGGCCAGACCACAGACTGACCGCACAGGACTTCTCCCTTCCCACGTTCTCTTCCACTAGTTTTGCGTTGATGATGCTACGGCCTACAGGGCACTGGGGAGTCCATCCCACATGTCGGAAAACCTTAGTTTCACTTATCAGTACCAGAAAATTGAGAAAACCGATAAGGTATTTTTGTTAGATGAAAATAGAGCTGTGGAGGCACAAAAGATGATGTGATGCGTTTTAAAGAAACTTGCCCACAGAACCCTCCATTCGGATAGAGTCTTGGATTCTAGAACCAGGTTTAAACCTATCTCAGCTGAATGCCCGGTACATTTAATGTCTTAATTCTAGAGGGAAAAAGTCAGATTAGACATTCTGGAATGTCGGTTAAGTAATTAAACATTAGCAATTAATTCTCACATTCTTTTGTTTGTTGATTCTTTTCAGATTAAACTTTTGAACCAAATACGAGTCTTTGCCTAATTAAATCTTCCTCTTTCCTCTTTTACCTCTTAGCTCTTCTAGTGATGTTCACATTATTCGTACATGAAATCTCTTTAACCCTGATGATAAATTGCTTTATAATGTTTTATAATGTCACTTTTCATCATCATTTCAATAATTAAATAAAAGAACTTAGTGGTTGTTTTGTTTAGTATTTATTTTTGGTGCAAAAAGGTGTTTTTATTAAAACACATGGATAGGATTGATGGACAGAAAGCTGCACTGTGAGAAGTGATTGATCACATAGCTTTAAGTCGGGGTGGGTGGGTAGAGAGAAAGGAAATCTTCAAAAGGATTTTCATACACTAAAGAGGACTTACAGTATCCTAAAGAAACGATCCTGGTTTGGAACCAACATTATACCACTTTTAGTTTAATGACTTCAAATATTCTACTTCTTTCTTAATCTTCACAATAAATTACATTTTTGTACACGGGGACTTCTCTTTTAATTTGAGTCAGAAAAAATGTTTCTATTTGAATGTAATAAAAAGATTTGCCTTATTTTGTGACTCTAGTTATATATTCTTGATGCATTTGCATATTTTACTTACTTTTTCAGCAAGATAATTTTATGGCAGAAGCTAAATCAAGAATTCTCTATGATTTACTTTTCACCCTCCAGATATTTCCCTAATCTAAAATTTCCTCAAGAGTTTTCAATTATGGCAGGAAGAAATACACATAACAAGCAAATCTATAAACTACTTGTTCTAACCTACATAGTAAAAATATTCACATAGTAAACACTAACACTAAAGCAGCTTCTTAAAAAAAATAAAAAATAAAAAAAAATAAATCAGCTTCTTAGAATTTTTTTTTTTTTGCATAACCACCTAGAAAGGCCTAGGCTTAGCGATATGCTTGTAATTGTAAAACAAAGAGTCTTCCAACTAAGATTAACTAAAAATTAACATGAACAAATATGTAAGTCTCCTTTTACGTTATCCTTGTATTATATACTTTCTAAGTCAATGTGGTGGGAAGAATGAATACATTAAGGCAATATTTTCCAGAAAATATTGTAGGAAGAAAATTGCCAGAAAATATCTCTGGTTAAAAAAAAAAAAAGAGCATTTCAATAGAATTTGTTGTCAAAGACATTTTCCCATAGCTAGTTGCATATGTAATTCTTCAGAAAAGTCATTGAAAATATCAGGACATAAAGTAGAGAGACCAGGGCCTCTGTGGCAGCATCATAATTGTTTAGACGTCAGAACACCCCATCAGTAGCAGCTACACAATAACTCACCTTCTCTCAAAGAAAATGTTGGGGTGTTGAGAGAGAATAAGAAAACTGAAGCCAGAGACAGAGTTTCCTCTAAAGTCTGTCCAAAATGGAAATTCTGTGTGAGTCTCATCCAAATTATGAGGTAAAATTTTGTCTGCTCCTGTAATCTATGATGAAGAATGCTGTGAGCACATTTAGGAACTCAGCTAAAAGCAGCAATCTGCATTTCTGTTTTTATTTGAGGGGATAAAAGCCTATGATAGGAAGATATAATGAAAATAAGAATTTTAGGTGACATGGATTATTTTGTAAAACCTCGAAGTTAACTGTAAAAACTTCAGAATCAAACAGAAATAGGGATAACTCTTTGTCTTGCTCTTTATTAGATCTGTGAATTCCCCTAACCCCTCTGAAAAGCAGTTTCCTCATTTAGGGAATGGAAAAATAAAAATAAGAATTTCTCTCTTTTGTTTTTTATAGGTCTTATGATTTATGTAAAGCTTTTTTGGTAAGGTTATAAAACTTATCTGAGATTTAAGTAAGCAATTCATGAACCATGCTACTATTAACATTTTATACATTTTCATACCGGCCTTTTAACTGGTAGGTAGGATTTACCATTAATTTCATTACTTAAATTTTACTCCATCTTTTAACATCTTTATTACATTCACATGTTGGTGAAAGCAAATGATTAAAATATCATTTTCTTTAGAAGTTTTATTTTACTGGCATTTTCACATTATCATCAGTGACTCTTTAATTTATTATCTCCTTATGGCAGACTTGTGCTACGATAGAAACTGGCAAGAGGTTAACATAGGGAAATATTGCTCAGAGTGATGGCTGGAAAATAGTTAGGGAGGGCTTTGAAGGAAATCATCGGTTAGATGTGCCTCTGAGACCAATTTTGATGGGAAAGTAGACATAAGCCAAGTAAAGAAAATGGCAGAAAGAGTCATGCAGTAGTACTGTCATTTACAAAGAGATGTGTAGGCATGGTGGTTTGGAGGAAATGTTGGAGCTTATTTAGTGGTGCAAAACCTGAACCCCAAAGGTGAATAAGAAACAAATCACAAAGGGCCCAATATGTACTGTGAAAAAAGTATGGCTCATAGTCTGAAGGCGCTGGAGGACAGGGAGAGGTGAAGACTGGAGTTTATGAAACAAAACTGAAATGACTAGATTCTGATCTTTAAAAATACTAGCATGGAGAAAGTGTGGACTATAGATTGAAAATTCTGAGACCACAGGTAACAAACCATTCAGAGGGACCATGGAAACGTGATGGGGTATGAGCTAAGGAGGTACCAGGCATGGCAAAGAAGGTTCTAATCTATAACTAGATTAGAAATATCTATTTTCTTTAAATTTGGATAAAATAATGCATTTCTTTAAAAGGACAGTTGCTAGATAATGAAATGACTTCACACCTTTGGACATTGGATTTTTGAAAGATCTAGATTTGGCTTGTAACCAGAAACCAAACTACTTTTACTCCCATGATTCCTTTATATCTGATTTGTGGGCTAATCCTTTCTTTTTTATGCTCTCAGGTAAAACCTCAGACAAACCCCATAGTTGTTTTTTTTTTTAAGAATTTTTTTTAAATTTTTATTTATTTATGATAGTCACAGAGAGAGAGAGGCAGAGACACAGGCAGAGGGAGAAGCAGGCTCCATGCACCAGGAGCCCGATGTGGGATTCGATCCCGGGTCTCCAGGATCGCGCCCTGGGCCAAAGGCAGGCGCCAAACCGCTGCGCCACCCAGGGATCCCCAAACCCCATAGTTTTTCAGGCACTCCATGCAATATAGTTAATAAACAGTTCCTTGCTTAGGCATAAAAATTCCAGACCAGTGTTAATTATGTAACAATAATCTGTTCCAGAATACCAGACCCCAAACTGGATCTAGTCAAGGCCTGTAAGCCTCTACTGAGATCTAAACTAGTTGGCTTTTTTCTTTTTTTTAATTATTTTTTTATCTATTATTTATTTATTTATTTATTTATTTATTTATTTATTTATATTTTATTTTTATCTATCTATTTATTTATTGGCTTTTTTTTTTAAAGCATTTTTTTTCCTACTCCATAGTTAACTGTTAATGTAAACCCTTCCAGAATCTTACCCACATAAGGGGAGGATTTGCTAAAAGCAACACAATCATACACGGAAGAGTTGGCTGTAATCTTGGGTTGGTGACCTGTCATCACTGATGCACCCTTGCTAGATCTTTCTTATTCATTCATTCATTCATTTTTTTGAGAGAGAGAAATAAAGAGAAAGAGAGAATGAGAGAGAGAGAGATTGAGCATGAGTTGGGGGAGGGTCAGAGGGAGAAGCAGACTCCTCGCTCGCAGAGCAGGGACCCCAATGTAGGACTCAATCCCAGAACCCTGGGGTCATGACCCAGCCAAAGGCAGATGCTTAACCAACTGAGCCTTCCAGGTTCCCTTGGGCATCATATTTGTGGACCTGAAAGAGCAGTCACCTCAACATAGATAATGTCCAAATCTTCTCCAGGGACTCAGTTAGCACTTCTCTCTCATCCTTCAGGTCAAGAGAATCTAACTTTTCCTCATGGAGGATTATTTTAAATTTTCAGTCAATACTCTTGAGAATCTTCCCAAGATTTTCCCAATTTTGCTGTCCATGGCACACATTCATTTTGCTATAAGTTTTTGCTTTTTCTCTCTGCCATTTTAGCCTATGCTTGTATAGCTTCTCCTACTGGTCTCCAGGGTCCTCAAGCTACAGTGAGCTGGACACATTCTTGCTGTGATTACCCTGGACTGTCCTTTATTTGGCTTAAGGTGAAGAGAAATATTCCATACCTTTGTCCGAGATGGAATACAAAAAAGAGGTCAATGGGCAATATGCTGACAATTTTGTCTAATAAGGACCTCTCCTCCACATTTTCAACCATCACCTCTCCTAGAGGATGCGGGTGTGTGGCTGGATGAAGTTCCCCAAATGATGCTTGAGTCATTCCCTTTGGAAGTAATGCATAGATATCTCTTACTTCTAATTAGAGAGTGACAAAACTGGGCGCTATTGCTTTTCCCTCAGCTTTTATTCAGTGGCCTCTGTGAAAACTCTGAGACAATAGGAAGAGGCTCACTTACAATCTATTATAGAGGCCTTTAAAAATAAAGTGTCTGTATTTTGATCCTGGTTTTGATTCCTGTGAAAATTGTGTTGTGTTTTTGTTTTTGTTTCTTTTTTTTTTTTTTTTTTTGAGGGAAGGTATAAAAGTAAGGAGGAAATGAATTGACAAAATATCAGTAATATTCTGTTCCTTCTCTTGTATTGTGTAGCTAACACATCCCTGCCTACATCATAGGTACTTGAAAGTACTTTACAATATGTAAATTATAGGTGCACATATTAAATTGAATATATGTACATCTCTAAATGTATGTGACTGTACATGCATGTAGGTTTCAACATATAATGATACAACATAGTACACAGGTATATTTATATGTAGGTAATCATACTGCGTATATGCATACATGTATATGCGCATATATCTGTAATATACACTCCATGAAAGTGACAAGATATAAAAATTGTTTACTCAAGAAAAAGCTCCTTTTAGTCTTCTAAAAGCAACCACTGTATTTGATAATTAGATCCATTTGCATATTATGAACATTAAAGTTACATATAAGAGAACATAATGCCATTTAATAAGAGAGTATTTTTTCAAAATTGGGCTTTTTCTTAAAATTAACTGTAATTAATATTTGGAGAATAAACAGAAATTTTGTCCATTCATCTGTTTGCTAATATTTAAATACTGTTATTATATTTAAGTCAATATTTCTCTTTCTTATATATTTAGTAGACTAACTCTCTGCAATATTATCTGAATACGGGCAATAGCAGTTGATACATCATACTAATTAAGTACCAGATTGGATATCTCCTTTCAAACTGTCCTCCCACATGTTTGATATAAACCTTTCAAACTGCAGAGTGAAGTGACAACAAACCCCAGAGCTCTGCTATGTGATTGAGAGAATCAGTTATCCTGGTGTCACTGGAAGCAAAATCAATTCCTGTGTCCTGTCATCCTTAGAAAGTACTCTCTAACACGCTGTCAGCAATAAATTTTACAGGATTTCCCCAAAGTCAATTGCTCCTTCTATTTGGGATTAAGATGAAAGCAAATTGATTCTTCCTATACATAGAGGAAGCTTGAGAGAACAGATACTTTTAGTTTACTCACTTTTTTTTTTTTTAACTGACAGATTTCTCCTGGCTCACTAATATAAGGTCCTTAGTAATTGAAATTCCACCTGTGAAGCACACTCAGGCATAACCAACATGAATGTAATTTCCCTTAGAGTTACCTTCCATACAGTTTGGCAGGAAATTTATTTCTGAGTAACTATTTTTTTTTCTGAGCACATTCATAAAAAAAGGCAATTCTGTATAACATTTTACCTGAAATTACTGTCAGGATATCCTATCAAATGCAATTTTATTTTATAACATCTCCAAAAATCTACTGATAATCACAATTTTGTTTTTTCTTGAATTGAATAAATTTAGAATTAGCATTTCAAATCTTTTAATAAACTTTTTTCTTAAAATATAAACTTTTAATAGAGAAGATATCTCAAAATCAAACTAAGATCATTTTCAATCAACCAAACAACCATAGGTAGATTGTGTTGCTACTTAAAAAAGTTCTAGCGAGGCCAACTATAGGAATGCATTTTCTTTCCCCATTTATGTAAGCAGCATAAATATGTCAATGAATTTAAGAGATCATTTTAAGCGAATTAGATTTTGCTAAAATATATATAAATGCATAAAATGCCAGGTGGGAGTGACCAAAGGCCACCAAAGAAGAAAAGAAACAAGCATTCAAACAAAAATAGACACTGATGAAATAGTATAGAAAATACTAAATGTCATCTGACAAATATATAACATTTATGCTGCCCACTCCTTTGACATTTGTACAGAGAATAACAAATGGGATTAAGTTTTGTAAAGTCCTATAGAGTGTCTAATGCTAGGTTAGGTTCTAAGTAAAAAGCTAATGTCCAAATTAAAGATAGAAGTTGGAATGACATCAGCAACATGGCTGAATAAGGCTTCCTTTTCAGTAAATCCCTCTCAACAACAATGATTTGGCTTCTATCCATGGACAAAAGTGTCTATGGGAGCTGTGAGGCCTAGTGCCATACACCAAGGGACGTGGGAGGAGTCACACCTACACATGCATTGGGTAGTCACACCTTCCCTGCAGACCTCAGCCACAGCAGTGAACCCTATAGTAGCCCATGAGTTGGCTTCAGCTCCTGTAAGTCACTGCCTGGGAGCTCTTGAAGAATACTGTCTTAGACAATACTAAGACAATACTGTCTTACCCATAAATGCATCTTTGTGGAAGTCCCTATTTCCAACAGAGAAGTTCCAATACCATTGTAAGAAAGGCAAAACCAAAAACAAACAAATAAAAACTATGAATTTAGACAGTTTGAAGAGGATAAGAATAGTTTGACCTTACCCAAGTCACCCTTGCTCCACCCTTGTTTCAAATGAGAACTTCTCAGCCTGTGATTTTCCCATGGGGGAAAGTGAGAGCATGTGAGTGAGTACCTGGCTTCCCTGCTGGCAGTGAGGAGGTAAAGAGTCTGGGGGAGCGGCAAATGAGGTTATGGGAGAGCATTAAAGGGAAGCATATCCTACTAAATGCATCACAGACTCCATCAAAAAGCTGGCCTATGAACCATTTGAGATGCATTACCTGTGGATTCCCTCAAATGACTCATAGGTACCCCCGTACTACACCTGTCTCACCCTAATGCTCCCCCATTCTGTATCTCACTATGTATGTTCACAGAGGTGGAAAGAGTAAGTGTTGGCAGATAGCTAGTGAGAACATGCATAAAACCAGCCCTAGATCTGTGGACCGCAAAGAAACCACAAACTTGAGCTTTAGCTTACCCTTGGAAAAGCAAAGGTAGGCTGTCAGCACTCAGCCTGATATATTACAGGATCAAGAGAAGACATCCAAATTCAAGAAATCTACCACAAGAAGGACCAAGATGTGTGAAGCATGCCTAGCCACAGAAGGGCCAAGAGAGTCTCAGAATCTCTAGCATGACTAACGGAACGCAATTCTCTCCTAAGGTCAGTCAGTAAAGACTGGAGGAGGTAATTATATTGCAAATCCAAAGACAGCATCCCAAGACTTCAAGAAATAGAGAAAATCAAGGAAATATTACACTACTAAAGGATGACAAGAATCTTCCAATAGCTGGCCCTAGAGCCATGGAGATCCACAATTTACCCAATAAAGGACTCAAAATAGTTATTTTAAACAAGTGTAGTTAGCTACAAGAAATTATAGAAAACCAGGATAGCAAAATCATACCTGAACAAAATAAGGAATTTAACAAAGACATAGAAATCATGAAAATGAACACATTGTGGAGTAGAAGTAAATAAATGAAGTGAAAAATGCGGTAGAGAAAATCAACAGCAGAATGTATCAAGAATGAAAAAGTAATCTGTGAATTAGGAGTCAGAAGTTTTGAAATTATCCATTCCGAGAAGAACAAAGAAAAAAGAATGAAAGCATGAAGAAAGCCTGTGTGATGAATGGTGTAACATCAAAAGAAACAATTGCTGGAGTAGAAAAAGATAAGGAGAAAGTACAGAAAATTTATTTAAATCATGGCTGAGAACTTCTCAAATCTATAGAGAGATTTGCATATTGAAGTTCATAAAAGTCATAGATAATGAAACAAATGTAACTTAAAGAGATTTCCTCCAAGCCAGATTATAATAAAACTGTTAAAAATTATAGACAAAGAAAGAAAAAAGACAAAGAGATCATCTTTTTTTAGGCTATCAGCAGATTTCTCAGCAGATTCTTACAGTTTAGGGAAGAGTGGGGTGATATATTCAAAGTGCTGAAAGAAAAAAAAAAAGCCAACCGAGAATGTTCTATCTGGAAAGCTATACTTCAGAAATTAAGGAAAGGTAGGAACTTTAACAGAAAAAAAAAAAAAAAAAAAGCTGAAGGATTTCATCATCACTAGACCTGCCTCACAAGAAATGCTGACAGAAGTACTTCAAGCTGGAATGAAAAAAAAAACACTAATTAGTGACATGAAAACATATGAAAATATACAGCATAATGATAAAGGTAAGTATGCCATCAACTTCAGAAAACTGGAATACTGTAAAAGGGCGGCATGCTAAAGACGTAACTGTAATACAAAGGCTAAAGATAAACACCTAAAAAATAACTATAGCTACAGCAACTTAGTAATGAATGCATAATACAAAAACAGGTTAACTGTGACATTAAAACATAAAAGAGGGTCCAAAGTGGTAATGGTTTTGCATGTGATCAAAGTTAAGTTGTTAACAGCTTTATATCAATAGATATTTTATGTCAGCTTTACAATAACCACAGAGCAAAAACCTCAAACAGATACACATGAAAGAGAGAAAAAGGAACCAAGGCATACCACCAAAAAATCATCAACTACAAAGGAAGGCAGAGAGGGCAAAAGGAAGAAGGTTAATTACAAAACATCCCCTAAAAAATGAAATGGCATTAATTGATTGTTAAATTTAATAATAACTTTTGATGTAAATGAATTAAATTCTCTAACTAAAAGGCATGGAGTGGCTAAAATGGAAGAAAAGGAAGGAAGAAAGAAACTAGCAAACAGAGACTGATAAAGCCATCTGCAGCCTCAAGCTTTAAGAACATACATAAACTCAAAGTAAAAGGATGGAAATAGATATGTGACGCAGATGAAAAGCAAAGAAGAGCAGGGGTAGCTATACTGGTATCAGAAAAAAAAAAGTAGACTTTAAACTAAAAATAATAATAATAAACAAAGAAGTTCACTATATAATTATAAAGTGGTAAGTTCATCAAGAGGATATAATAATCATAAATATGTACCCAACATCTGAATACATAAAAAAACTAGAATATACTAACAGATCTAAGAAAGATCCAGACAGGATGATCACAGCTGACTTCAATACTCCACTTTCAACAATGGATAAATCATCCAGACAGGAAATCAATAAGGAAGTATTGGACTTGAACTATATTGTAGATCAAATGGACCTAACAGTTATATAAAAACATTCTATCGAACAGCAGCAGAATACACATTATTCTCTAACATAGATAGAATATCCTCAAGAAAAAAAATCATATGATAGGTCACAAAATAAGTCTTAGCAAATTTGAGAGGATTCAAATCATACCAAGTATCTTTCCCTACCAAAATGATATAAAATTAACAACTGATAACAAGAGGGAAACAGGAAAATTTACAAATACGTGGAAACTTAATAACACTCTTGAACAACCAAGGGGTCAAAGAAGAAATAAAAAGAGAAATTAAAATTTTAAAAATTCTTGAAATCAATAAAAATGAACATACCAAAATTTATGAGATGCATTAAAAATAATTCCAAAATGGAAGTTTATAGTGATAAACATGAATTAAGAAAATACAGTGATGCCTGGGTAGTCAGCATCTGACTCTTGATCTCAATTCAGGTCTTGATCTCAGAGTCATGAGTTCAAATCCTGTATGGGTTCCACATCCAGTGTGGAGCCTACTCAAGAAAAGAAGTAGAAGAGGAAGAAAAGGAGGAAAAGAAAGAGGAAAAGGAAGAGGAAGAAGGAGAAGAAATACATCACAAATAAACAACCTAACTCTATATCTCAAAGGACTAGAACCAGAAAAACAAACTAATCCCAAAGTTAGCTGTAGGGAAATAACAAAAATCAGAACAGGAAATAATGAAACAAACCAGGAAAACAGCAGAAAAGATCCAGTCAACCAAAAGTTGTTTATTTGAAAAGTTACATGGCATTGACAAAACTTCAGCGAAGTGAGGCTAAGGAAAAAAGAGGGAAGCCTCAAAAAATAAAATAAAAAATGAAAGTGGAGACATTAAGATTGATATCAGAGAAATAAAAAGGATTATCAGAGACTACATTGAAGGATTATGCAGCAACAAATTGGAGAACCTAGAAGAAATGGACACATTTCTAGAAACATGCAAATTTCCACGACTGAGTTATGAAGAGACAGAAAACATGAATAGACCAATACAAGTAAGGAGATTGAATCAGTAATCAAAACTCTCCAAAGAAAAGTCTAGATCCAGATGGTTTCTCTGGCAAAGTCTACCAGCAATTTGAAGAAGTATTAATTTCAATCATTCTCACGCTCTTCCAAAAAGTTGGAAAGGAGAGAATAATCCAAAATTCATGTTACAAAACAAGCATTGCTCCGATACAAAAAACCACACAAGGACACTACAGTTCAACATCCTTGATAAACAGTGGTGTCAAATATTTTAACAGATATTTTAATAATGTATTTAGCACACCAAATCTTACAGGACATTAACAGGATCATGGGGATCCCTGGGTGGCGCAGCGGTTTGGCGCCTGCCTTTGGCCCAGGGCGCGATCCTGGAGACCCGGGATCGAATCCCACGTCGGGCTCCCGGTGCATGGAGCCTGCTTCTCCCTCTGCCTGTGTCTCTGCCTCTCTCTCTCTCTCTCTCGCTCTCTCTCTGTGTGATTATCATAAATAAATAAAAATTTATTAAGAAAAACAAAAAAACAGGATCATCCACTATGATCAAGTGGGATTTATGGCTGTGATACAAGCATGGTTCAACATACACAAGTCAACAAATGTGATATATCACATTAATAGGAAGTTACAATGACACAGTCATCTTGGTTGGTGCAGAAAAAGCGTTTTATAAAATATGGCACCCTTTCATGTTAAAGACTCTTAACACACTGGGTAGAAAAATAATTTACCTCAACATAATTAAAGGCATATTTGACAATCCCATAACACATACTCAATGGTTAAAGGGTCAACATCTTAAGAACAAGATAAGGATACCCACTTTTACTACTTTTATTCAATATAGCTGTGGAAGTCTTACCCAGAGCCATCGGGCAAGAAAAATAAATAAAATGATCCCAATTTAACAAGGAAGATGTAAAAATCATATTTGTTCACAAATTATATGATCTTATATATGTAAAATCCTAAAAACATCACTAAAAACTATTAGAAATAACCAACAAATTCAGTAATGTAGCAGGCTACAAAACTAACATTCAGAAGTCAGTTGCATTTCTAGACATTAAAAACAAAATATCTAAAAAGGACATAAAGAAAACAGTCCCCTTCACAATAGTATGAAAAACAATAAAGAACTTAGGAAAAAAAAAAAAAACTTAACCAAGGAAATGAAAGACCTGTAAACTGAAAACTGTAAACAGGATGAGAGAAATTGGGGACACCAACAAATGGGGAATGACATTTTCTTTCTGTGTTCATGTATTGGACAAATTAATATGATTAAAATATCCGTATTACCCAAAGCTATCTAGAGATTCAATGCAATCACTATCAAATGCCCAGTGTCGTTTTTCATAGAAAATGGAAAAACAATCCTAAAATTCACACCTACCCAACAA
Organism: Nyctereutes procyonoides; assembly: GCF_905146905.1. Taxonomy (NCBI): domain Eukaryota; kingdom Metazoa; phylum Chordata; class Mammalia; order Carnivora; family Canidae; genus Nyctereutes; species Nyctereutes procyonoides. The sequence goes on from NW_026575046.1 coordinate 3,545,232, forward strand.
AAATCCTCATAGCTAAAGCAATCCCGAGAAAGGACAAAGCTGAAAGCATCACAGTTCCTCATAAAACTGTATTACAAAACTATAGTAATCAAAACAGTATTGGACTGGCGTAAAAATAGGCACATAGACCAATGGGACAGGGGTCAAGAACCCAGAAATAAACCCATGCATGAAAAGTCAACTAGTATTTGACAAGGGAACCAAGAATGCTGAATAACGAATGGTTAAGCTCTTCAATAAATGGTGCTGGGGAAACTATATAATCCTGTGCAGAATAATAAACTACCATCCCTAACTTAAACCATTCACAAAAATTAATTTGACTTGAAACCACAAAATTCCTAATAGAAAATATGGGGAAAATATCCTTGCTATTGATCTTGGCCACATTTTTTAGGGGGGGGGGAGATATGGTATCAAAAGCATAGGCAACAGAATCAAAAATTAGTAAGTGGTATTATATAGAAATAAAAAGCTTCCACACAGCAAAAGAAATAGCCAACACACATAAAAAAAAAAAAAAAGGTAACTTACAGAGTGGGAGAAAATATGTGCGGTTCATATATCTGATAAGGGATTATTATTCAAGCTATTAAGCAACATATACAATCCAATAGGTAAATAATCCTCAAAAGACATTTTTTTTCCCAAAGATCACATAAAATGGTCATTAGGTCCGTGAAAAGATGCTGAATATCATGAATCAACAAAAAATGCAAATCAAAACACGAGGACATCATTCCCCATCTGTTAGGATGGCTATCACTAAGGAGGCGAGGTGACAAGTACTGCTGTGCATGTGCGGGAAAGGGCATCTTTGCGGGTAGGATGTACGGTCACCCAGGAAAGCAGTATGGAAGTTCAGTTCCTCCAAAAATTAAAAACAGAACTATCCTATAATTCAGTAATGCCGCTTCTGGGTATGTAGCCAAAGGATATGAAAATGGGATCTTTTTTTTTAAATTTTAAATTATTCAATTATTTATTTATTCGTGAGAGACAAAGAGAGAGGCAGAGACCCAGGCAGAGGGAGAAGCAGGCTCCATGCAGGGAGCCTGATGCGGGACTCGATCCTGCGACCCCAGGGTCACGACCTGAACCAAAGGCAGGCACCCAACCACTGAGCCACCCAGGCGTCCCGGGAAACTGGGATCTTAAAGTGATGCCTGCACTTCCATGTCCATGGCGGTGTTATTCACAATAACCAAGACACAGAATCAGTGCTTGTGTCCATCCACAGGCGAAGGGCTAAAGAACATGCGGTGTAGACACACAGTGGAGTATTAGCCACGGGAAAGAAGGGGGTCCTGACCTTTGTAACAACATGGATGGATCTTGAGCACCTTGTGATAAGAGAAATAAGGCGGATAAGGACAAATGCTCTATGATATCAGCTACACACAGGATCCAAAAGAGACAAAGCCATAGAAACAGAGAGTGGTTTCTACCAGACGGGGATGGACGGGAATGGGGACAGGTTGGCCAAAGGTACAAGTTTCCGTCACACGATCCATGTCTGGGGACATAACGTGCAGCACGATGACTGTGGTTAACAATACAGCATTACGGACCTACGTGTCGCCAGGGGAGTCGATGTGGCACGTTCTCACCACAACAGAGAACTGATAATGATGTGAGATGACAGAGGTATTAGCGAACCTACCATGGGAAATACGTGCGTCAAACCATCACTGTGCACCTTCACCTTTCCACAACGCCCCATATCCATGACATCTCAGGAAAGCTGGGAGGAAAGACAGATGCCCACATAGCCTGTGTGTGGACGTGTGTGTGTTGCTCAGTGTGTTGGCAGAGGATTCCCATTTATTGATACGGCTCCCTAAGAACCGGTAGGGCTACAATGATTTTATAACAGAAATACAAGCAGCATGGTGGGAGGATGAGCAGGGGGGACAACCAAGTGTCTTCAGGTTTGGAGAAATGATCATTGGTCTTGGGACTTGAAGAATATGTAATACATTAAAAGTCAAGGTTGAGAGCAATAGCGATTTTTGGGGGTGAGATGTCAGCTAGGTGAGAATTTAATTAAACCTGTGCTTTCGGGGATCCCTGGAGGGTGTGATCCTGGAGACCCAGGATCGAGTCTCAAGTCGGGCTCCCTGCATGGAGCCTGCTTCTCCCTCTGCCTGTGTGTCTGCCCCTCTCTGTGTGTCTCTCATGAATAAATAAATAAAATCTTAAAAAAAAAATAAAAAATAAATAAACGTGTGCTTTCTTGTCCCATCAATATACAGTGTGCTACGTGGCTAGGTCAAAACCTATATGTGGATCTACGAGCTTTTTACATAAGAGAGAATGTATCAAAGCAAGAAAAAAATGTCAGGGTGTGATTAGAAGCAATCATTTAAAATCACACTTTTAAAAATACATTAACCTGTATAATGTGTGCAAAAAAGATGCCAGTGTTCCAATTACGTGATTCTTCAAATAAAACTTTGAGAAATGGATCCTACAATCAAGACAGGGTTTTGCCAATGTTATCCTATAAACGCCTTACGAAGGACTCGTATATTCTTAGACGATAACATGGCTTTTAAGACATTGCGGTCAATACAGTTGGAGATTTATAATAGAGCCATTTATCAATTGGTTTTAATACGCATGTTTCGATATTTGACGTTCATTGGAATCCGTGGTCTCTGAAGAAATGTACAGTTCTCCATTTCTTTTAAATATTATAAAGTCACAGCCGATGGATCTAAAAGAGAGTTTTGCTGAATCAGCTTTCAATGCATTTTTTTGTTTGTTTGTTTGTTTCAACTGAGAAACCAAATATCATTCATCTCAATAAAACATCCTCTCTACGTTCGAGAGAATTGTGCTTTGAAACAACCTGAAAATCAGTATTCTCACTCTGGGAAGTCGGGGTTTCTGGGGTGAGGTGAGGGATAGCAACTCCCCCGCAGGAGTGTGTCCTTGGGGCAGGTTTGCAGCCTGCCCAGAGGGGCTGCGTCCAGCCAGCTGAGGTTTGGAGCAGGAGGGCCTCTGACAACCACAACCCCTGTCACCCGTGCGAACCCCCTCTGCAGGGGTGAGGGCAGGAGAGGGACTGGAGGGTCCCTGGGGAGAGGAGGAGTCTATCTGCTAGACCACTTCATTCAACACCCAAGCTACTGCGGCAAATATTTCTAGACTCCTCTAGGCTTATTCCCTCCCCAGCCTCAGAGTTACTTCTTTGCTGTTGCTGTTACAGATTGAACTACCTCGAGTAGTTGAATAACAGCATCTGCAGTTATTTTGCTTGTATAGATGTGATGATTTTTGTTCCAGGTGCAGGAGCTAAGAAGCCTCTTCTTCCCCCAGGGCAGGGACAGCCTGTGGGTGTCCTGCCCGTACAGAGCAGTCATGGGCACCACAGCTCAGGGGCTGTCAAAGAGGTGACTTCCCGCAACACTGACCTTTAAATACAACAGGTTACAAACTGTGTCTCCGAGCAATTTTCTCAATAAGACCCCTGGTCTCCCAAACTCTAAAAGGGTAATGACAGCGCAGTTGACCATTGAACACCTGGGGGGAGAGGGGAGTCAACTCACCATGCTGCTGAAACTGATGGATGACTTTGACTCCCTAAAACTTAATGACTAGTAGCTTCTGGTGATGGGAAGCCTTACTGGGGACATCAACAGTTGATTAATGTATATTTTGTATGTCATACATATTATATGCTATAGTCTTACAATAGCGTGTGGTAGATAAAAGAAAATTTTATTAAAAATCATAAGAATGAAAAAACACAGGTAACACATGTACGGTGTTATACTATATCAACTGGGAAATAAATTCCTCATGTAAGCGAACCGATGCAGTCCGCACCAGTATTGTTCAAGGGCCAATTTATTTACCTTCCTGGCCTTCAGGAATATTTACTTACATAAAGTGCATAGACTGTTTGTGGATCTGTTCGGAGTACAGAGGGCACTCCTGGAGGTGATTATTAACGCTGATGATAAACAGTACCAACTGCATTCAATAAAGGCTTAATTGCTGATAACATTGCGAATAACAAACTGTACCAGTGAATTTCTTTTGCCTGGTATGTTTATTTGGGAATTAATTACAGACTTCTGAAATAGTTTTAGAATATTTTAATGATCTGTCTTTTAGAAAACCAGGTTAATATTTTCAAGTCACATAAACTGTCTTTTAAATTCCATAGATAAAAAACAAGAGTGACCACATCATTAGAAGTATTAGGGGGTGGACGGAGTGCCTCTCTTCGTGCCTCGTCAAACTGCTTTGCAGTAAACGCTTTCTGGATTTTTATGACATGGTATTGGATCAAAATTTCTGTGAAACAACTGTCAAAACCGTTAAATTACTATGTATGGATCTCAGAGTAAATAAATAGTGAGTGAGAAAAAATAGACCCTTGGTAGTTTGATAGGTAGGAGAGGAACTGCATGTGCTACACAAATTCCAAATGTTTCTAGACTCTGTTGAAAACTAGAACAATCCAGTACCACATACACTTTTTTTTTTTTTTTTTTTTTTTTTGCATCTCGTAGGCTTATTCACTTTTATTCAATCTTTTTTTCTTTCTGTTCCTCAGATTTGGTCATTCAATTGTCCCTTTTTTATTATAAATTTATTTTTTATTGGTGTTCAATTTGCCAACATATAGAATAACCCACTTGTTTTTTTATCAAGTTTGTCACTTCCTAAGCTGTCGATGATGTCAATACCACGTTAGAAACATTTGAGAATCTTATGAAAAAATGGCAAACTAAGATGTTGCTTTTTCTTTTCCTTAATATGGGAGGATTTAATTTCTTGATTTTGGCAGTTCTAATTTCCCATTATTCTTATATTGAAAAGATTGTCTAATCACTGTAAAGCAATTCAAAATACTACTAAATTTATTGTGCTCATGATCTTGCAATACATACAAATATGGAATCATTATTCTGTGCACTTGAAACCGGAATGGACAGAGATAAGCACTGCCTTTCAAATTTCTACATGGTCTCGCATCACATTTTCCACAAGACTTCTAATAGAATATTTATTAATTTTTCAGTTCTCATAAGCAGGTTTAAGATAATTTTTTTTTACTGTATTGTGAATAGTTTTCATTTTTCACAATGAAATGCTGGCAGTGGGTTAGTAAGAATTCCCAAAATGCAGCATGTGCAAACGTACCAAAGAATAGAAGGCAGATCTCTGAGGTGATTTCCATTTTTCCTAAAAATGTGAGTTCTCTGGTTTTCATTTAGAATAAAGTTAGGAATGAATGAATGAAGTTAGGAATGACATTGCCATCACCAAAACAACAATAACAACAAAGAATGGCTAGTCAAAAATATGACTTTCTTTGATCACTTCAGAGACGTGAGGTTTATTCTTATAATGGAATACCACACAGAGATAAAAGGAAAAAGAGTTACTGAAAGTTTCACTGTGGATAATTCTCAAAGGCTGTATGCTAATTGGAAAAAATCCAAACTCCTAAGACTAAATAACATAAGTCTTCTTTTTATATGACACTTGGAAAAAAATAAAGTCAAAATTACAGGGATAGAACACAGGTCAAAGGTTACTAGGAGCTTGGAATGAAAGGAGTGGTTAACTATTTAGAAACAGGTGTGAACCTAAAGGAAGACAATTCTGCTCTTTTTTATTGATTATATTAGTGGACATGACATATATTGTCAAAATTGTAGAAATGCTCATCAAAAATATGAAAGAAATCTAATGTATGTATATTTTATTTCAACAAAAATAGAAGTCAAATGCGATTTTAATACTTCATATTGAGCCACATATTACTCAGCTATTTGTCTTAGATTATTCAAGTTATTAGATTATTCAAAGTTTTGCAAAACATCCCATTTTTTTAAACATCCCGTTTTTAACCTACATTTTGTTGTATTGACAATTAATTAATTAATTAATTAGATTTTTAAAATAAGTTCTAAAAAATAGTCTACTAAAACATAACTCAAGGGGCACCTTACTGGCTCAGTCCGTAGAGCATGTGACTCACTCTTGATCTCAGAGTTGTGAGTTCGAGCCCCACATTGTGCATAGAGCTTACTTTAAAAATTAATTAATTTCACCAGTGTTAACAAATAAACCACACCGGTCATCGGGGATGTTGATGGTGGAAGAGACTCTTCATGAATACAACTTATGAACCTACAATGACACACCATTATCCCTCAAAGTCCATAGTTTATGTTGAGATTCAATCTTGGCGCTTAACGTTCTATGGATTTCGAAAAATGTATGTATCCACCAAATTAGTAACAAACAGAATAGTTTCACTGCCCTAAAAATCTGTTTTGCTTCATATTGTCCATGTATTTCCCCACCCCAAGACCCTGGAAGCCACTGTGTCTCTTTGATTTTTTTAATTGTATCTATAGTTTGCCTTTTCCAGAACGTCATACAATTAGAATCCTATAGGATATCACCGTTCCAGATTGGCTTCCTTCACTTAGTATTATGCATTTCAGTTTCCTCAAGGTCTTTTCATGGGTTGACAGCTTATTTTCTGTTAGCACTGAATAATATTCAATTGTATGGATATATCACAGTTTATCCATTTAGCTACTGAATGACATGTTGGTTGCTTTCAGATTTTGTCAGTTATGCATAAAGCTACTATAAACATCCATGTACAGATTTTTGTGTGGATGTAAATTTTCAGCTCCTTTGGGTAAATACCAAGCAGCAAAACTGCTGGATCAAATGGTTAGAAGATGTCTAGTCTTGTTAGACACTGTCAAACAGCCTTCGATGATGGCCGTACCACTTTTCATTGTCACCATCAATGAAACAGGGTTTCGTTGCTACACGTTCTCACAGCATTTGATGTCAGTGTTCTAGAATTTGTCCACTCTCATAGGTGCTATGGTATTTCCAAGTTTTAATTTGCATTTCTCTGATGACATAGGTATGGATTATAATATGTATTTACTTTGATTGAATTGCAGACATTGATTAAATAATAGTGTATAAGTATCATTAGAAGAATTTCCTTAATAAATAGGTTTGAAAAAAATAAATAGGTTTGAGATGATATATAATCAGTGTACTAATCTTCTATTTAAAAAAACTACTATTTCAGAACCCTAACTACTTAAAAATCTGTAAATTTGCTTTAGCCTTTAAGCTATTCATAAACGGTCCCCAAATAATCAGAATTCTGTATCTGTGGAACTCAATTTAATGCAGTTCAACTGCATAAGAAACATTTCACCACCAAAAACTGAGCTGGTTTGTAACAGACATTCAGTAAGAAATGACTGTTTTTTTAAGGAAGAAAAATACATGATATTCTATGATTCTATTATTTGACTGCTTGTTAACTAAGCTATAAAAATATTTTCTTAATTATTCTAAACGAAAAACTGCAAACAATATCTATTTAATGATCTTGAAGTCATAATTCTTAAAGTATTTATTAAGAATTAACACATTTTGAGACACAAATGCAAACAATATTTAACGATCTTGAAGTCATAATTTTTAAAATATTTATTAAAAATTAACACATTTTGAGATACATATACATCGCTGCTTATTTTTTCAGAATGTGTGTCCACATAGATATGATTCCTCTGTAGGCATTTTTTCCTTGAAGTAAATTAAATATGTACAAAAAGTGCAACAGTCTCAAAGTTTTGGACTTGGGAAATAACCGATTTTTGAGGATGGCTCCCTGGTGTTATTCCCGTGATTATGTTATTTTAAACTAAAGACATTTAGCAGGTGTAATTAAGGTTACTACACACTTGACCTTCTGATTTTAAGGTTGTCCAGGTGCCCTAACCAAATCACTACAGTCTTTTAAAAGCAAAGGGTTTTTTCATTTGTTTGTTTGTTTGTTTGTTTTGTTTTGTTTTTGGCTAGTCGTTAGAGTTGTAATCAAAACATGGAGTTTTGAAGTTGCAAAGATCTGACAAGATAGACGTAATTTGTTGCAAAATCTGAAGAGAGAGGGAGCATCTTCAGCTAAGAAGGAACTTGAGGGTGGCCTTTGAGCAGAGCTGTCCCCTGGCTCAAAGTCAGCAGGAAAACAGGGACCTCAGTCCCAAGAACTAGATTCCACCAATAACCTGAATGAGCTCCTTTCCAGAGCTTGGGAGTCTCAGGATAAGAACTCAGGCAGCTCACACCTGGATTTCAGCTTTGGGAGGCTAAGCAGATAACCCAGGATTGTGACCCGCAGAACAGGATGTGAGATAATGCAATGTTATTTTTCCAGTCTATTAGCGTGTGGTACTTTGTTAGGAAACAACAGAAAACTAACACTAAAAACAGAAATGATGAAAAGAAAGGAGACCGAGGATGTAAAACTCAATTCTTATAGGAGGACCAAAAAACTTAAAAAATGAACTAATAGAAATGGTAACAAATCATATTAACTATAGAATCATCCTTTAGACTGAAAGAAAACTTCCTACTACTACATCCAGGTCATTGAACTTGGACAGTACTTATTTCCTAATCTTTTATCTATTTTTGTTAATTTTTATTTATTTATTTATGATAGTCACAGAGAGAGAGAGAGAGGCAGAGACACAGGCAGAGGGAGAAGCAGGCTCCATGCACCGGGAGCCCGACGTGGGACTCGATCCCGGGTCTCCAGGATCGCGCCCTGGGCCAAAGGCAGGCGCCAAACCGCTGCGCCACCCAGGGATCCCCATTTCCTAATCTTTTAAATTGCATTTTGCTTTTTTAGTTTTCCCGTTAAATATACCACTTAAGATCATAAAAGGATTGAAATTGTGGCACTAAGTCTATTGCTTAAGACATTTTTATAAAACAAGAGAAAATATGAATGACAGCATATGATAATTCTTAGTCTTCCTGAAAATCAAACGAAATGCATTACACTTACAAAATGTCATTCATAGACCGGAAGATATTTCTTTTAAGATGAAATACTTAAGTCTCCTCTACTTTTTCCTTTCCATATGTCCCTTTCAGAAAACTAGAGATTTTATTTTTATTTATTTTTTTTAAATTATTTATTTATTCCTGAGAGAGAGAGAGAGAGAGAGAGAGAGAGAGAGAGAGAGAGAGGCAGAGACACAGGCAGAGGGAGGAGCAGGCTCCATGCAGGGAGCCCGACGTGGGACTGGATCCTGGGTCTCCAGGATCATGCCCTGGGCGGAAGGCAGGTGCTCAACTGCTGAGCCACCCGGGCGTCCCAAGAAGAGATTTTAAAAAGTTAATTTACTTAGTCAAGTGAAGTTCAAATTCAAGGTCTCAGGCTGGTAGTTACATTTTTGAAAACACACTGCAACATGAAATAAAATTACAATAAAATGCGCAGAGTGCCCTGTAGAATGGGGTTTGGGAGAAAAAGTCTTTATCAAGTGAGATGCTGTAATTTGGAGATGAGAAGGATTTTAAAAGGGGAAATGAGACCTTTCTCAGAGTCTAAGTTACACACATTCAAGCTCATAAGGATAGTTGAGTAATGAGTTTAGTCTCTATTATCAGTCCTTAAATTTAGGGACCACCCGATGCTTGATATCCCACTTCCTTGCTAAAGCCTGGTTTAGACTCTGGGTTTGTGAGAAGCCAAAACCCAGTGGGGACAATAAAACAAGTCAGTCTTTTCATTCATGTCACATCAGGGGAATAAATAATTTATAATAAGAATTTCTCAGCTCAAATTCAAATTCATGTGTGTTGACACCCCCAGGCCCATGGGATGACCAAAACATATGGATTCTAATAAAATGCAGTCATCACTCTGGCTTACCTTTCTCACTGATTTTTTTTTTTTTTTTTTTTTTTTTTTACAAATTTTGATATCTTGGCTTTTTTTTATGCACTACATATTTACCGATGAATTATTTTTTTTTAAAATTCTTTATAGAGGTTTTAAATCTCATGATAAAGAAAGTTTGCTCTTTTTTTTTTAATGGCCATTCTTTACACATGAAAATATAAGCAGTTACCCGGGATGTTCCAGATGCTATTATGTCTTTAGAATTTATCTTGATATGCTGGCATTTACTTCAAGCTAGCATATGCTACTCATATGAACAGTAGTACTGATGAAATGCCACACAGATATTTTGAGGGGAGAAAAACAAAGAACAAATGGGTCATCTGGTCTCCAGGTGTGCTGCTTTTTACTGTGTGTAATAGAGGTAAATACCAACATGCAAGAATTCTCGCTGCAACTTTATGTGTCATTGCACAGAGACATAGTTTATCACCTGAAAAGTACAAAATTGCATGGCTTGTATTATCTCTCATTTAGTTCTAGAAGCTTGGGAACCCCATCCTGTTTGATAAAATACTTCAAACGACTTGCCTATTAATTATCTTTCTACCCTTCCCATACAATTTATAACAGTGTGATAGGTCATAAGCCACATACCACTGGATGTGTCCTTTTTTCCTCTGTCATTGCATTAATTATAAGCTTTTACTTTACCCATGACATGCACAGTGTGTGTAATTAATACGAAATGTGCACAATAAAAAGTGTATAGCTGTATTTAAAATTATAATGTACTGAACCTATGTTTTCATTCCCATAACAAATAAAATAGTATGTGTGTGAGATAATAAGCAGGTAGGCTTCTGTAGCTGGTATAATTTTAGAAAAAATGCAGAATGAACAAGCACTTGGGGAAACTGATTTAAAAAAAAAAATAGAGGAATGAATGTATCTACTTTAATTCCCTATTTTGTTGTAACATTGACAAGAAAAGGTCATCCAGAACTCTGAGAGGTTGAAAATTACACTAAAGTACTCCTCTGACAGTTTTATGTTTTTTTTCCCCCAGCTATTTAAATTACAATAATGCAACTGTACATTAAAACTAACAAAATTAACGCCTTCAAAAATTGTTTTTCTCGATACCGCTAATGGGCATTTGGGCATTTTTGGAACTTTCAAATAATGACGGAATTTTATCACAGGAAAATGCCTTAATAAAGAAATAAAATGGTCCTATACCCCTACAAAATTAAAATATACAGTTTTATTTTTGCAATACTTTACCATACACAAAATATATGTTGATGCTTTAATACTTACAAATGATTATGAACCTGATCATCCCTGTACCTTCAAATTTTATAATGATCAAATCTTCTCAAGTACCTAGACCCTGATTGAGGAAAGCCATTTGATTTTGAGGGCCTGGACACCTATATCCTAAATTCTTAGCCTGCTACAGTGGTCCTGGGAGCAATTTTCAACTAAGGATCTCCTAAGGCAGAATTTTCCAATGAATTTAGGAGAAAAGCCAAGCTTGAGAGATAATCTCTGAAGGAAAGAAAATGAGACCATTGCTTAATGAGTAATGCTCGGTGAGTAAAGAAATGGAAGCAACCAGACCTTCCCCTGGACTATTTCACTATATTTTACATGCTAAAGGCATTGATAAGTCTTACACTGAATAAACTCATTCAATCTGTTTTAACTCCAATTCTCAATTTTTTGACCAATGAGCTTTTATTTCATCTTATTCATTTTCAATAAGCTATTTAATATCTCACACAAAATATTTTGAAAGTTGACATTCTATGTCAGAGAATGGAATTCTTTCTCAAGTAGATTTTCATTAACCTCGTATAACAGAAACTTTTAAAACTGGAAAAAAAAAAGATGTTAGGTACTCTACTGCCTTAACTTTTACATATAAGTCCATGAAGTTCTGAGGGGAAGAAAAAAAGGATATTTAAGAATTTTGAATAATCTTTATAAACAGTGTTTTGTCACGTTTATTTCCCGAAACTGATTCTACAAAATGAATGTCAAACATGACATGGTTCTGTACAATACAGTAGAATAAATTATTAGAGTAACAGCATGTGAGAATTCTGAAGAAATGAATTAATGCCTGTGAAGTAATCTGTATTCAGCAGCAAGTCATGGCATGATACTTGATTATATCACGGAATTTTAAAAATGTAGAGGGACTTTGATTTTAATAATGTATTCGACATGATCACCCCAATAGTCCTTTAAATAAATAGATGAATTTGTTCCAGAGAAAATTATATTTAGGACACGTAAAATATCCTAAATTAATCTCCCAAGATCAAATTTTCTTATGGAAACAATAGTGTGAAATTCAAGATAAATTTCTAGCAGCATTTAGAAAGACTTTTGAGGATTAATCAGTTTTGTGATGTTTATTATTTGTGATTAATATGCTGACATAAGTAGAAAGCTGATAAAACGCTTATACTATATAAAATTGAGAAAAATTCCAGGTTCATAAAATCAAAAGCTAATCGAAAAACTGACCATATCTGAAAGGATGAAAACTAATGTGAGATTTCAAACCTAGGTGCAAAGAAATTAACTGCACATATTTCAAAATGGCCCCAATGCATTTGCAAAGACATTTAGAATGTCTAATGAAATAGATGTTCAAAGTGAGTCTCTTCTATGATGTGGCCATCAAAAATATTGATGCCATCATAGGTTGCACTGAAATAAATTAACATTTATTGAACATGCATTATGCACAAGACATAATGCCATACTTTTCACTGCATTGAATCAATTAATTTTCAAAACAACCATAAGGTTGGTACCATTATCTCTAATTTACAACTCTGGAAACAAATCTCTGTTTTTTTTTTTTTTTTCTTGAGGGCAAGGAACATCCTATTTTTATTTATTTATTTTTTATCTTTATACCCTTATGTAGAAGAATGAATGACACAGAGTGGGTATTCATAAACACATTTGAAGAAATGAATGGCTTAAGGAAATCTAGACATGATCAAGAAAACTTGCACAGGATAGACAACAATCATGATCATCAATAAGTGTTACAACATTCCCATAAAATAATTCCCAACATATTTATAAAGGTAAATATTTTAAAAGAAGAATAAATGTTAGACCTATATTATCACCTACTAAGAATGTTGTAGAAAGAATTTATATGTCTTTTTTTAATATTGTGGAAAATGTACCCACTTCCTATTGTAAAGTGTGAAATAATATAATTATAAATTTATGTAAACTATCTCAAAAATGAAAAAAAAATCTAAATCCTCTTAATTATTCAATTTTGTTCTCTGGAGTAAAAATTATTTTCTGTAAAAGTAATAAACCAGGGAATGAATTATTCAATAACCAAAATATACATATACTTCATTGCTTAAAAAGTTTTAATTTTAAAGTGATCTATTAATATTCATATAGTTGCTATATGTTCAGTGCTATTCTTCTAGGATGGAAGACTGAAAGACACCTGGTAGTTTAATAAAGGCTTCTTCTTATCAGCACCTTTCAGTTATGTTGGTTAGGCAGTAGAGGCATAAATGAATAGAATTCTGTTACTCATTCTGTCCTTACAGGTTTTCATTTAAAAAGGCAAACTGTTTTGATCTTTAAGTTTTCAAAGCTGAGGAAATATGTAAGCTATGAATGGAAAGGGAGAATGGATTTGGATAGTAACATAAAAACAGGTACTTCTGAAAACAGAAATCATTTGCCCAGGAAAATGCAGTATTAAATATGGAATAATGAGTAAATAACCTAAGGAAAAATAATGTGATGATATAATGAAAATAATTATTATTATGGTGGTGAGAATTTAAGAAACATCTTGAGCTTTATAGAACTCTAGGTTTTAAATACCAGCAATAAGATACTGTGACACAATATATGATACACGGAGCAGTGATTTCACGCGAAAAGCGTTTAGTGTTAGGCAGGATGGAGAGAGGAAAATGAGCGTAAATTCAAGTAATTTAGACTAGTGAGAAGAGCTAAAGGAGATGTAATAATGACCTTTAACAGAACTGAAACAAAAATCATGCATCACACATTTTACAGGAAAAATAAGGCATTTTGCTGATGTGTTCTAGAGCACAAATGGAAGGGAATAATCCAATATAACTCTCAATGTCTGGTCTGGGAGGACAGATGGAATATTACAATGAAGTCAATGAAGAATATGTGACTAAATTATTTCAAGGCGAAGATATGGCTTTTGTACTTGTACAAGCTAAACTTGTCATACCAATAAAACATTTAAGAAACTTGTTTTGTAAGCAGATGGAAATAGCTTTAGGTCAATTTTCCAGGAATCGATTTCATTCAAACCCATCTCCCCAAAGCAAATTTTTGTTTTATTTTGTTTTGTTTTTGGCAGCATGTTCTGCATCCAAAGAAAACTAGAATATTTCAATGTCACAGAACCCACAGTAATAGGGATGGGAGAAGAAACAAGAAGTAAGGGCAAGAGGAGGAAAGAGAGGGGCAGTTACGAGCTCATGGAGACCACTATACTTAATGAAAAGTTATCTGTGTCTAAGTTTCTTTTGGACGGTAAGGGAAGATACACAGAAGAGGTTTATCAAAGATAGATTAATTCAGTCACAATTTTTTAGTTTAAAATTATAGTATAAATTGATACTCAGATATGTTTCTCTAATCCCAAACACATTAAATTTCAATAAAGTTTTGAATTAAACCCTAATAACTTTATCTATTGTGTTTGGATAAAATGTTTTGTTTTAGTGATTTAAGATTTCACTCAGAAAAGTATTTTCCCCCAAAAGTAAATTGACAAGTGACAGAAATAAATACTATGATATACAGATCTACTTATAAGTATAAAATTAGCAAAAATATACACCAACGCTGATTCAAGTGATTCATAGGTTATATGTACAAAATAGATCAAACGGTATCTTACCGTATAGCTGTTTAATGAATTAAATATTTAATGATCTATTGTCAGAATTATTTGCAATTGTAAACAAATGCATTTAATTTTTAATTAGTTATTAAAATAGATTATGTATCATTCTCATCCTAAAACCATAGGGATATCTTTCAGGATCTTAAAATCTAATGCATTTCTTGAGACTTATAACTATACTGTTTTTTGGTTAGGTGACTGTATAAAACACATATATAAACTGGTTTGCTAATCTTGAATGAGAAAAACACAGGAATAATATTCAAAGTAATTAAACTATTTAAATATTATGATTTATTTCAGGTACCATATATTATCTGGTCATTTAAAATAACTGATAAACATACATATATTAATTTTACTGAATATATTTATTAAAATATCCTGTTTTATAAAGTTTTATATATTTGAATGTCCTTATAGTGAGTAGTTATTTTAGCCTTATATTAAAATCCAGGGATCCCTGGGTGGCGCAGCGGTTTGGCGCCTGCCTTTGGCCCAGGGCGCAATCCTGGAGACCCGGGATCGAATCCTGCATCGGGCTCCCGGTGCATGGAGCCTGCTTCTCCCTCTGCCTGTGTCTCTGCCTCTCTCTCTCTCTCCCTCTCTCTCTCTCTCTCTCTCTGTGACTATCGTAAATAAATAAAAAATAAAAAAATAAAAAAAAATCCAATGGATAATTGTTCTCAGCTTAATGTGGCTGATACATCCAGCAAGTACACTTATAAATCCATTTACAACGGGAATTTGCTTTCTATGCTAGAGCACTATTTTAGTTGCATTCATTACTCCCTAATTAGCCATGTGACATACACAATGATTTAAAAATAAGTTAAAATGTATTTTGAATATTCAGGTTTACCAATAATAATAATAATAAAGCTAATCAGAAGTTATATACACTTTCATTTCCTTTCAAAATTATGATTGGTTTACTGATTTCTTTGGGATGATGATGAAGACTTTCACAGTATAAAAATATCAATTAAAATACTTAAAATGGGAAAAATTACCTGAAATGACTGCCTGGGTAGTTACAAATTAAAAATTTTATGTGCAATTACATTTTGTTTTCAGTATGTGTTTTGAATGAGACAACACTTGAATATTTTCCGGGAGTGTATGGCCTTTGAATGCACTGGTGGAAGCATCTGAATATATATTGTTATATTATTTTCACCCAGAGTTTAAAATTGACATAAAGTCCTCATTAGTATTCTATTAGTTCTCATGATTCTCATTAGTGTTAAAAAAAAAAAAAACAAATAAGATGATAATGACCTTCCACTTATTTTAAAAGTTTCTCTATTCTTCTAGGGCATTAGACCACTATCATCAAAAGACCTGTTAGAGTAATTTAAAATGTAAATGCTATCCATTTAATTAATAAGAGATAACTGTCTAATGAGTATGGCTGCAGAGAATTATAGTCTGTATTAAATAAAATAATAAAAGATTTATCAGCTTAGCTCAGTTTTGAATAAAATAAATGAAAGTCAAAGAGCTCGGTATGATTTAAAAGATGTATGAATGAAAGGGATTTTTTTTAAATAATTGAACATAATCTTGTAATGAATGATGTTTCTTAATTAATTGTCAAAACTATGAAATGAAGGTGACTGCAAGGGACACTAACAGTACGCTCCCTGACAGGATGACATCAGCTATGGAATATTCATACCGGTAAAAACTCACTTTCTTGTGTTAATACTGCATATGTATTTTAGTAATATCAGTTGGTTTCAAACTAATCTATTTTGCTGAACCAAACCATAATTCTTGAGGCTATATTTTAATAAGTAAAATACCAACACATCTGAGTCGTTTCCCACTCAGCTAACTTTTCATGATTCCTTGAATGTAACACACACCAATGTAACACACATGTTGTGTTTATATAGACATTCAGTAAAGTAACTGAATTTTCAGAAAAAAAAATATATCAAGATTGAATATGCAATCTTGGGGTGCTTGGCTCGATCAGTCAATATGACATTCAACTCTTGATCTCAGGGCTGTGAGTCTGAGCCTCACATTGGGTGGAAAGATTACTTAAAATGTTAAAAAAAATGGTGGTTTAAGAAAAAGATTGGATGTGCAATCTTTATAATGGTCACTTTGTCTGAAATAAAGGAAAAGAAATTATGTATTACTAAAAATTCAGTATATCTCAATTATGTATGTAGATGTATAATATATGTGTGTACATCTACATAGAGCAATAAGGTTATAACAAGAAGGGAAAAAATAAAAATAGTCATTAGTTACTGATTGCCTACCCTATACCAGGCCTGTACAAATAAAACAAATACAACAAGAATAATGGTTAAATGCAATCAAAATGAAAAAAAAATCAATTTCTACTTTCTGGATCTTGGTGTCTAGGTGCATGTTTGTGAGTGGGGCCCAAGGATTTGCATGTCTAACTTCTCAGGCAATGCTGATTATTCTGGTCCAGGGTCCAGTACTTTCCAAAGTAGTGAAATGGGAACCTAAGGACATCTGGAAGTCACATTTGAAATGAGTCTTAAAAGTGAGTGGGAGTGAGGAGGGGAGAGGTATCTTCCCCTCCCTATAAGTCTGGGGAACAACACAGAGAAAATTGTGCACAAAGGACTAGCAGAGAAGAACAAAAAGAAGCTTGTATTGGTAAACTCTAAGAAGATGCTTTTTATTAATGCTTCTTTTATTAAAAGCTGCTAATTTTTTCAGATACAATATGGAATTTAGTGGTTTAAGGTAATTAAAGAAATGTCGCGAATGAGTTATGCTTTCAATACAGATAATTTAAGTTAATGGCAAATTCTACTAGTGCCAAGGAGAAAGTACATTATAGTACCATAGATTTTAAGGAACATAAACACTTGTTATAAGAGAGAGCAAAGAATGGAAGCCATGAGTTTGTAATACTGCATTGAAGGATGCTTAGATGTCTGGCTAGAGGCTGAATCAAATATCTGGACATGATGGGGCTTCTATGACATTTAGGACAAACTCAACTCTTATCTTCAAGGATGAGGAACTGTTGAAGAATTGTAAGGAGGCTCATAACATGATGGCTATACATTAAAAAGGTCATCCTAGCTCTGCGTGAATATGCAGAAGTGTATGATTGGAGGTGGAAACAGCAATATTTCCAAAAAGTTTCAAGAGATTCATACACCTTTTGAGGCCCACTCCAGGACTTCTGCTCAACAAATATGAAAGAATTCAGGAAAGCCACCCTGGGATTCAGACCATTTGGGGGACTTTTAAGTAAAATGACAAACGCAGACAATATATTCCCAATAAAAATAAAAAGTTGACAGAATCAGAATCTAGAAGAATGTCCAAGGCAAGTGAATGAGTGACAAGAAAGGAAAATAAAATGCAATACCATGAGTCTCTTATTTCTCAGTTTTATTCATTTATGGTTTGTAGTCCTGATCTCAGTAGGCATGTCTGGCAAGCACGTACCTACAGCAGTCTGGAATTCTTTCGAGGTTTATGGGCATAGGGAAAAGGTTTTGTTAAAAAGAAAGAATAAATTATGTTTCTCAAGTAATTTATCAGCGTTAAGAAAGGGGTCAAGTTTAGGGACTAAGCAATCACTCAAAGAAATAATTGATGAGAATTGATGGACTCTCAGGTTGCAATCTGCTCTGCTTCAGTTTCATCAAATCTAAGATTAGTTGAATAAAATTAGCTCTTCTGGGGACGCCCGGGGGGCTCAGAGGTTGACCGTCTGCTTTCAGCTCAGTGCATGATCCTGGGTCCTGGGATCAGGTCCCACATCAGGCTCCCCACAGGTAGCCTGCTTCTCCCTCTCCCTCTGCCTGCCACTCCCCTTCATGTGCTCGCTCCCTCTCTGTCAAATAAATAAAAAAGAATATTTTTAAAAGTATTATGGTTAAAAATATTGCTTATAAAATCTTTCAAATAAATATAACACTGATAGTTCCTTTACTTAGTACATCTTTTTTAATTTCTTAATACTTCCATAGACTATCTAAGGTTGACATGAAGTTGATACTTTCCACCTCTGACTCTCTGTGGTTCCGAGGTATGAAAGTAGACAGAGTTTGCCTGGTGAAAACTGCTGAATCTTCTATTTATCACGTTGGATCACATAATTTTGACATGGAAACGTCCCAAATGGAAGATTTAAAAAGCAATCATTTTCAATTTAAGTAACTCAGTTTCTAGATTTTTCTTGTTTTTTAATAGAAAAGTATACGATGGATAAACTAGACCACAAAAACAGAGAACATAAACAAGAATCTAGGCAGAACCGCACTGACAGTAGAGAAATCTAATTTTGAAACTCCAGTGAATGCAAGTGGAACCAGATATATGTCTTGCCTGATTCAGAAGGCAGGCCCAGAGCATGACTAGAATGGACCCTAATGCACTATATCTGATGATTTCTTTCTTTCTTTCTTTCTTTCTTTCTTTCTTTCTTTCTTTCTTTCTTTCTTTCTTTTAGATTTTATTTATTTATTCATGAGAGACACACAGAGACAGAGAGGGAGAGGCAGAGAGCCAGGCAGAGGGAGAAGCAGGCTCCATGCAGGGAGCCCAATGTGGGGCTCGATCCCGGGTCCCCAGTATCACGCCCTGGACTGAAGGCAGCGCTAAACCACTGAGCCACCCAAGCTGCCCTGATGATTTCTTTATGTCACAAGTTAGTCAAAAGTAGTGATGGGGAAAGGAATGCTGGAGTGTAGGGACAATCACTAGACATTCCACAATGAAACGCATTTGTGTTATTGCCCCATGGGATGGCCCTAGCTTTCCTTCCCTCATAAAGTTAAACAATGTGTTGTCTTGGGAAGATCAAGAAACATACAATAGTTGTTAAGATCTCAGTCACCAAGTGGTGTTCACAAATCTGTACCGTAAGAAGACAGCTACCTCTGGATACAGGAAGAACACAGGCTGATGGAACAGCCCATCGCCTTGCGGTAGAGGGCCGACCTGCACACTGTGAACCGCTCTCCACTATGGCTTAGCTGCATGACCCTGGGTTAGCATTTTCATTTGCTTTGTCTTCCAGTTTACTCATCAATAAAATCTATATAATAATTTTATAACTTTCATCGGGCTGCTGGGGGCACTAATGTAAATCACTTGGAAGAGTGCCCAGCCAATAAATACATGGTGACCCCTGGCCTCATGCAATGGGACAATGTCCCTCATGCTATCCTGCTGACTGATGCCTTTGACATTGAGAAGGTTCATTGAGAAAACTAAGGTGCGACTCTTCCTTTTCTCCTCGGTAACTGACCCACATTCTCGATTTTTGTCTCCATGATTCCTACTGGCATTGTAATCCTCAAAAATGCTCATGAAGGACCAGGTGATTTACTACAAGAGTCTTTACTGGTTGGTGGTGTTAATGCCCTAAAGGTTCTTTTTAACTTCGGAAGAGTTTAGGAACGATTAACCCTACAGTATTAGTGATGTGTCTGCAAAGAAGCAAAATGATAATAGCATAAGTATTATCTGACAGGTAAGAAGCTATTAAGAATTTTTTTGTCAATATCTATGTTGAAAAACAAAAGTATAAAGTTATTGAGGAAGAGAATATTATCAATGATAATATTCGGAGGTATTATTTGCTTTTAATCTACCAATCAGGTGTGTTTTAGATACCAAATTCTTTTTAGATATTTTTAGATTCAAACCTCCTCATTATTCTTGACAATAATATTATAAAGAACTCTCAACAATTATTTTCAGCAATCACTTTTTTAGACACATGTACTTTGGGATACAATTAAATGAGGAATTTCTTTAGGTAATGCCCATTTGCATTCATCCAAGAATAAGCAATGATTTATTTCATGCATGCAATACTACATTACATTAACAAATTATTTTATTTCCAATTTGAGACAATAAGGAAATGAAAGCTTTATGTGTTTCTTTTATCTCTTTGACCTCTTCTTAAAAGGCCAGGAATTACTAAGAATAGTCAGGTTAAATGTCATTAGCTTAAATATCATCAGAAACTAAATTATTTACCAAGGAGTTATAGCAATATAGCTTAGGGAAATACTTACAAAGCCAACAGTTATCTATGTATTTTCAACTATTTATTTTAATAATAAAAGCTGTATTTTTTCCTAGAGATTTTATATTTTTTAAGTAATCTGTACACCCAACATGAGGCACACACCTACAACTCTGAGTTCAAGATTCTCATGCTCCATGGACCGAGACAGACAGCCAGGCTCGTACAATTAAAGCTATATTTTATTGATAAAACCAGATGATTATAATTGAGAAATAGTGTAGTTCTGGTTTCTATCCAGAATCTTGTGAATTGAAATCTTTCTTAACCCATGTATAACCTAAGGTAAAACAGAATTTTAAAAAGAAATATAAATTACCAGGTATTTCTTGTGGTTATTTCTATTTATTTATTTATGAGAGCACACATGAGCAGGGGGAGGGGCATAGGAAAGGGACAGGCCGGCTCCTCGCTGAGTGGGGAGCCTGATGCAGGGCTCCGTTCCAGGACCCAGAGATCATGACCTGACCTGAAATCAAGGGTCATATCTTTCACCTACTGAGCCATCCAGGTGCCCTTCCTTTGGTTGTATCTTTGGATATAAAATCTCAATTTCTCTATAAAATGTTTTACCAAAATGTTTATTTTGATTAACTCAATTAAGTTCAGCCAGGTTTCTGCATTCAAGTATTTCACTGCTTAAATTTCACAAGCGTGTCTTGCTCGTGTGATCAGACTAACATTTAAGATACTATGATAATTTACCCTGCAATAAGCTCTTCGCATTATGGACACGTGTATTTGTCACGATAAAGCTATGCAAGAGGTGCTCTTGTCTTTGCCATTTCACAGAGAAAATGGATCCATCTGCAGCATAGATTACTTGCTCAAGTTCACATGGCTGGAAAGTATGAAGTCAGACCCAGGTCCAGGCAGCCTGACCTCAAAATCATTACACAAATCATGCTCTTAACAAAATGATTTATGCAAATCAAACTTCACACTATCTTCACAAACTAAATAGAAACTGACGAAGGAAAAGGAAGAATTTTCTAGATTTCTGCTTCTGATTTTTTTCCCCCAAGGTGACAGAAGAGATAATACTACACTTAACAATACCACACTTGTTAAGTTTACATTATAGTGATTTTGGTCAGAAACAGAGGGTTTAACTCAATGGGCAGAAAATATAAATGTTCCTTACAAGGATTTGCAAATACAAGAGTAGAGTATTTTTAAGAGTTGACTTTGTAAAATGAAGAAACTATATAAAAATTATTTTTGTTAAAAGATTTAATGAAGAAGATCCAAATATTGTTACCAAAAAAATCCGAAGAAAGCGAGTAAATAAGAAAGAAAATCAGTAGTGCTCACCCATAACTTGTCTTAAAGTTTGTTTTCTATAACAAAATGTTTTATGTTTGTGTGTTTTCCAACAAAGTTAGGACTTTCTCTCTGAAAAATTCTCTTCAGATTGAGGTTTTTATCACTTGTACCTGCATGTCTTAACTTTAACTCTCTTAACTTTATAGGTCATGATCCTTTTCACCAATTGATTGTCTCTCAACTACATTATATATATTGGTCACTGGTCAATGCTCATCATAGACTTCATACATACAACATATGGGTAAAAAGGATATGAAGCGTATCAAATATGAACATAAATGAAATAAAGCCAAATGCTTTGATAATTTCAGTTTGGAAATGCCCAGGTAAATAGAACTTCATCATTGATTTGTAACGTTCAGTAAGCCTCTAAAATAGTCGTATTTTATAGTTTGTTAGATAGCAGAACTTTAAATTTAGGAGGACACTTAGCCTTCTTTCCCATTTATTTTTCTTATGTGCAAATCCCTCGTTAGTGTCACTTAAGACTTGAATTGAATCGTCAGGCTACCAATATGGTCCTCCTAAGTTAGTATTTATAGTAATCACTAGAAGCGACTTCCTTATATTGTGGCAGTATCTCAAAAATAACAACAACAACAACAAAAAAAACCTGCCACATTCGCAGGACATAGGCATCTTTTACCTGAGAGCTGAAATACATTTTGGAAAAATTGCTTCATAAATAGCCAAGTAATAAGGTAAAACAGTATGACGCTCTGGATGACCACATGACGTTGAGTTGCCCTGCCAACCCAAAAGCAGCTGGGCTCTTATCCGAGAGGGAAGGAACGTATTTTCACTAATATACTGTATTTTCACTCTCTATATTACAGCACACTGACATTACCCTAATCTAGAATATTCACCTTTTCCTTAAATATTTTCTGTCATAAAAATGTTTTGCTGCCATTTTTAATGACCATGGTATTGTATCCCATAAAATTATGACCATTAATTTTTAATTTGTCCTGTACTTAAAGATTTATATTGTTTTGAAATATTTCATCTTATACCCAGGACCACAGAAAACATCTTGGTTCGCATATTTTTCTTCAAGCTCTTAATTATTTTTGTGAAGATGGAATCCTCGAAGGGAGTAGAAAGATTTTCAGGTACTTCATACATGTAAGCTATTATTTTGTAATTGTAAGCTTCTATTTTTGTAAGCTATTATTTCTTAGCTCCAGATTTCTGTGGACACTTCTCTTTGTACTTTGATTCCAGATGCGCAGGCTCAGACTCTGCAAAGCACAGTTCAGTTTTCGCAGCGACTCCCTCTTCGATTCTGTCCACAGGGACAGAAGAGGGAGACAGAAGGAGGCAGAAGGACAAGCTCCTTGTTTCTTATTCCTACTAGCATGTCCTTAGACCGAACCCATGACCCTGGCTCCATCACTTTGTGCCTACCTCCCTTCCTGACATTCTGCTTTTTTTTTTGTTTGGCATTTCCAGAACTACCTCAGTGTATTCCTCAAAGGTATCAGCCCTAATAAGCCCCCATCACTGCTTTGAAGGCCCTCATCCTCCAGGAGGAAGTCCCTCTTGCACGTTTCTGCCATATTGAAAGCAGCCAGAGGGCACCTTCCTGCATGTTTCCCCACTGCAGGGTACCAGAGTTAGCAGAGTCCTCTTCTCTAAGTACTTTGTGATTCATTATTCCAATCTCTCCCTGTATTGCTTCACCCTGGGCGGGGCAGGGGGGGGTGGGTAAAAGCAGAGGGTAGTTGTTTCCCACGTTGATGCTGAGTTATTCATGATCATTTTCTTGTCCATCCTTATAGTTCTCTAACACATCGTTTGGCAGATTTCTCATCTCATTTTCTCTCTGTTAAAATAACTGATAAATGACTTTTTCTTTTCTGACAAGATATCCATTGATACTGTCAACTTTATATAAGCAGGACATGAGGTGTTGGTTTCATCAAGCTCTTGAGCTACATCATGTTAAATCAGTTGATAGGTGAAAAATTCCTTTCACAGGTGGAGAAAAGGCATCACCACTGCCATTTATTACTACTGAGCTTACTCATTCCTTATATGTTTATTATTTCCTATATCCTCCAATACTTCACTACTTAGCAAATTCTTTCTCGTTTTATATTTGATATATTTGATATTTGAACAATTTTCACATATTTTCTTCCATTTTGTAAGGTTCTTTTTCATCTACGCTTGACTTAAATCCTTCTGGAATTTGTATTGTGCTATTAATCACAAATCCATTTCCATTAATGGGGAGCAGACCTTCACATGACATTGCTGCTTTTAGGAATATCTTGTATCTTCCTAGCAATTATTCCCTGTGTTCTATCTAAGCTTTTCCTCCTCTTTTATTACATATTTGTAATTGCAGTGTGTCTAAAGCAAGGATGGGGAAAGAAAGAGTAGTATTTTTATTGGTTAGCAAGATGGACTTTCGAATGTCAGAGATCGTTTTAGAATAATTTCAGTCTTGCTAAATCTATTTTCTTAAAGAAGTCATTCAACTCTCTCACTCTTTGTTTAATAATGATCTGATAATTATCATTATCTCACAGAGTTTTAATAAATATTAAATGAAACGAGTGTTTAGTCATGAAAGGGGCGTATATTAACAGGTGGTTGCTACTTAAATAATTTCTAATTTTTGGAACTCATTCAGCTCCATATTTCATGATCCTCAAATTTAACAATTGAATTATCAATCTGCAATTGTTTCCTAGTACATATTCAATAAAAATTTCCTTGGGCACATTTTTAAAACTTCCTCCAAGAGGGTTCAAATTTTCTTCGTCTATGCATTACCTAATCTCTGTCCCCTGCATAGCTACTGCTCAAACTACTATGCATTTCATTTATGCCATGCTTGCATGCCCAGGCTGTCAGGAGGTCCTAAAGAAATTAGATATGGCAAATGGTGAGTGGGGAATGAATATCGAGTCATTCTGATCCAGAGAAGTGTTTATAGCTTTATCACTCCTTTCCATCAATTTTTCTGTGCCACAATTTTATTTGTTTTTTTCTATAACTCTTTAATTGTTTCTTCTTCAGATCATTTTCTTTTCCTGTTGAGAAACTTCCACTCTTCCCTACAAAATTATAGACCCATCGCTCTATTACTTTTACCTTATCAGGAAAGTAAGAAAAATAAAATTGTCTATATTTTACACAAATATCAGCTTTTAATTTTCAAAGTATTGTAAAATGTGTGATTTTATTTAGAAGAGCAACAGCTTAATTTATTTTAAAAAATCTACCTAGGAAATAGAGATAGATGGAAAATTTATTTCTCATTTTTTAAAAGATTTTATTTATTTATTTGACAGAAAAAGAGCAAAAATGCAGGGGGAGGGGCAGAAGGAGAGAGAGAGTCTTAGACTCCACACTGAGTACGCTGCCCACCACAGGGCTCGATCTCAGGACCCTGAGATCACCACCTAAGCTGAAACCAAGGGTTGGATGCTTAACTGAATGTGCCACCCAGGAACTCCTGAAAAGTTTATTTAAATATATATTGATGAAGTGTGTTTTTGTTTTGGTTTGATTTTTAAAATATTTTATTTACTTATTCATGAGAGACACAGAGAGAGGCAGAAACATAGGCAGAGGCTGAAGCAGACTCCCTGTAGGGAGCCTGATGCGGGACTCGATCCCAGGAGCCTAGGGTCACGCCCTGAGCCAAATGCAGATGCTCAACCAGGTGCCCCAATAAGGTATTATTTAAAAGACCAAAGTATGGAGGGAATGAAAACCTTTGTTACTATAATAAGTGTTCTATAATAATAAAATATAAGTATATTCACCATAGATCTAATTCTATTATATGTATAATGTATACTTAAATATGTGCACAGGAATAATAAAAGTAGGATAAAATATGAAAGCTATAGCTCTGTTCAGATGGGAAGATGATGAAATTATAATTTAATATTTTCAGATTTTTCTATATTTTTCAGATTTTCTGAAATAAACCTGTATATTTATAAAAATACTAATTTAAAAATAGCTGTAGCTTAGAATTTAAGATATATAACATGAAAGAAATAATGAATGGAGGAGAAAAATATATCCCCTTTATTCTTTAAGGCGATATGTTGATCTCCCATAATGTTCAAGGTAGATACTGTTTGAATCCAAAACTTAATGATATCACCAAGATCTAATTATTTTCCCACTTTCCTTTTTTTATTACAGCTTTATTAGAGGCTTGACACATCTCCGGTTAGAACATGGCTGTCAGGAATTTCCGGGGTTACATCCTGCTTCATTTAGATTAAAAGGAAAGAATACCTTAAGGACAAATTAAAGACTCTGGTTGGACTTGTTTAAATGGCATGTCCTGCTCTGAAACAGCTGGTTGAATTAGTTAAGGTCATGCAACCCATAAATGTATCTAGGGGTTTAATCCACCTCCTCAGACACAAAGAGAAATCAGGTCTCAGAAGGAGATGAGGCTGCAAACACAAATGTCCAATATAGAAAATGAAAATCCTTACAATCACAACAGCCTCAGCTAAGCAACGAGAAACAAATTCTAAAACTTCAGTGACTTAACAGGTTCAATGTTTATTCATCACAGAACATTCCGGGGCTTGTCAGGTGCCTCTACTGAGCAGCTTTTTTTCAAAGCAGGGCCCTAACTACCTCCATTTTATAACCATGCAATCCAGGACAAATTGGTTCAAGCGTCCCCCTTTGTAGGTCATTTTTCTATTTGCTTTCAGATCCAGTTACAGCCCTTCTCTTCTCTGCTTTGCATCACGCGCAACTGCCTTTGAGACTTTCCTGTGCTTGGCTCCTGAGAGCTATTGTCAAAAGACTCATGTATGGGAACATATTTGCCGAGATTTTGCCTCCTATTTCTTTGGCAAACTTGGGGTGGGGGGGGGTTTCCTTCATGGGTTTAGATCTATCCAAGCTGGCATATATTGGTGCCAATAGCCAATTCCCTGATTCATAGGCTCCAACAACATCACCTTCTGCTCCACTTGCTCTAGTTCTCTCTCTTTCTCTGTTTCTATCTTTCCACCCCCAACCCTCATCCCATCATCCCGTGTCTGGCTTCTCTGCTGTTAGACCAAATATATATCCAATTTCTTGTGTTAAGCTCTCTCTACTTAAAGGACAATATTCTCAGACTGGACACCAACTCATCACTAAGGAAGAAGAGATGGTTGGAGGATCACACAGGGTAATTTCTAAGTACCAGACTTGGAAGTACCATAGATAGTTTTCCACAGTCGAATGGTAGCAGCCCCATGATTACTGCAAGAGAAGATGGGACATTTTAATGTGTGTCAGCGAGAAGAAGGAAGCTTCTCTAAAATTGGATGGGAAAGTGGTAACATGATGTGAATAGGTATGGCTCATTACACGTACAGTGAGGTAGCTACTTGGTGTTTGAAGTGTATGCTTGTGTGTGTGCACATTTTGTGCATTCACTTTGGTGAAGTTCTCTGTGTTTACCTAGTTTCCCGTGGATGGAGTAGGACATGAGTATATGCAAAATTTGCATTATGCAAAAATGGCTTCTTAATGTATCAATCATGTTGGAATATATTTGTACTTATAAAACAAGCTTTACAGCAAAACTCATTGTATTTAAAATTCATGAAATTGATACTTTTTGCATTGTCAGGGAAACAGACAATGTGTAATTACAACTAGAGATACCACAAACGTCTTCCTGACCACAAACACCCAAACAAGGATCACCTAAAGTTAGCGATGATAATTTATGGAGACAAGTGTGTGGGGGATTAGAAACAACAAAGGATGAAGGAAAATAAATTGTATGGTGGCAATCTAGAAAATGGTGCAATTTTAATGAAGCCCTATGGCATGTGTGTGTGTATATATATATGCTTATATCTAGATTTCTGAGCTACAGAGAGCTCTATTTATCATTTATTTTTGTAAATATTTTATTTACTTATTTATTTGAGAGGGAGAGAGTATGCATGCAGGAGAGCATGAGCAGAGGGAGGGAGAGAGAGAGAGGGAAAAAGAGACTCTCTGCTGAGCAGGGACCTCGATGATGTAGGGCTCCATCCCAGGATTCATGACCTAAGCCAAAGGCAGACATTTAACCTACTGAGCCCATGCAGGTGCACCTCTATTCAGCATTAAAAGGAAATTCTTCAAAAATACAAAGAACAATAAAAAAAATCACCATAAAATAACATTTGAATCATCTTTAAAATTTATAATGTTTATAGTCAACTCTTAAAAATTAAGATTCGATACATATAATTATTTTGACAGCAATCTTACTGTTTATTCATTTGTCTAAATTGTGGCTTCTAGAATTAGTAAAATATAGACCATAGTTTTCAATTTCAAGCAACAAATATTCCTAGAAATTGTGTAAAAGAACTGAAATCAACTTAATGTTTTAAAAGTTAAAAAATAAAACTACTACAACCATTTACATTAATTAAAGGGCATCTTTCTTGGGAGTTTCTGATTGGAAAAGATTTTATGATTTCCACATAACTAGTTATCTGTACCTCCCTACTTATCTGGTCCTTAAAATTTTTGGCATCTTCACTTTGACATTTTATTTTAATCCTTCCCAGATGTAATTGGACGATGCCACTAGGAAATATTACCAGGAAGGTTGAAGCTGAGCAATCTGAATCAAGCCCTATTCCAAAGTTCATGTAATCCATTTCAGAGTGAGGTCAATTGTCCGTTTTCCTATTCTGCACACTTCATATCCACAGCAGGGACTTCCACATCTGTGTCCAAAATCTGACACACCAGCCTCCATAGACACGAAGACATTTCTACCACATTGATCGGTGAGTTTCCTTGATAGTTACTACAAGGAGATATTAAGTTTCCAGGATATTTTCTCAAGCTCCACATTCTTCCCACTACCCTCTAGTATTTTAAATTCTATTCTGAGAAATGGTGATGGAAAAACAAAACACTTTCTACAAAATTGAATAAAATACTTTTAAAGAAAAGTAATAGAAAATTCTAACTAAGAAGTAGCTTCCTCCGTGTACAGATAGAGTTTGATTTGTAAATCATCTGGCAAGAAAATAAAAAAAATAACTGGACATAATCTTAATCTTAATCTTAAAGGAGGCAAAACATAAATTTGTTTTGAGTCCATATACATTTAATGAGCCTAACAGTCATATTGATTCAATGCCCAGTAGATAGCTAAATTCTCAAAATAAGTCACGGTTAAGCGTGTGTGCGTGTGTGTGTGTGTCTGAGCTGGGACATAATCTTCCTCTTGTACCCTATTGCCTTCTTCAATTTTTTTTTTTTTTTTGTGGAAGATTACAATTAATGAATGTTTATTAAGTGTAAGTGAATATTTGGGTGAATGAGTGAATGAATGATGAGGGCAACTATATATGATGAATGACATACTGTAATGAGGTAAGAAGGCTCTCAGGTGACACTTCGAGAAGGACGTCCAGGAGAAAAGATGGTCAGAGAAAAGAAGATCCTGCTACAGCTCAGGAAGAGTACATGGAAGTAGCCTGGACAGTCCCTGAGAGTGAGGCTCAGGTCATTAGTGTTGAATGAACTCATAACTCAGTCCTTTTATTTCATTCCATTGCCTGTGACACCAGACAATACCTGTTTCCTGGCGCATGACTGTGTGCACACGTTCATGCATGCACGTGTGAGAAGGATGGGGAATAGAATTATAGCTCCAAGTCTGTGTGTATGCATAGAAAACAATGCATCAATTTGCTGGTAGGATACACTCATAATTATTTTTTTTTCTGCATTGACCTTCTGTCTCCAAACTAATGATTTGTTGAACAAGTACAAATTAGGGGCATAAATTGTGTTTATGTTGAGTCTTTGCTACAAAGGGTAATTTTAAAAACATCACTGCAGTGTTAAATCTAAGGATACCAGGCTCTTGAATATTAAATAACATCTTGCTACTCAGAAAGAGACAAAATGAAAGATTAGTGATCTGCTTATACAACAGAAATAGCCAGTCTATGTGAAATTTAGAACATATTAAAAGCTTAAAAATGTATTAGTTTTTTTTTTCTTGTCTGACATGCAATCACTTATAAAAATAGTCACAAAATCACAATTATTGTTCCCAAGTTCACTGACAATGATGCATGGGCTTGTCCTTCACACCGGTTTCCACACTGCAATCAGCATCCTGGGTGCTGTAATCAGGACTAGGTTAGTGCTCTCTGAGTTGACACTTCAGATAACTCCAACTCTAAGAGTTCAAGCCACAATTTATCGTGAACACTGGGTACAACAACCTTTGACTCCAACTATGACCAAATTTCAACATCCTTATGCACATACGGAGGATAAATAGCTTCCAGAAGTGAGTTCCCTTTCAACATCACCACTCAAAGACTGGAATATAGCCTCAAACATAAAAGTCAAAATCCAGTTGATTGCAGTATTCTTTTTACTTACTTCCATATCAGATCAGATGTTTTAGCACTTGTTTACTCATAACATACATTGCAGCATAAGTTCATGGCAATTAAATTTTATTATAATGATAATTCTGTAATGTGCAAGAGCTTTTTTAACCCCTCCAAAACAACACAGACAAATGGAAAGATACTCTATGCCCATGGCTTGGAAGAACAATTATTGTTGAAATCTCCATACTACCCAAAGCATTCTACAGATTCAATGTAATCCCTATAAAAATAGCAACAGAAAAAAAATTGCAACAGGATTGTTCACAAAACTAAAACAAGCAATCCTAAAATTCATATGGAACTACAAAAGACCTGAATAGCCAAAGCAATGTTGAGGTATAGCAATTCCAGATTTCAAGATATACTACAAACCTATAGAAATCAAAACAGGATAGTATTGGCACAATAATAGACGTATAGATAAATGGAACAGTATAGAGAGCCCAGAAATGACAGATGATAGGTAGATGATAGATAGATAGATGATAGATAGATAGATAGATAGATAGATAGATAGATGATAGAATCATTCTACACCGATATATTCAATTAATCTATGGATGAGGGGGCAAGAATATACAATAGGGCAAAGACAGTCTCTTCCACAAATGATGCTGGGAAACTGGACAGTTACAGACAAAAGGATGAAACTGGACCATTTTTCTTACACCATACACAAAAATAAATGGATTAAAGACCTAAATGTGAAACCTAAAATCATGTAACTCCTAGAAGAGCACACAGGCAGCAATTTCCCTGACATCAGACATAGCAATGTTTTTCTAGATATATCTCTTGAGCCAAGGAAAATAAAAGCAAAAATGAACTATTGGGACTACCCCAGAATAAAAAAGCTTTTTCACAGTGAAGAAACCATCAACTACATTAAAAAAAAAAAAACCCTCCTGAATGGGAGGAGATAATAGCAAATGATATATCCAATAAGGATTAATGTCAAAATATATAAAGAAAGTACATAACTCAACACCAAAACACCCAAACAATTCAATTAAAAAATGAAGAGAGGCCTTGAATAGACAATTTTCCAAAGAAATGCATAGAGCTGTACATGAACATGCCTTTAATACCATGTAAGTTTAAAAAATATCCACAGCTGTCCTGATAGATAATTAGAGGAAGCATATTTATTTTAGTTTTATAGGCAAAATAACTGAAGTTCAGAGTCATGAATTGACTTAATCAGACCACAAGGGGAGTACACAAGTGGAGCAGAAATGTACCTTTATCATACGAATCTGGGTCTGGTCTTCTTTTTTCTATAAATTTTTACCTCTAGAGCTCACCAGTAATTTTTTTTTTCTTTTAGCAGATTAGGACTGAACTTAAAAAAAAAAAAAGTATAATATTACATCTCATTCAAGTAACTATTTCTTTAAATTGAACTCTTAGAAGCAAATTTGGACCTAGAATCTTTATTGGAATTTGAGGTAATTCCACTAACATAATCTCACATATCCTCCTGGAAAAGATTTTGTAATTAGTAAAAACAAATCGGTTGTTTTATCTCATAGATTTCAAAAATTAGGTAACTGTAGATCCTTTGTGAGTATTTTAGTTAACCACATTGGATGACCTATTCTTGGAGTAACCACATTCCTTGTACCATATAAATATCTTCTGAAATAAATAAATAAATAAATAAATAAATAAATAAATAAATAAATATTTTATGGGATGCAGAAATCTCATTACTCTGTTTGGCTATGATCTAAAAATGGTTCAATAGGCTGTGGGAGTCATGATTCCATGGAACTTAATTAATATTTAACAAAGACCATTAGCTTCAATATAGACTTTTTTCACATCTCTAAAGCTTTCAACTAAGTAAGTTCTCCAAAAAAACCCGTTAGTTTTAAAATGTGTATCTTGATTTGGAGGTTAAAAATGTATGCACAATAAATCTAGAAGGAACTGTGAAAGTGTCAGTATGCTCTATTGGCAAAAAAGTATGCCACGGAGAGTATGGGGCATTTCATAACCAACGTCAGCTTTAGTGACAAAGAAGGCTGAATCTGTCTAAATGCTGTCAACACTGACAATATTTTTCACTAGAATTCTGTTTTAAACATGATTTATCATCTAGAAAGAGATCACAGGAGCCACTCAGTTGTTCTCAATAAGACTGAACACACTCACTATTTGTAAAAGTGGCTTCAAAAAATTAAACATATTTGTCTTATTGCATTGGGAAAATGTGATGAACATTCTTGATGTGAATATTTGAGAGGGCTAGTTTGGAATTTTTGGTTTGTTTCCTCGTAATATTTTTTTAATCTGGTAAGGAAAGCTGTTGTAGGTAATTTAGGCCCTGATTTTATTCCATTAAATGAACAAAACCTAACAGTTCACAGAGTCTTGTACATACAGTACAAGCAACAAATATTGAATGAATGAATGAATGAATGAATGAATCCATTGAAATGAATCTTATGAGTAATTTTGCTTTTATATGTTATAGAAATACTCGGAAGGTCCAGTTGAAACACATAAAGTAATGTCTACTAAAAAAAACAGAGAGAGAAGAAAATGTCCAAAGTAAAAAATATGGCCTGTTTTGTGCCCTAAATTATGAGGCCCCACCCACATATAATCTCAATATTTAGTAGCTACTGCAGGTGATTCTGACTTTTCAAATATAAAATTAAATCTCATTGCTTATTTGGGATGAAATAATTACAGATTAATCTCAGTTTCATATTTCCTATCATCTATGTTAGAAGTATGCACACTGATAACATTATTTAAATTGCATTTCTAAGTGCAAAATTGTATATTAAATATGTATTCATTTTGGTTGTAGACATACTAGTTATAATAACTGGTTTATATTCTTAATATATGGTTTAGGGAATTACATCCAACTAGTCAGGGCACTAGCAAACTATAACGCATGAATCATTATATGCAAGTAGCATTTTTAAATCTGACATATCTTCTCATGATACTATAGAAAATCATCAGAAGAAGATCTGATACAGTGCTTTGATTGAATACTCTTTTAAAAAAGGCCCTAGCTTTGGAACAAAGGAAGAAAATATAAGAAGGAAAGTTCAATATTTCTAGAATAAGAGAATACAATTTTTTTTATTTTTTTTTTTTAGGTCACAAGAAGAAAAATTGAAAGCCTTTCTCTCTAATGGACCCATGATGGTGTGGTGATATGAAGGCTTTATCAAGATCAGAAAACAAAACAAAAGTGATGTGAACAGCCTTGAGTATATTCCATGAGCTCCCAGACAGAGAAATAGAGTCAATCCATCTAAGTCTTTATGGTGCCTGTTCAGGGATCCGCCTCTATCTTCCTCAGATGAACATGGGCCCCGGCTAGGGAAGGTGTTTTAGTCTTCCCTGCTCCAGATCTCTGAGTCAGGGATGCCTTACGGAAATCCACATAGAATCTTCCTTCTGTCCCTGGCAAGTGAAAACATCTTTAAACTTTGTAACTGCTGCAGCTAGTCCATCTCAGATAAATCCCATCTCTGCCTGTTTATATATGCCTGTCTTATCAAACTCGGAGCCTGTTTTGTCACTTCTGCAAAGAGCTATATTCACTTGGGAACCACAAATTCTAGCCTGTATTCCAGAATAGATCACATTTGTGCTTATGAGATTATTTTGGTGAAATGATTGATGAGGATAATTTTAAAATCTAAAAGTCTTCTGAAAATAAACTATTTAATGTGTTTTTCTAGGAACAGTATTATCATTTTATAATTGTGCACCTTGGGATGAAAGGTTCGCTATAGTCCATTCTGTTACAATCTAGTCAATATATCAGATAATGAAATCTATATAGTAGTCCTTGGAATCCGGAGGTCAGGAAAGAAGTGGACTTCTAAACTCAATGTGGAACTTGACTATGGCAAAAGCTAATCTCACTCAATGACATATTTCCAAAAAAATTGATAATTATCTTTAAAATAGCTGTATGTTTGAACAAATTATGACATACAAGTTAAAATTACCACAGATTCACAATCCTGGGTGAGTAGAATGTTGTAAAATAGGAAATTGTAAAAATTGAAAATAGGCATAGTCTCCATCCATCAAAAAGTTAAATACTTTAGATACTTGTGTGTGAAATCAAATAGTATGTCTATATAGATTTTACGTCTTTATAATTTATATATTTTATAAATGATATGTTTACAAAAAAGGGTCAAGTGGTGATAGAGAGTGAAAGAGTGAGTTCAAAATATACATATTTCAAAGTTTATGTGCTTTGAAGAGATCATGATAGGGGATGAGACCCTTTGGGCTTGAGAGGAATGCTTAATGATCTAAGATTTGACATGAAGGTAAAATAGCTCCACACGACTAGCAACTCTACACTCTTGGTATAGGATATAATTCTGGTTTCCTTCACAAATATTCCTTAGGATAGCCATGTCAGTCTCCTTCTCTTCTGTTCACAATCCCAAATATAAGGAGTCTTCTTCTTTACAGGACCCCCAATGAAGACCCCTCCTTTCCAACCATAGCAGAGTAGGCTGGACCCTAATCAGGATTCCTTCTGTCCTGAAATAGTACGTGAGTTACATTCTAGCAGGATACTTTTTTTGGTCTAATGTAGAAATATTTCAGCTATCAAAATTTCAATAATTTCATTAACCTATTAAAGTTAATTCAGCATTTATTCAATACAGATGCATTCACAGGCATACTCACTGATTCTATGTGCATCAATAATAATCTCTTATCACACTCATTTGCATCGGGTTATATATGTTCATCCTGGATGTCTTGCAAAATTTTCCCAAATACCCTGCAATGGATCTGTGGAAGGCTAAATACTTTTTCCAAATTATATTTCCTGGGGGATCCCTGGGTGGCTCAGTGGTTCAGTGCCTGCCTTTGGCCTAGGGCGTGATCCTGGAGTCCTGGGATCGAGTCCCGCATCAGGCTCCCGGCATGGAGCCTGCTTCTCCCTCTGCCTGTGTCTCTGCCTCTCTCTCTCTCTCTCTCTCTCTCTCTCTCTCTCTCTCTCTGTCTATCATGAATAAATAAATAAAATCTTTAAGAAAAAACAAAAACAAAAACAAACAAATTATACTTCCAATATAGCACCTAGACCATAGTGTAAAGGCTTTCAAATCTAGTGTTCTTTCTAGTACAAACATAGTCCATATTCTGAAGATCCATCTTTATAACTAAAGTGTCTTTAATTCATTCTAGATATCATTTAATGTGCTCTTACAACATTTTCCCTCAAAATATCCCTGTGTCCTATTTTACCTTCTAAAAAAGACAGGTGCAGTTATTTGCTAAAAGTAGTCATTATCATATGACATATCAAAATTATTTAGCTTCTGAGTGACTAAGATTCGGTACAGCTTGTCCTATGAATAAAAATTATGAATCAAGATTCAAATGTTTGCCAAAAATACCTGTGTTACATTGCATGGAGCAAAGAACACCAATGTTGTTCCTTGGCACATATCTAAAAACTGAAAAATTGTATCAAAGACAAGAAAATATATATATTTTTTAGTTTTTATTTAAATTACAGTTAGTTAGCATACAGTGCAATATTAGTTTCAGGTCTACAACATAGTGATCCAACACTTCCACACAACACCCACTGACCCACTGCTCATCGCAAGAAGTACCCTTCTTAATCCCCTCCACCTCCCCTTTGGTATCCATCGGTTTGTTCTCTATAATTAAGAGTCTGTTTCTTGGTTTGTCTCATTCTCTTTTTCCCTTTTCTTGGTATTTACCCAAAGAATACCAAAATACTAATTCAAAGGGACTAATTCAAACCCTAATGTTTAGAGCAGCTTTGCCTACAACAGCCAAACTATGGAAATAGCCCAAGTGTCCATCAACTGATGAGTGGATACAGAAGATGTGGTTTAAATGAAACGGAATAATGCTCAGCCATATAAAAAGAAAGGAATATTGCCATTTGCAGCAATGTAGATAGAAGTAGAGAGTATTATACTAAGTGAAATAAGTCAGTCTGAGAAAGACAAATACCATATAATTTCACTCATATGTGGAGTTTAAGAAACAAAACAAATGAGCAAAGGAAATAAAGGTTTTAAGGAGACAAGAAAGTTAATTTAAGGCAACATTTGTTTCTTTTCAATTTTCAAAATTGTGTTAATGCACATAACCCAAAGTAGAAACAGACATTTTTTTAGTCACTGATCCTAATACAGTGTTGTATGCCAGGAGGTGTGGATAAACAAAGGTAAAATAGGCATGTTTCCTCTCAAGAATAATATAAGTTATTTGTATATACAGTATAGACATACACATAACGGCTACATTATTCAAATACGTATGTATACATAGTACAGTCTGTTAGTGCAAGACCAATAAACGGTGAACTCTGCGTGGGGCCTGGGGTCGTCCCCTACTGCATACACTAGAGGGCAACATTAGCCTAACCCCTGGTCCTCGAGGGGCATGGGGTATTTACCCCTGAAATTCCACTATTAGTCGAGGAGCACTCTGGTGACACAGCTGGCTTTTTGGAGCCTTCCTCCAAAGGAGTAAACTGCTTTCCCTTAGGCAATGCCTTCCATAGGATTAGCAAGACCAAACCAGGTTGCCTGTTTACACTGTCTCTTGGGGTCCCTGACGATATTAGATCTTGTCACAAGTGTTTACAAGGGACCTTGAGGGGGTCCCTTGTTGCCATTTTATCAGCAGCAGAATCATCTCTTTTCCTCCATGTTTCGATCTGTTTCTCTCATTATAGATTCAGTTAAGTCGGCCACCATAGCTGCTCCTGTAGCAGTGGGCCCATTAACCATGGGGGCAGGATACTAAAGTCCTAGCCCATGACCCCAGGGCTGACTCTAAGACGCAGTCTTCCATACCAGACGAAAACAATGTTCCACGTGGGCTTCTAAAACACTAAATATAAATGGCATGTTTCATGAATGGAAGTTCATGTATAATTTCTTGCGGTTCTTCCATAGAAATCCAGCAAAACAGAGAGAAGAGAACACCCCCTTAGATAATCCAGCTCATCTTAATGCTAGCATTTACCTAATCAATCAAATCAGCTAAGAGCATGTGGGATCCTCACCCACGCCCATGGTATACAGTCTTGTCTCAAAGCAGGTCCAGAAGTGACTGAGGCTGTTTTGGATGGTTTGAATCCCATTTAACATAATAATACTCTCTCCCTCCAGTTTCCCACAGTGGTAATACCCAAGCAGCCACCCCTTCTCAGCCCTTTTGCTTAAAGTTACTTGGTTAGCTCCACCAGGCTGCAGCACGTTCCCTCAGAGCTGTTTAATGACTAGTGGGAGTTTCTTCTTGGTCATCCTCAGGCTCATGAGTGGCCTGGTCTTTGTTGGAATCAAAAGTCATGCCTGGAAACCATTTTCCTCCTCTTTGATAATGTTCTCATGAGAGGAGTCATTACTCCAGAGGTCTCATGATTTAGGGTCCCAATTTTCTTGAGATCGAATTGTCGTCACTGTAGTGTGTGGCAATCTGTGCTCATACATCTTTGCCACCTTACTTGCCATAATTTCTGATTTTTCCTCCTGCTTTTGAATTATTTTGGACATAATACCTGTATTAGAGGAATATGCAGCTTGTACATCCTTTCCCAAACCCAGTGCTTCTTGGCTCTGTCCAATTCTCTCCTTGTTCATAAGTCATTTTCTGTGATGTATCTTAAGGTGTGGATGAGTGCCCAAGCCACCACTGCAATGGCTTGTTCACGTTCCCTTCTCTATTTCCTTTTCCCTACTATTTTGAATAGGATATGTCACCATCCCTTAGGCATTGGGGGGGGGGGTGTTCCTGTAATCATACACTGGTCCAAAACACTATTAAAAAAAAAAAAAAAAAAAACCTGCCCAAGCCTCCCCACATGGAGGTGGCTGCCCAACCTGGTTTTCCCCTTTCCTTCTTTGAGTTCCCAGGCTCTGTCCTTCCCCACCCTGGACATGGACAAGGAGCTTTCCCCTGGTAATGCATGCTTGTTCTGTTTTTCTGTATCCTGCTGACTGTGCAAATTATTTCAAGGTGGAGGAGGGTCAGCAATGTACCCTCCAGACTGAGAAGACACTTTATTACTGAAAAACCAACCACACTTCTCCATAACATTTTTACAGAGTTTTATTTGAGGTAAATTACTGATGGAGCAATCAGGCAGATGGATGATCCAGAGCACCAGGCAGCTACTTGCAGTCTCTCTTCTCTATTCGTACCTGGACCTTAACCCCCAGCCCTTATGGAGTGATGACCATGGTGGTGAGGTCACAGGGTCGTTACCTAAGGCTGCACCATCTGTGAGCCTAGTGACCTCTGTTGGTTATCTAACATGGCACCATCTATGCACCAGATGGGAAAACAAGATGGAAGGCCAAAGATGAAGTCCGTGCTGTCAACACTCCTACAATCCTCAACAGTGAAAAGCTACAAGCTTTTCTCTAATACTAAAGGGTATTAGTACTAATACCCTCTAATAAATCAGGGTTGCCCACTCTCACCACTTTTATTCAACATAGTATAAGAAGTCCTAACCAGGGCAATTATGCAAGAAAAAGATTTTAGCTTTCAAATTGGAAAGAAAGAAGTAAAACTATCATGATTTGCAGATGAAATGCTATCATATATAGGAAACCCTAAGGACTCCACCAAAACTTGTTGAAATTAATAAAAAAAAAAATCAGTAATGTTCCAGGGTAGAAAATCAATATGCAAAAACCTGTTATATTTCTTTACTCTAATACAAAGCAATAAGAAAGAAAAATTAAGAAAATGATCTGTTATAATTGCATCAAAAAGTATAAAATACTTAGGAATAAATTTAACTGAGAAAGTGAAAGATCCACACATTAAAAATTATAAGACTTCAGTAAAAAAAATCGAAGAAGACATAAGTAAATGGAAATACATTCCATGCATGTGGCTTAAAAAAAAATCAGTATGTTAAAATGTCCATATCATGTAAAGCAATCTCTGGATTTAATATAATCTCTATCAAGATTCCAATGGAAATTTTCACGGAAATAGAACAGACAATTCTAAATTTGTATAGAACCACAAAAGACCCCCAAAAGCCAAAGTGATCTAGAGAAAAAAAAAAAAAAAAAAAACAAAGCTGGATGTATCATGTGCTCTGATTTTAAATTACACTAGAAAGCTATAGTAATCCAAACACTATGGTACTGGCACAAAATCAACATGGACCAATGGAACAGAGGAAGAAGCCCACACATAGACTCTCACATACGTCATCAATTGATATATGACAAAGAAGCAAAGAATACACAGTGCGGAGAGGATATTCTCTTCAATAAATGGTGTTTGGAAAACTGTACGGCCATATCCCAAAGGTGAAACTGGACCACTGTCTTATACCACACACAGAAATTAACTTAAAATTTATTAAACACATGAACATACGACCTGAAGCTATAAAACTCCTAGGAGAAAACATAGGCAGCAAGTTTCTTGACATAGATCGTGGGAACATTTTTTTTTTTTTGATTCTGATACAAAAAGCCAAAGAAACGAAAGCAAAAATTAGGCATCCAAATTGGAAGGAAAGAAGTAAACCTGTCACTGCTTGC
This sequence comes from Nyctereutes procyonoides, assembly GCF_905146905.1. NCBI lineage: Eukaryota > Metazoa > Chordata > Mammalia > Carnivora > Canidae > Nyctereutes > Nyctereutes procyonoides. The sequence continues at coordinate 3,585,274 of NW_026575046.1, forward strand.
AGATGAAATGCTAATATATATAGGAAACCCTAAAGACTCCACCAAAAACGTAGAGATAATAAAAGAATTCAGTAAAGTTGCAGGATAGAAAATCAATAGGCACAAATCTGTTGCATTTCTACAATGTAACAACAAGCAATCAGAAATTACATATGATAAAGCTATTTTTTTTTAACCAGGAAAAAAACAGTAATAAAACATGTTAAAAATAACCAACATTGATTCCAATCACTACTATTTTATGTTCAAAGAGATTACTTTTTTTCCCTTTCTCGTAAGAGTTGGTTAATATAGTTACAAGAATTTGATATTTGAGGAAAAAAATGGATTCAATTGGTTTCCGTTCTTCATTTGCTTAACAACTTTAGTTAAATGTAGTTTTCATGCCATTACTTTCATTTAAGTGTCCAATTCAAAGTATTTCAATTATATGGCTCCATCTAGGCTGTAGCAAATAGTGTAACTAATATAGAACGCTAGTCTACGTTTTTTATTAGAATTATACCTGTATCAATTAAGTTTGATATATATTATTAATTCTGTTAAGTAAATAGGACACAATGATCTCCTTGCCATGGAGCAGGAGAATACATTCACTACATCTTGATGACAGTTAAAATTATTTTTCCAGATACACATTTTCAATGGAATGTCAGAGAAATTTATCTTTGGTTTCACTCTCTGATCTCCCCCAATACCAATGATTAATATATCTTTTGAAGTCAGGTCAGTGTGAAGAATCTCCTTTTCTAGTGTAGCATGGGCCCTAGACCTGTCAAATGGGTACTTATATGCAGTATAAAGCACTGTGCTCTCTCTCAGGACCCTGGATTTGGGGTTGAAAGGAATGAAGGTCGTCTAGGTGAGCCCGCCCCACACCTGTGTAGGCGATGCCCTGGGCTGTGACGGTGACCCGCCCAACCGCAAAGCACATTTCACCAAAGTCAGGTGTCAGTGCTGCGTGTGTTTGCACAAAGAAATGCCTCGGACAGAGTGACTTCCCTGCTAGATTTTTGCTCACCAAGTTTTGCACGTGACTCTCAACTTATGCGCTCACTGCCACATGGTTACAAGACAGGTGCTGCACCTGCAATAATTACGCATACGTTTAAACCCGCAAGATGGGAAACCAACGAGAGGAAGCCTTGGCACCTACACAGACAGACCAAAAACCCTCCGATGGTCTTTCTCTTTCCCTGGCTAGAGCTATGTCCCCGTAGTGACAGGGCAGCCGGGAAGTCTAGCTCTGTAACTGAGAATGTTGCTACAATGAGTAAAATTCGACTTCTAATAAGGCCCAGCAAAGTGAGAAATTGATATTGAGTGGAGAACCACTAGGCTCCAGTTCATTGACTTTATTTTCGTGCTATATAGAATGGACTTCTAGTGTGGATCCCCATACACTCTGCTACGTTTTAGGAACTATTCGGAATTCTTCCTTAAAGAAAATAAAGTGAGAAAAAAAGAAACAAACAAAGAAAATCAAGTGGGATGTTTCTTTCAGTAATTTGGCAACATGACACAGTTCTGAATTAATGCATGATTCCTTCTCTAAGAGAAGCAAATTCATTAGCCAGCGAGCTGACTAATTAACTATTTTTGGTCTATTATGCAGTTAATTATAGGAAATTATTTAAAAATGTATTTGTGTAATTATTAGTGTGGTTATATCAATTAGAGTGGGCTCTGGGTAAGAAAAAAAATGACGAAGTATCTCCTATTATGGACTTTTTGTCCTCATGCAGATTTTGTGGACCATACATTATATATTTTAACTGCTTAGCTATTAATAAACATGAAATACTGCTTTGGGGAAAATAAAATTATTTTCAAGCAGATTTTCATTGGAATTACACAAATTAATATTGAAATTTAAAAAGACATACTTTATATCTTTTATCCAAACATACATAGTGATCTTCCACAAATAATTTTTTTGTTCACTGTTGAAATAAAATAAAATTGGAAGAGGCTAAATAGAAATAAAGTTGTTGATGAATTTAATTACATCATGTACAGTGGACAGAGAATGTTGAAAACCTTGTTTTCAATCACATCCTAAGAAACTCACTTAGGCCTTCTACTGACTGCATTTTTATATCTGACTGCTTTTTGCTACAAAATGTTAAGGAAAGGTCTTTTTCAAGAATCAGAGCTATTGTTGGTCAAGACCTGTGCATTAATGACAGTTGTTTCATGTACAGCGTGCCACTTTATCTTATCTAGAGACGCTATTTTGAGTTGAGACAGTGAATTCTGAAGATAAAAGATTGGTTATTTTAATGGTTAATTTACTTCCTTTCAAATTGTCATTTGAAATTTTCTACAAGTATATTTCTCTTAATAAAAATATTGATAAAGCTTTCTTTAAATGCTTGCAATGGAGAATAAAAAAATAAATGAATGAATGCCTGAAAAGAAATGTAATTTAGTTGTATACGGGTTAATATGTGGAACTCATACTTTTGAATAGTTTTGTGGACTAAAAATCCTTTTAAGCAAAACTAATTTTTTTTCCTATTTCAGGTAAGACTATTTCAAACTCTTGTCATTGCACACCATTGCAATTTTGGACATTTTTCTTAATCCTAAAGGCAAGAGGAGGTGAACACGAGAACTTTACTACCTATCCATATCTTTCCAAGGACTGGACTAAGAGCCTTGCATTAACTTTCTCATTGGATTTAGTTGTTATTCTAAATTTATATACAAGTAAACAGAATTTAAGTGACTTGATCAATTTACTGATATTAAATATCATCCTAGGATTTGATCATGAAGTATCCTAAATCATTTTGGAATAAATGATTTAGTATTTTGGGAAAGTAATAAATATGAATTACTGCACTATTAATTCAACTATAACATAACTAATTACATTAATCTTTTCATTGGAAGGCCAAGTAAACAATTTCTTTGTTTACAATAATGTCTTATAAAACAACTAACAACATGTGTGACTTTAGAACCCACAGGCATCACTAGATGCAGTAGATTTTATTTGCTATCAAGTGTTTTGTTACCTGTGGAATGGCTGCTATTAGTGAAGAAGTGTTTGACTGACAGAAGATTTGAAACCCAAAGCAACCCATGTTGCTTTTGTAGCAACATGTAGCAGAAGCAATTAGAGAGCTAAAATGCACTAGAAGTATTGAAAAAAATAAAAAAAAAGAATATATAGTTTGCATTTCATATATATATATTTAAAAGGTAGCCTTGGGCAGCCCCAGTGGTTCAGTGGTTTAGCACCTGCCTCAGCCCAGGGCGTGATCCTGGAGACCTGGGATCGAGTCCCACGTCCGTCTCCCTGCATGGAGCCTGCTTCTCCCTCTGCTTGTGTCTCTGCCTCTCTCTCTCCGTGTCCCTCATGAATAAATAAATAAAAATCTTTAAAAATTTTTTAAAAATAAAGATAAAAGGTAGCTTTATCTAGACTTACTTCTTCATGTACCTGAAAATTAAATATAGAATCTACCAACCAAAATGTTTTCAGTGGCTATATTTTTCTTTTAAGTTCTTTTAAGTAACAGTCATTACTTAAAAAAAAAGAGTCATTACTTAATGCATAAAAATTTATGAAGTGTACATGAAAAATGACCCAAGTTAAAATACAAACTAGATAACTCTTCCAATAGTCTTTATCTTTATGAGGAGTGATAGCAACTCGCCACGAGTACCACTTACTCAGATACAGAGATGCCATCATTGACTATTGCTGATTTATATATTTCATATCATATGGTCAGGTTCACCACTGCTGGCGTTACAAACATTTGTACATAAAGCTCATCTGGGACTCTGTAAACCAGCCTAACCCTCTGTTTTCCCCGACCTCAGGTTTTAATCCAGGTTTTCAGGTGTTCTGAACTGACCATTGTCATTTTTCAACAATTTGTGTGAAACAGGCGACAGATATACACAGGCACTGGCTGCAGTAATAGGAAGTAATTAATAGATTATTGACTATGAAAAAAACAGAGGGAATCGTCAAACGGCTATAAATGCCACAGGCATTAAGAGGTTTTCATTCTCAGTTAAAAACTGCACACCCACCTCTTGTGTAACCCCCCACCTCTGTTCCAAAGATCCTGGAAAGACAGATGCTGGATTGCTAGCTTTGTCATTGAATTAAGTTAAGGGAAGTGGCTCCTTTTTTAAAAACCACCTCAATCATTCTGCTTTTGCCATCACCACCCGGTAGAAATTTCATAGGTTCTAAAAAAAATAGAAACCCTGAATTTATTGATTTATCTTTAATGCAGTTGCCACTATATTAAGTGGATTAGGATCAGCCCAGGATTTCCTGACCTTGGTTGTCTGACCATTTCACGTGGCTTTCTCACTCACCGCCTTCGACCTGCCTTGCTGAGGGCTAATTGTTTTCATGAACGTGAAAATGCTGACTGCAATTACTGACTCCGGAAGACTGTCCTTGCCTAATTAAAATCCGTATCTTCAACTAGAATTATACTCATTAAGCCTACATTAACATGTTCTTCTGTATGAATCTGGCCAGAAATATTATGTCTTTTATGTGTCATTGTCACCTCCCCTAGTTTATTCTTTTCTAGTTTTCCGCATCTTTTAAAGCGTAATGTTAAAATACGACTTTAAAGGCGCCCCTCTTCTGTTATACATTAAGCAAACATCATGACATTGTCAACGCAATCAAACTTATTTAAAACAATAAATTTCTCATGAGATTTCATGATGCTGATTAACAAGTTTTCCGTGTAAAACAATGCAGACCCTATGAAGCCAGTTAGGAATAGTATAGCAACTCAAGAGCAGCATAATCCACTTCTCTGGATACAGCAATTCATCAATGGCTTGTATAATAGGCAGCAAGGCCTCATGGGCAACTCACCGGACAGCCGTGGCGAGGACCAAATGTATCTCTTAACATGATAGAAACAAGGCAACCCAACCCAAAGTCCCGATTTTAACCATAAGCCCTCACAGCTCTATTTGGGCACAAAAGATCCTTTAGTATAATTTGTCTTCAGTGAAAGCAACTGGAGACATGCCGAAATAGTCATGCCAAATCAGAGGGCAAAATGATAAAAATGAGACTATGCAAATGTACTATTCTAAACAACTATTATCCCTACAATTCTTATATCACACCTTACCCAGAACAACGGATCCTGTAGTTTTCAGTACATTTTTAATTTGCTCCAGTCATTTAAAGAACAATTTTTACTAGGGACACCTGGGTGGCTCAGCGATGGAGCACCTGCCTTTGGCTCTGGTTGTGATCATGGGGTCCCAGGATCGAGTCCTGATCCGGCTCCCCACAGGGAGTCTGCTCCTCCCTCTGCCTGTGTCTCTGCCTCTCTCTCTGTCTCTCATGAATAAATAAATAAAATCTTAACAAAGAGAACAATTTCCACTAAATTCCTTAGTTCTGGGGATGTTGAATTGTACAGTAATATCTTTCAAGTATAAATTACCAAATATGTATTATCTAAAGAGAATGATGAACATTTTATAATCCATCTCAGCACTTTCTACAAACATCTATCTCGGAGACTGGCATATTTAAAGAATCTTTATGTTAGGATACATATCCATAGGTTCTTATGATGCTTTAGTCAACATAATATTGAAATTAAAACGTATGAAAATGGAGGTACCTGCTTTAGTAAATCATCTTGCTTAAAGGAGCAAAGGAATGTAATGGCAATTTCATAGAGCAGTATTTGAAGAGCAGCTTATTTATGTTTTAGATAATTTTATTTATTTATTGACATACTTAACCTATGATAAATATATATAACCAAATGCAATTTTTAAAAAAATTGTTATTGATATACCTTCTTCACTAAAGCCCAACAGCAGAGTCCAACACTAGTCAAATTTTGTCTTCAGTGGCATGCTTTATCCATCCAGACTACCCATGCACACAAATGCAAATGCATGCATGTCCTCAAACAAACATGTGTAAACAGTCACAGACGCTCAGACACACACACACACACACACACACACACACACACAAATAATTGGTACTTTTTAAACAAATTCAGTATATGGAGATTTTAAAAAATCTGTATATGATTTCTATATATGATTAATATTCTATTAAGAACTATAATGTTTACCAGTATTTGGTTATGCATAGGAAGTAAAGAGACTGAAGCCATGTGTGCTTTTGCATATTTGTGCATGAATGTCTGTGTGGGGAGGTAACTGAAACACAGTATCCTTATTCCCTTCCTCTAAGAAGATGCTTATTTATTTATTTATTTATTTACTTACTTACTTACTTATTTTTGAGAGAATGAGAGAGAGCATGCAAGCCGGATAGAGGGGCAGAGGGAGAGGGAGACTCTTAAGCAGGCTCTACTCTCAGTGTGGAGCCTATTGTGGTACTTGATGTCACATCCCTGAGAATCATGACCTGAGCCAAAATCAAGAGTCAGGCAATTAATAAAATCTTAAACAACAAAAAAGAAGCTTTTAAATTGGTGGTGGGAGGGGCACCTGGGTGGCTCAGTGGTTGAGCATCTGCCTTCTGTTCAGGTCATGATCCCAGGGTCCGGGGATCAAGTCCCATGTCGGGCTCCCTGCATGGAGCCTGCTTCTCCCTCTGCCTGTGTCTCTGCCTCTCTCTCTGTGTCTCTCATGAATAAATAAATAAAATCTTTAAAAAAGAGTCAGACACCTAATCAACTGAGCCATCCAGTTGCCTAGAAGATGGACATTGAAAATGAGAAATGCATATATTTCATATATAAAACCATCATGATTTGGGGAAAATAGAACAAAATGAGCAACACCAATATTAAATAATAATTTCCATTTGTCTTAAGATTTTTTTATGGCTGGAATAGCAATATGTATACTATAATATAAAAATGTATCAAATATACTGTATACCTTAAATGTATGCAATTTATATGTCAACTGTATTTATCAATAAAAAGATTTTCTGAACTCTAATTCCTTATTTTCTTCATAAATTATGATAGTTAAGGAGTTAAATGGTATGCCTGGCATCTGTTCATGAGTTGCACTCATGTTTGGACCACACCTCGGGAGCGAAGAAGACATGTTTACCTGGCGGGTTCCTCTTGAAAACATGATAATGACAATACTCCTAGCTGTCATATGGCCTTGGCAATGGAGAGCATGCTAGCATCTCCCCAGTTGGTTACACATCATCTAACCTAATGGTAAACCATCCTGGAATCCATAGACTCATGGGAGAGTAGGGGATATTCAACCAAAAGTGGCTTTCTTCTGTGTTATGTCTGTGCCCATTACTTGGTATTCTCACATGTTAAACTGATTCAGAATGTATCTAATGTAACTAGAAAGGACATAAACCTCTGTAATGTCCTGGATCTTTGAAATTATTAGTAAAGCTTGAAACTCATTTTTCCTGAACATTTGGCTACATTCATAATTGGCTTATGTTCAATTTTTTATTAACAAATTATTTTTCAGTGGGACCATGAGCTTTTTGTGGTTTTTAGATTATGCTGCTTAATAATAATAATAATTAATTATTATTATATAATGCAGTATTGAGTATCTTCCATTCCCTCTTTGGTATCACATCATATGATACGATTGTTTTGGACAGGAAAAAAAAAAAAGAGAAGAAAGAGAGAATTCTTATTTTTTCCTAAAAAAATAGTTTTTATGTTTTTTTTCCTTACTCTCAGTTAATTTCTCCTACCTAACATGATATTTAAAGACTGAAGAATTTTCTCATTAGGAAAAAATCTCAGTTCAACATAACAATTCCCCCAACGTAATATATAACAACTTATGTGACAATCAAATTCAAATAAAATAGGGAAACTCTCAATAAATTATTCACCATCTTTGGCAAAGAATTAAACCTAAGGTGTAAACACAACAAATAATACACTAGAAAATTTCATTTGATGTAATATTCCATATTCGTCTTAAGCAGAAAATAATTGCTACAGGATTGTGCAAAGATAAGAAATTTTTACTGGAGTAAGTGATGGATAATCAAAAAATATTAAGGAAAAATATTAAGGAAAACAGTGAATTTCTCTTCATTTATTCAATCACACCATTTTAGAAAAAGCGAGGACATTTTAAATTGTGCTAAAACAATGTCTGATGTAGGAGAAGACACAGAAATAAACATATTGCTTTCTTTTATTCTAGCACACATGCACACAAATTATACAAAAATGCACTCACCTGTTTTAGGATCTACGGAGAAGTAGGGTTGTCCTTGGAGAATACTGTAAACCACCCGGGCACTGTTTCCATAGGTAGGATCATCCGCATCAGTAGCTGTCACCTGTAGAACAGAGGTACCTGTGCATTCAGGAAAACAAATTTTAGTGTGCGGTAACATTGCACGTGACTTGTACACACAAAAAGGTTATGTCGACATTCCTATGGAACGCAATGATAGATGTGTCCTCCTAAATTTAATCTGTCAAACATAGCCCTTGTTTTTTCCCCCTGCCAACAACTGTACCAGATGAGAGGCAAAAGAGAATATTTGGTCTCTAATATATATATTATATATTATACTATTATTATATATTATTATATATAATAATAAACTATATATATTATATTATATATAATATATACAATATATTATTATATATATATATATATATATATATTTATATATATATATTATGTGCCAATAACCTTGCAATAGGCCTCTTTGACACATAATCAGGATTAGGTTGGATTGATGATCAAGAATCAAACTGGTATTTAACTGTGCGGTAAAGTTAAAGGTAGGACGAGAACAGACCTTGCATGTTACATAATTTTTCAGAAAAGAAAAAGAAAAGGTGGGATGGTTTGTGATTAGGTGGGAATGTAGGAGGGTTGACATTAAATTATCAGTGGCATCAAAAGAGCACATTCAAACCCTTTTCCATCATGTATGCCCTTTTTAAATTTCTTACATGGACTGTTAATGAGTCTCCTCACTGGTTTCCAGGGTTTAGTTCTCATTTCTTCGGGTTCTTCTACACAGTACCGACATAATCATCTTTCTACAATGGGCATCAGAATGTGCCTTTTGCACTGGATTTTGGAGAATTAAGGTATACTTTAAAGGAATTGATAAACTTTAAAATAGTGCATTTTGAGACAAAACTAGAGGATGTGTTATGCTGATTTCTTTTACATTTATATCCTTCAAATACTATTTGCATAATTATATACATTTATATCATATTTCGGTTATTCCCAAAGGAAAACTGATCCAGGTATAACAATATAACCTTCTATTAAGGGCTATAGAACTCCACTGTAAAATCAGTAGGTTAAGAGCTCTCATTCATTCATGAAATGCACTTAATGAGTCATCTTTTTTTTTTTTCTTAATGAGTCATCTAATAGTGCATACTTGATATTTTATTTTGCCTAACTACAAAAATTCCACCGACTAATTCAGGTTATGTAGCAAACAAAACTATTTCCACAATCGAGTAAGCCTGTATGAAATTCAGCATTCATGCTCATACTTGTCTATGGAAGCCCAGACAATTTCCAATCTTTAGCTTTAATAATTACTTCAATTATTTAGGTATGATACACTTATAAAGGTCTAGTATCTGTTTAACTACAATGATTCTACTTCTGTGTGTTGAAATGCAGATGCAACTTTAAGCAAAGCTTGTTCTTTGTCTTCAAGGGATTCAAGAAAACTTAACAGAATTAGTATACCATGTTCACTTGACAATCCTTACTAGCAGATTATTAATGTATATGGACTTGTAATGGTAGGTTATGATTCTGGCCTCTAGTGTTTTTACGTTAAAATTGTAAGCAGAGATATGATTAGTGATTATGCATACTCAGGAGCAGAGGGCTGCGTGATGTCTAAAAGAAATCTCTAATAATGAATAATAAAACAAAATGATGACAGTAAATGCCTGCAAGAACACTAAGAAACTAGGTCACTTGTACCTTGCGTTCACGTTCAGCATACAACCCAACAAATTGTCGTCTTGGGCATTTATGCAAAAGTGATGCAAACATACGTCCATAAAACCATGCTTGCAAATATTCATAGATATTCACAGCAACATTATTTGTAGTCGCCACAAACTGGAAACAACCCAGATGTATTTTCCCGGGAAAACGGTTAAACAAACTGGGGTACATTGATAGTATGGAATACTACTCAGCAATAAAAATAAACAGCCTGTTGGATGAATCTTCAGGAAATTACTCCCAGTGGAAGAAACCCAGCCCCAGGGATGCCTACGTGGCTCAGTTGGTTAAGCTGAGGATCCAGCCCCTGTACCCTCTCCCTCTACCTGCTGCTCCTCTGCTTGTGCACTCTCTGATGGTGCACTCTCACCATCAGATGAATAGAATAGTTTTTAAAAAGCCAGTCCCAAAAGGTGTGATTCCATTTATTTAATATTCTGGAGATGATGAAATTTTAGAAATGGATAACAGATTTGTAGTTACCAGATGAAGGGAGCAGAGATGCAGGTTGGGGGTGATTGGTTATAAAAGGGAACCTGAGGGGACCTCATGATGTTCAGTATTTCGATTATGGTGTTGGATACACAAACATGCATGGGTGACAAATTACGGAGAACTTAGCACTCACATGCATAAATAAAAGCAGAGAATTCTAAATAAGATTGGTAGATTAAATAACATTGATTACTCGACTATGATTTTTTTAATAGTTTTATAAGATGGTAATTTTGTAAGATGGTACCATTGAGAAAAAATGGAGTAAGGATACAAAGAATGGCTCCACAGCATTTCTCATGACTGCATGTCACGATCTCAAAATCAAAAGTTTAAATGAAAAACAGAAATGTTTTCTTGCCTCAGTGAAATTCCATTCTTAGCTTTATTTAGGCTTGCGTGTGTACCATGATTTTTCTTATTACAGCACTACACTTTTTTAAAAAAAATTTTATTTATTTATGATAATCACACAGGGAGAGAGAGAGGCAGAGACACAGGCAGAGGGAGAAGCAGGCTCCATGCACCGGGAGCCTGATATGGGATTCGATCCCGGGTCTCCAGGATCACGCCCTGGGCCAAAGGCAGGCGCCAAACCGCTGTGCCACCCAGGGTTCCCAGCACTACACTTTCTGACTTGATTGAACTTTGTAGAGTCAGTGTACACTACCTCTTTCACTCCTAGGTGAAGAAGAACAAAGAAGAAGAAGAAGAAAGAAGAAGAAGAAGAAGAAGAAGAAGAAGAAGAAGAAGAAGAAGAAGAAGGAGAAGGAGAAGGAGAAGAAGAAGAAGGAGGAGGAGGAGGAGGAGGAGGGGAGGAGGAGGAGGAGGAGGAGGAGGAAGAAGAAGAAGAAGAAGAAGAAGAAGAAGAAGAAGAAAGAAGAAGAAGAAGAAAGAAGAAGAAGAAGAAAGAAGAAGAAGAAAGAAGAAGAAGAAGAAGAAGAAGAAGAAGAAGAAGAAGAAGAAATCATTATTATTATTGTGTTTATAAAACAAACTATCAAAGACTTTTTCTGTGATGTCACAACACTTGTTCCAAACCTCATATTCATCTCTTCAGCCTGTTCAGAGAATATCAGTAGGTTGATATCTACAAATAAAGTTGGTTTAGGTGGAATTTTTGTTGAGACCACATTGAAAAAAAAAAGATTAAATAGGTAGTAGGTGCCCAGACAAGTAAATGTAAAAAGCCCATATTGTGGCTACAGTGCTATAAAATCATATCAGTCAAATCCTTAATCTGAAAAGGAAAAATGCTGATCATACGGGGCATACAGGGATTACTGAGATTCAGAAAAGAGAGAATAGTACAGGTAGGAAGCATTAGAATAATGGTCACCTTTTACGAGCACTGGGTGTTATAAACAACTGTTGAATAGCAACTGTACATGTGAAACTCATCATACACTATATGCTAATTAATTGAACTTAAATGAGATATAAAAAATAAAATAATGGTCATTTTTGAGGAAGTCACACTTATAAAATCCTTGGATTTTAAAACTGTCTCTGGACTTTGCGATCATTATTTAGGTTTAAACAGCTTTTCCTGTCTTAAAAACAATCTCCAAGAAAGCATTCCATAGAGACAGCTGAGAAAGAAAGACAGAGTGCAAAAACACACCTCATTTGTGGTAATAGGCTGGATCACCACATGACAAAAAACAAACAAACAAACAAAAAAAAACACTTGTTCTGCTTGGCTTAAACTGTCTATAAATTCCAGCCTTAAGTGAAAGCGGAAAAGCATGAATGGTGTGACAAGTGAAATAAAGAACAACGAGGATGGGGGCGGGAGGTGGGGGGCAGGCTGGGGAGTCTTGTTCTGAAATAAAGCCACCGCCTGCTTCAAAAAAAAAAAAAAAAAAGAACAAGGAGGAAAGGAAAAGAAAAAAAAAAAAAGTAGCCTGGTGTTGTTGACTGAGTGATGGCTTAAAGTAGCGCAGAGTGAGCAGAGAGGGGATCCAGGGGAGATAAAGAAAATATGTTAACTCTCTCCCCTGGTCAAAGTGTCTGGTCCCTAACAGCTACACGTCTCTATATAGCAGGCCTCACAGGTCCTGGCCCATTCCACTTGTTTGTGTGAAGTAAAGTAGAGCAAATTACCTCTGTCTCTATCTTGGTGGCATCTGAAGGTGACAGGCCACCACTTGGAGCACACAGATTGCTGGCTGAGGGGCATGCACCTCTCCACCGCCCAGCCCAGATGAAGGTCAGTCTGTCCCTGAACACAGCAAGGGTACAAATAAACAGCAGGGAAGGAAAATAAGTCCTTGGGCCAACTGTTCAAGGATTTCTCTCCCAGGAGAATTGGTAATGGGGGAGGTTGGGGGGGTCAGGCCAAAAAAAAAAACCTATACATATCTTACTTTCCTTAAGTTAACTTGAAGCCTCGATGGAAACAATTTAGGAAGCATTAATGCTGTTAGAAGTTCTTTTACACTAGGGAAAAAAAAAAAAAAAGAAAACAGTCTGGAATGCCTAGGTGGCTCAGGGGTTGAGCGTCTGCCTTTGGCTCAAGGCGTGACCCCGGGGCCCTGGGATTGAAACCCCATTGGGCTCCCCGCATGGAGCTTCCTTCTCCCTCTGCCTGTGTCTCTGCATCTCTATCTCTGTGTCTCTCATGAATAAGTGAATAAAATATTTTTTAAAAATAAAAAAAAAATTAAATTAAAAATAGATACTCAAAAAGATAGAACTCTTGAGGGTGTGTGTTTTGGGTTGAATTACTTCCCTTCAAAGTTCATGTGTTGAAGTTCTAGATTCCGGGTCGTGAAGGAGATCTTATTTGGAAATCAGGTCGTTGTAGATGTAATTAATTAGGATCAGGTCAAACTAGGGTAGTGTGGGTCCCTAATCTAATATGACTGGTGTCCTTATGAAGATGGGAAATTTGGAAACACACTCAGAGTACTTTATGTGAAGATGAAGACAGAGGTTGGGGTGAGTCATCTGCAAGCCAAGGAAAGTCAAAAATTGCCAAGGAACCTCTAGAAGCTGAAGGAGAGGCTTGGGACAGACCTCCTTCCAGTACTTTAGGAGGGAACATGACCCTACTGACATTTTGACCTCAGACTTCAAGCTTTGGGGACAGGGGGAGGACATTTTTGTTGTTTAAGCTACTTGGCTTGCGGTACTTTAGTCCAGAGCCTTAGCAAACTAATAAAATGTGTTACAGTCGCCGTGGAAAGAAATTACATTTATTCTCAGAATTTACAGGTGTTCTTTAACTGAATCTAGACAAGAGTCTAAAGTTACAAGTCACAATAAAATGATAGATAATTCCTTTGCTACTTGATGCCAGCTATATCATAAATGAGATAAAATGAAAAGTTAATCTCACAAGTCGATAAAACTAAATTCGGTAGAATTAATGATATTTGATTATTTTAGGTACTACTAGTGATATACTTGGTACCACTAGTGATACACTTGTTGGCATTTTTAAGTAAATTAATAAGATATATTAGTTATGTGAAAGAAGGATTTTTATTCCTGGTTAACAGTTTAAGAGAAAAAAAAAATCAGTATGTATCTATCCTAATAAGGTATTAGTTCACTTCCTTTATTCATGCTATGTACCCTAATTGCATACAAAGTAAAAAAAAAAAGAAAATTATTATTCTTTATAATGCTAGATTCCCAAGGAAAAAATATATGTAGTAACGCCCAAAAGTCCATTATTCTACTAGAATATTAAATCTATTAATATTTAATCTATAAATATTAAAGAGAATATTGAATCTATTTTTTTCTGGAAATTATTATATACATTTGGTCAATAGATATTAAACCAGTAGCCCCTATGTAACTGGTTTCTAATTAAAGAAAACATTCAAAGTGCTTTAGAAGTTCCCTTAATTTTTACAATTTCACATGGAAAACAACCACAGAAATATTGACTTTTAAAGTTTCATTGGCTAGAGCGTGCACAATATTTTCATGTTAAATATTTCCTGTGGCAAACACTTAGCTTTTCCCATGCTAGGGATTAGTACCTTTCAGCTGCTGTTTTATACAAATCTGAAAAAAAGGATCAAAGTACATAAAAAAGCTTTCAAGATATCTTTTCTATAATAAAACTTAGGCCTTATTTCTTTGGGGAATTGCCCTGTGTCACTCTTTTCATTTGGTTTCTGATTGTACTGTGCTTTCCAAATAGCACGCATTTTAGAAAATCACATATCAATGGAGAAGCAGAAAGAGTGGACTTTCTTGAAAGTCTCTCAAGACCAATCTGAAATATTTAATAAGGCATTTTAATACAAGCAAATATTCTCTGAGATTGCAAATTGTTATGCATGACTTGCCAGGGCTCACAGCTCTGTTAAAATCTCAAGTGAATCAATGTCAAGCAAGACTTTTGAGTAAAAATCAGCTGAAGATATATGTAGTATGAAGGCAGAGAGCATCTCTCTGAAGGAATCTCTTGGGGCTTAATTCTCAGAAGATTTTTTCCAGGGATTGGAAAAAAGCAATAGTCATCAAGATACAACTTAAATTTCATTTTACACAGGAGGACTGTAATTTCACCAGCAGAGTAATAACACAGGATTCCAGTCATTGTGTAATTTGATAAAGCTTTGAGTATTCACCCAGGAGGCATTGGATTTAAAAAAAATCCTTCTGCAAGAAACACTTCTGAAACATCTGGTACCAAAACAAAAATCACTGTTTGTAACCGTGTATTTTGAATCATAGCCAACATTAAGTTCTGTGTACTTTCAATGAGATCCCTTTTGTGGAACTGCTTAATGTAAATTTCCCATTACCCAAGTAAATTTTATATTATAGTATTTAAGTAGAAAAAAATAATAATTAAGGAAATAACATTCATTTAGTATCAATGATGTGGAAAAAGCTCCGCTCTATGCCATTTAATTTAATAATAATGTCAATCAATGCAGAAAAATCCACTTAGTGCCATTTGACAGATGGGGGCATTGAGGTTGTGTGGTCGACAATTGCTCTACAATATTTTGTAGAATAAAAGTGTGTGATGGAATAGTTAAGGGAAGCCATTTCCAGGCATTGAGAACTGTTGGTTCTTTTCTTTTATTTTTAAGATTTTATTTATTTATTCATGAGAGACACAGAGGGAGAGGCAGAGACGTAGGCAGAGGGAGAAGCAGGCTCCCTGCAGGACTCGATCCCAGAACTCCAGGGTCATGCCTTGAGCCAAAGTCAGACATCCAAACACTGAGCCACCCAGGCGTCCCAACCACACTCGGTTCCTTGGTTCTCCAGCCTTTTTACCAACTACACAAAAACAAATGCTGGAAGAAGATTGCAATACAGAAAACAGGGTGTGTCTACCTCTCCATCCCCCCCTTCCCTTTTTCGAACTTAGGGGGTAGCTCTGGCTGTGTCTGCTTTTCCACAACGGTGGCAGCTCCCTCTGAGTCACCCTCTTCCATGGACCCTGAGATGGAGCCCAACTCCTGGGGTGGGGTAAGACTTCTTTCATCCCCAGGGACACTAAACTCCTTCCCTGGTTGCCTCATTTGTGTAACTCATCCCATGTATGTAATTCCTGCTCTCCATCCAACTACGAGCGGCCTTTAGTTTCCTGCTTAAAACTCTGTGTGATACAGAAGGTATCACCAGATTTCTCCCCAACCATCCCTCATTGCTTCTCTGAGTAATATGACTAGACTTTACCAACTATAAAAGTTAGGTTCTGTACTTGATTCTAACGCAGTTAGTACCTTTCGGTGGAAATCTAGGTGTTCTTTACATTCAAACTTTACATTAGTCAACATATTGGAATCTGACATACATCACTTGGAGAGTTGGTCATTGTTGGCAGAAGACAATCATGAAAATCTAAGAGAAAATGTTTTTTGAAGTGGAGAAAATTTTCATATATATCTATATACACATAATTAAAAACTGCAATACTTTTCAAGGTTATTGAAAAGTTTTTTTTTTTCTTTCCCATGTGTGGTAGTTAAGTCTAGGTACTATTGCTGATTTCATATCAGTTTCTTATAAAAAATTTGAAAGCTTTAATTTTCACCTCTTGGAAAAGACTCTATTTGAAAAATTTTTAAAAAATTACCAAATTCAGCATTGTTCTGAGTAAGGCAACATTATTTCAGCTGAATTTTTATTCAATAATACAACAAAAGCCAGAACAAAGCCAAAAAAAAAAAAAAGACAACACAAAATAGGATAAAAATATTTTGTCCTTGTTTGCTCACAAATTGTCAATTATAGTTCAAAAGAGTTTAATGAAAAGTTATAGCATATATTTGTAATATATACACTCTGTGTTATACATATTTGTAAATGGTATCATATTTAAATATACACACACATACAGCTGACATTTAGTCACTGACTTCAACCATTGACGAAATAACTCCTATTTATTTATTTATTTATTTATTTTAGCCAATTAGATGGGACAATGGATTTTTAGAATAGCAGAGTAGCACAGTCTATATATATATTTTAAGTAGCAGAAAACAAAATAAATTAGCAGTAGAAAACAAAATAGATTATACACATACAATTAGAAGCCATTTTGCTCCTCAGGTCCCATGACCACCCTCACCAGATTCTCTGTTCAAGTGTACCAATGTCTGGCCTACCAGCTTATACTGTCATTAAAATGTAATATTTTCTGACTGTTTCACAATTGAAAAATATTCATTGAATACCATTATTGAAAATGAAGAAATCACTGCATCAAAATTACCTCCCGATACTTCTCCCATTCATGCCATTTAATTACATTATTAATTTTAGTTACAATAGTTACTTTAATCACTATGGATAAAATGGTTAATTAAATTCCTATAATTTGCTTCAATAATTTTAGGCAGCAAATATGCCCTTAATGACATCTAAGGAAACTATATATATATATATATATATATACATATATATATATATATATATAATTTGCCATCTTTTCACTCTTAATTTTTGCCAGTTACATGTTTTAAGTCATTGTAGTGACTTATATCATGTTCTTCCCCTATTAAAAATGACTTTTGTGATTTTTCTATGTTCGAGAGGCTAGATATAAGTGGACAATGTCCGGGCCATATATAAAAATAGAACTCTGCCTCATAATCTGTAGCAAACAGCTGAAGGAATCACCTTGTTATCTACAATAAACAGCCCAGGAGCCAGGCCACATATTTTCCATAAATCATACCTGTAGGAAGTTAAAGGATTCTCCTTAGCACCAATCCAGGAAGTCAAACAATAACATTCAGCCCCACACGACCAGGACTTAATCAATAACTTATAGTTTCTCACCATTTTCCCCCACTTCCAACTTAAAACCAATCAGATAAGGCAAAGCACATATTCCTAACCAATCACATAGGATGCTCTGCTTCTGGAAGCTCATCAGCTTTCCTATGACAACAGCTTCCAACCATGGCACACTCAAAACTTCCTCTTTTGTCCACTATAAATCTTTTCCATTTCTCCTCCTGCTCTTGACTCTCTGCCAAGATGCAAATGACTGGTCAGCCCTCTTATTACAGCACATTCTGAATAAATAGCCTTTGCTCATTATCATTGGGCCGGTCGTCATTTATTTCCATAAATTATTTTTAAAATCAAGAATAACTGCAATGTGGTTATATGAAAAAAATTATTTGCAAAACCAGTTAACGTGACTTATTTGAAAAGATGCAAAAGTCTACATTTCTAAGCTTTGTCACAAAATGAGAATATTACAAGTGTCAAGATCAAAGATTTTTCATAATTAGTGCATACAGCAAATTTTCTATTCATTTTCTAAGTCCAATATATTTTTCTTTCTAGAAAGACTGTATAGTTGAGTAACTTGCTAAAGTTCATAACATATACGTCTAGTGTATTCATTCTTGCTTAGGCACTAGAGGTGGTTCCTGATTTTTCCTAGTCTTTCTGTGTCTGAGAATCCTTCCGTGTCTGAAAAAAATATATTTTCTCTAGTATTTGATTGATAATCTTATTGCTGTAATTAAGTAGAATTTTTTGCATAGTTTGCCATTTTCATTTCTATCTTTGTTCATGAAAATTTAATATAGAGACATATTTACCCTTAAAAGTGTATCTTATTTATGTTACATTTTAAACTTTCTTCCTTATCCAAGGAAATTTGAGATGTGGGTTTTCAAATTAGTAAATTAGTTTTCCTTCTTCATGCTTATTTATATTTCTTCAAGTTGAAAATTAGGTTTTATTTTATTCAATATCTTCTTTCCCCAAAAAACAGTAATGTGTCCAGTTGATTGCCATGTCTGTTACTATAATGCGTATGTTTTTCTACTTTGTCTTATTTGTGCTACACAGTGCCAGATGTCCCTGGATTTTTTTTTTTTTTGTCCCTGGATTTTATTTGCTAGATTATCAGTTTAGTCTTCTGCTCTGCCCATCACATCATTCAGTCCATGGATTATTATTTGTTTTAATTTCAGCCTCTTATTTTGATTTTAGAAATCTTTTTGTTGTTGCTACCTGAAAAGATTACTCTTCATTTCAACTTATCTTATTTATCTGCAATAAAATCTCAGATTTCCCAGTGTAAGCAAATTAGATTTTTAATTTAAAATTTTCACTTTATCTGAATTATCTCTATTTATCTCTAATGGATAGTTACTCAATTTGTTTATTTTAATTCCTATTTTTTTGCATTTAAAAATTAAGGTGAATTAATATTTTTTAAATGTCCATACTATCCAAAGTGATCTACAAATTCAATGCAATCTCTATCAAAACCCCTAAATTCACATGGAAAGACAAAAGACCCTGAATAACTAAAGCAAACTTGAACAAAAAGTATAAAACTGGGGGCATCGCACTTTCTGATTACATAATATATTACAAAGTCACAATAATCAAAGCAGTATAGAAACAGATATATAGAGTAAAACAGAATAAAGAACCCTGGAGAGCCCTAGGAGAAAATATAGACAAAGCCTCTTGACATTGGTTTTGCCAATGATTTTTGGGATATGACACCAAAACACACACACACACAAATGAAATTGCATCAAGCTCAAAAAGCTTCTGCAGAGCATTGAAAACAGTCAACAGAGTGAAACCACAACATTGGAAGTAGAAGTAAAGGAAATATTTCCAAAATATAGGTATTTGATAAGGAGTTAGTATCCAAAATATAAAATAAACTCATACAATTCAATAACCAAAAAAATCAAGTAATCTGATTAAAAATATGCAAAAGATCTGAATAGATATTTTTCAAAAGACTTACAAATGGCTAGTAGGTACATGAAAAGGTGTTCAATGTCACAAATTATCAGGGAAGTGGATATGAAAAGCACAATGAGGTATCACCTCACCTCTGTTAGAATGGCTATTATAAGAAAAATAAAAAAATAAGAAGTTTGGCAAGGCTGTGCAGAAAAGGGCATTGCACACTATTGGTGGAAATTGGTATAGCCATTATTAAAAAAAATAGTGGAAATTTCCTCAATGAATTAAAAAAAAAACTATCAAATGATTCAGCTATCCCACTTCTGAGTATGTAAATAAATCCAAAGTAAATGAAATCACTATCTAAAAGACTTATCTATACTCTCATGTCAGTGCAGCATTATTTACAACAGCCACGATCTAGAAACAACCTCAATGTCCAAAGGTCCATCAATAGATGAATGACTAAAGAAAATGTGGAAGGGGAAAACTGTATGGCATCTATATGGGAGATTATTCAGCCTTAAAGCAGAAGGAATCCTGTTATTTGCGACACTGTAGAAAAAAACTGTAGGTCATTATGCTAAGGAAAATAAACCAGGCACAGAAAGATATATTATCCTACTTGTGTGTGAAATCTAAATATTCAAACTCAAAGCAGAAGAGTAGAATGAGAGTTTCCAGGGGCTATGAGGTGAGGGAAATGGGAAGACGTTGGTCAACCAGTATGCAATATCAATTACGCAAGATGCGTAAATTCTGTAGATTTAGAAAACAGCATGGCGACTGTAGCTCACAGTACTATATATGTTGTGTATTTAAAATTTTTAACAACATAGATCTTGCATTGTCACCAGAGAGAAAAGGAGAAAGAGGAAGAGGGCAAGAGAGAAGAAGGGAGGAAGAAGGAAAGAAACATTAAATAAAGGGTTGAGAATGTAAATCAGCTTGAGCATGGTGATCACGTCGCAGTGTATACATACATCAAAACATCAAGTTGCACACCTTAAATATATAAAACCCCCATTTGTCGATTATAACTCGGCAAAGCTGAAAATTTTTATTTTATTTATTTTTATTTTTATTTTTATTTTTTTAAGCTGAAAAATTTTAAAGGTAAACCAAAATTGAGTTGATGCTTACCCCTGTAAAATAGAAATCCTACATCTAAATACGTGGGGCTGGATGAGTCAGGAGAATTGCCAGGCAGGTCAAGGATTTTTGTGTCCTTCCCCCAAAAGAGGAGAGGATTGGTTTATATCAGGAGACTTTGTGATATTTGCCCACTGGAAAAATTTATTTTGCTCTTTATTTGTTGCTCCTCTATGATGAGGAATTTTGGTTTATTGAAAGCTTGTTCCTGTTTAGTCCAGTGTTCCAAAAATCCTATGTAAGTCAATACTAAGGGGGAAACAGATCATCAAAGTCTTTACAATAAAATAAAGACACATTTTCTTTGTATGCACAGATGAGGTTGAAAAAGTCTTTCTTGTGAATAAATAAAAGAAATGAATAAAATCTTTAATTTATTAAGTTGCCTGAGTGACTTCCCCAGGTCCTTCTGTGTCCTTGAATTCACAAGGACTTTCATGGGTAGAACAATTTTCACCTTTAATGCTTCGGGTCATAAATTTGGCCTGTCTCTTTTCCCCTATTCAATTTTCAATGTTTCAATGCTCCAGGAATTTTCAGAATCTCGGACTCATGTTTGTTACTCTATCTTGTTGTTATGGTTCCTTCTTGAAATATTTATGGTTTCTTTTTGGAATATCCTCTTTGACGCGCCAAGGGGAGATATATCAGCAAGAAGAGGTTAAGTTATGCCACAATGACAAACTGAGCATTTTATAGAAGAGAAGTACAACATGATCTTAAGGAAGAAAAATAAATATAACTCCACTGTCATTTCCCTCCAGAAGAGCAAATCTTAATAGTGTTTCGTATGTCTTTCCCTAACTTTATCTTGGTTCATCCGAGTCAGTCACGTAATTATGTACCTACTACTCAGAACACTGCAGCTTCTTCTGTGCCTAATAATATGTCATGGATATTTCCCTGCTAACTAAACATTATGATTTTAATAGCTACATGACATTCCACATTGCTTTTGAATGCATATTTACATTTTTTCTAGCTTGTTGTATTTTTATAGCTGTATAACAAATCATCACAAACAGTTGAATAAAACAAAAGTCATCAAATTTGCTTGCATTTATGGGCGTTTGTTTGTTTCTTGCTACATACACACAATACTGTGATAAACGTTCAGAGTAGCGACCTCTTCTGAAGGAGACGGCTTCTACACTATTCCACGGTGCTTCAGTGAGGCATTACGGCAGATTTAAGAGGCCAGTTAGCTTGTGAAGGCAGGAAGGGTCTGACGTTCTGAGTTCTCTCCTTACCAGCGGATGGGAGCAAGAAAATATTTCCCATTTCCTAAGATGGAAAGTGAAATTCAGCCAAGAGAAACTCAATGGATCTTAAGGTGATTTGCAAATGAACCAGAAAGTCCATGACCATCAAGGACTCGTTACTGAAAATTAGGAGGAACAAAGACTTGCGGTAGATGACAGCAGGAATCCAGAATGGCAAAACCATTCCTCTTCCTCACTGTGCCATCTTTACCTGATCACTTTCCCTCCATCAGTGCTTCACCTTCATACCTTAAGTTTAACCCTATTGCATTTTTTTTACTTCATTCTTGATCACTAAGACTTTCTCTACACTTGACCACTATGGATTTTATCCTATACCTGATTGCTGGGCCTACCATACCTCATGCTGAGCCTTCTCTTTATATCTGGACACTGAGCTTTCATTTCACATCCAATTTCTATGCTTTTGCACTATACTGGGTTACTGTTCCTTTGCTCTGTATAAGGATCCTAGAAAATGAAGAAAATTATCCAAAATGGTATCTCAAAAAAGAAATCTAAAATGCATAATAGAATTAGGAGTCAAGTTCAATTAAAAAGCAAGGTTGAATTTATTGCATGCCTGAGTTTTGAGAATGAAACTTCACAGTATATGCCCTAATATAGGATTTCAAATGCAAATATATATATTTTTTTCAATTTCTCAAACTTTACAATAATTTCAACCTATGTGCTTTTGTTAAAATACAAGGGCAATATCATACATATATTAATAATATCAGTGATAATTCAGTAATGGCAAGTGTTTACTATGAGATTTTTGGTTTGGGCTATTCCTCCAGTAAGAAGGAAAGAAAGAAAGAAACAGCAACAAAATTGGACATTATTAGCGTGAATTTATATAAAATGCTAGTGAACTTTTGCGAAAAATAAGAATGATTTTAATTGGAAAATAATTATACGAATGAATTTAGATGATAGCACTATAGGAAAATACCACATGGAATAATATTTATAAAAAGTATATATAGTTTATCTCTATTTTATGTACAGTTTATTTATTGCTTATTATACTTGTGGCATTTTTTTATGACAAAGAAATTAAAGAAGAAAAATATTTAAAAACCAACAGACCAGGAAAATATAAGTTCAAAATCATGGTGGCGCCTGGGTGGCTCAGAGCTTGAGTGTGTGCTTTTGGCTCAGGGCATGATCCCGGGGTCCCAGGATCAAGTCCCGTGTTGGGCTCCCTGCATGGAGCCTGCTTCTCCCTCTGCCTGTGTCTCTGCCTCTCTCTCTGTCTGTCTTTCATGAATAAATAAATAAAATTTTAAAAAAAAAGTTCAAAGTCATGTATAAATGCAAGGTGATAAGTGATAAAACAATAAGCCCAGGATGTTTTAAGATTACTTTTAGTAAGAAATTCAAGTTGTAAAAAAAAATAATAAAAAATAAAAAATAAAAAATAAAAAAAAAGAAATTCAAGTTGTATATATTAAGAACAAAAACATTATGCCCACCAAGAGACATATTAAACTCCAAGGTCAATTTATATAACAAAATGTTCCACTGGCCACTATGAAAATTTCACCTATTAATTTTTTTTACAATTACATATACACAACACGCATGTAGAACAGCCAAATCTCTGATTCATTTGCTGTGCATTCCAGTTTTCTTCACTGAGGGGTATACACATGAAAAGCATTCTTTGAATATATTTTTTAAAACATGCTGTACAAATTTAATTTTTGTGAATTAAGTTGACCTTATGTTGAAAAAATTTGTTCCAGTGAAGTATTTTTTCAATATAAATTGATCAGTTTTCTTATGGGAAATCCAGGTCTAGTCTACTTTTATAAAGAGTAAATGGAGAAACTAAGGGATTCCCAGGAGCATAAAATGTAATCTGGTAAATCATATCTGTCCTTGAATAAAAATGAGAAACTCTGTTGGTTTTTGTGGCCTTTCTTGCATTTACAAGAAATTTAATCATATGTGGAAAAAAAATTAATCATTATTCAATGAAGCAATAATAATTTTTTACCAGGTATAAGAATCAGTAATATTCAAAAAATTAAGAGGTAATGTTTCTTCAAAATCTTTCTCCAAAAAAATCTATTTCCTCCAATCAAAGTACAGGTGAAAAGGGTCATATATAATTATTCAATAAATATTGACAGAATATAGTTTCAAGCGATGTGATTACGATAAACACAACAAAAGTAAAACTCCCAGATCTTTTCAAAAACCCTTGAAATTTGCACTTTTATACTGAATTGCTGCTCTAAGAGTCCATATGAAATATTTTCTTCCATCTCATAGGTTGCCATTTCATTTTATCAATGTTTCCTTTGCTGTGCACAAGCTTTTTAGTTGGATGTGGTCACAGGTGCTTAATTGTTGTTCTAGTTGCTTTTGCCTTTGGCGTTAACTCCAAAATATCATGACAAAGACCAATGTCAAGGAACTTAGTCTCATCTTTTCTTCAGGAACTTTATAATTTTAGGTTTTCTATCCATTTGAATAGATTCTTGTTTATGGTATAATACAATTGTCGGGATCCCTGGGTGGCACAGCGGTTTAGCGCCTGCCTTTGGCCCGGGGCACGATCCTCAAGACCCGGGATCAAATCCCATGTCGGGCTCCCGGTACATGGAGCCTACTTCTCCCTCTGCCAGTGTCTCTGCCTCTCTCTCTCTCTCTGTGACTATCATAAATAAACTAAAAAAAATACAATTGTTCAGTTTCCATTCTTTTTCATGTGGCCGTCCAGTTTTCCCAAGACCATTTATTGAAGAGAATATCCTTTCTCCATTGTACACTGTGGTTCCTTTGTCAACAGTTGACCATGAGCAATTCTGGGCTCTCTTTCTATTCCACTGATCAAGGCGTGCTTTTTTACCAATACTATACTGTTTTGATTACTATCACTTTGTAATATCGTTTGGAATCAGGAAGTGTGATGCCTTCAACTTTGTTCTTTTTTCCCCAAAATTGCTGTGGCTATGAGGAGTCTTTAAAGATTCAATAAAAAATATTAATATCATTTATTCTCTTTCCACAAAAACTGCCACTGACATTTTGCTAGAGATGACACTGACCCTGTAGATCACTTTAGATAGAATGGGCATTTAAGTAATATTAATTCTTCTAATCCATGAACATGGAATACCTTTCCATTTATTTATATCCTCTTCCGTGTATTTTCTCCCACCTCTTTGAATGCATTCTTTAGTATTTTATTCTTTTTGATGATATGATTAATAAGATTGTTTTCTTGACCTAATCTCTCTTGTAGTTCACTGTAAAATGGATGCTGTTTTGAGCCACTAAGCAGTGGGTTGATTTGTTACAAAACACTAGCTAACCAACACAAGGGGAAACTTATGAGAAGAAAAAAGTTATGAAACTCAGAAATTTGTGTTCAGTTCTCACTTCATTACTTGTCCAATGTGACTCCTCACATGCACTTTTAATTTACCATGGAGAAAAGCAGAGTCTGCCTCATTTGATTGAAATTATCTAATTCTTGAAGTTACACCCCGAGGGTAATGGTTCTAAAATGGCTACTAGAATACTGGAAGATATCCAGGGTGACGCTCCCAAGATGTTTGCCCAGAACTAAATCAGTCCCCCAACAAGCAGTGCAATAAAGTAAGCACAGCTGGTGTCTCTTCTTGTTGCTCTGCAACAAAGAACACAGCTGCAAGTGTAAATAGGGCTGGGAGTTAGAGATTGGAGAAGAACAAAGACACGAAAAAGACTAGGATGTTTTAATACATCTCCAAGGACAAGGCACCTCGTGGCTATTAAGGATCACATAGTAAAACTTTTTTCTCTTCTTTTTCTTTATATCTTTTCTTTTTATGTCAAACTAAGAATCAGTGCTCCTCTGAACTTTAAGTTCATAAGTTACATACTTAGAATCTTAATAAAATGTAGTATTAGTCCTCTCTCCTGTAAATTGAAATTCATTATTTCTATAGTCTGTTATAATATCTTAAATATTATTAAATGACTTTTACTTCTAGGTGTCTTTTATTAATATACAGAAGAGAAGTAGAGATTTATAAAATTCCTTTATATATATGTTGTTGTGGGGGAAAAAAAGACGTGAAATTTACTTTCAGGCAAATTGCATTGTGATCTAGTAGAGTTAGTCTCAAAACAATTGTTGGATATAAGGTAATTATTTTTGAAAATTTACAGTGACAGTAAAGCAATTAAAGTAAAACATACTAAAAACTACCGATTCTAGGTGATTGTAGGTAAAAGGAGACTATAATTGTAAACATTCGGGTATATTTCTATAAAACAATAGAAGAGACAAAATTATTGTTTTCAATTATTTTAAAATTATTGTCCTAGTTGTTTTTAAAGAGATCTCTCAATATATATGCTAAAAACACTTTTACCAGCTTTTTATAACAATGTGACATTCTAGTATCACTAAATGTCTTAAGACATTTATAATGTCCTTTCTGAGAATGGCAATGTTGTTTACAAGTACATTTCTACTTATCCTATTTTCATTTCTTAAATGCCACACATGCACTAGACCACTGACTTGAAAAGCAGGTATAATTTAATCTCATAGTTATTTTCCTCTTTGTGCCATGATAATCAGTATTATCAACTTTTTATTTCATATTCTTAAAATTCAGCTCTGAAAAACTTAGACTTTTAATAAAGTTACATAAAATAATATTTAAAGAAGCATTTCTTTAAAGTTGTTTAAAGGACAAAGAAGACAATTACTGCATAGAATAATTTCTAGGAGGTGGTAAAATAAAAAAGATGGCATGATAATGTACTGCAATGTACTGGAGGAAAAAAAGAAAAAAATGTTAAATATTCATGATAAAATGTGTACAAGTGTCTCCACAGTCCTCATCAGTCCATAATATTATCACGTGTTTCTGTCCACACAGGTTCTTTTTATTTGATCAAATTTTTAATAAGTAAAAAAAAAAAAAAAAAACGACTATGACAGCCAGTAGCTTACAAGGCATTCGTCATAACCCCAAAGGTCCTTTTCTAAATTAACAACTCTATAACGACAAGCAGATTTTCTTTTAAAAATGAGAGCCATAGTGACTATCAAGTAGCCATGCTGTTCCTCTTTGTCCTGTGAGCACAAATAACCTAACTTTCATCCCTGGTATACCTCACAGTTTTCATAATAGGCATTTGAATATGGCAATGACTTTTAACCATGAAAATTGCTGACCCGGGCAGAGGAGAGTCATCTTGAGTCATGAAACATATGAGTATTTTAACACTACAAGATTCCCTTTGGAAGGGACTATAAATTTAACCAAAATCATATTCTCCAACTCATGTTTCCATTTGGGAATGACTTAAAAAAATAGTCTCCCCGCAGTGAGCATCTGGCACTATCTGAAGACGCTGTCGCATGGTGGTGGTGGAAGAGATGCCACCAACACCTAGTGTGTGAGACCAGGGGTGCTGCTGGACACCCCGCCAGGCACAGGACAGTCCTCCACAGCAAAGACCCACCGAGTCCAACAGGACCATGAGCACAGTTGGGAACCTGATGTGGAGGGGTAGGATTCCCTGGATGACGGTTCAAACTATAGGACGTAAACCTAAGAGGTAAAGAAAAACCTTAGAGTAAAGCATGGCCAAACACTCCAGCTCATGTTGCATCTTTGTTAAACCACCCAGGACACCACAGACTCTGCTGATTATTTTCCACTAACAAGAAACACGCAAGCACCTTTTGCTTTTCTCATAGGTACTAGAGCACAGGGCAATTATGTGGGGGGCTCCGGGGCTATGACCTAGCACTGCAGGGACCCAGGGACCCATGGCCTGATAGACACTCCCCCCCTCCCCCAGGGCTCTCTCATGCTGCTTCTCTGGGTTCCCATAGCAGGCTCTGCTCAAGGGGAAGGGAGTGCATCATTTGCATGACAATCCTGTTTCTTTCCCCCCTTAACAACACACATGCACACGCACACACACCTTAGTAGACCATAAACCCCCAGGGAAGGCAAAATTATTTTTCATCACTGTGTAGTCTACACACAACCCTTGTCTAACGCTACAGGAGGTTAACTGACAACGTCTCCCAGTCTGCAACTAGGATCACTGTCCATCCTTATGTTGCCGTTACACCCGCTTATCAAACACTCTATTGAAATTTTCTGTTTCTATGTTCACAGCCTGTTCAAATTTAGGGATCTTGTTTTTTCTTTCTTTCTTCTTTCTTTCTTTCTTTCTTTCTTTCTTTCTTTCTTTCTTTCTTTCTTTCTTTTTCTTTCTTTCTTCTTTCTTTCTCTTTCTTTCTTTCTTTCTTTCTATTTTCTTTCTCTTTCTTTTCTTTTTTCTTTTTTCTTGTTTTATTACTAGCCATTATTAGTTCTCAGCACATAAACTGCCTTGCCTCTGTTGCTCTCTTTCTTTCCACAAAGAATTAAAAAGATTCAAAAAGGGAGATTTTCCACAAAGAATTAAAGAGATTCAAAAAGGGAGATTTTATTTTAATTTAATTTAGTTTAATTTAATTTTAGATTTCATTCATTTATTCATGAGAGACACACACAGAGAGAGAGGCCGAGACACAGGCAGAGGGAGAGGCAGGCTCCATGCAGGGAGCCTGACTTGGGACTTGATTCTGGGTCTCCAGGGTCATGCCCTGGGCCGAAGGCAGGTACAAACTGCTGAGCCACCTGGGCTACCTGGATTTTTTTTTTTAATAGCTGGGTAATTCAAAGTGGAATTAATGAGTATATGATGAAAGCAATGAATTTATCAGGCACCATATGGTGAGAAAAATTTTGTCACCCACCTGCACTATTAGCCATTACTATGATTAGAAAGCTATATACCTTTAAGCATTACTGTTATTTAAAATGTTTTTATCACAAGTCTACATTTCACTCTTTATTATCACTTCATAAATAATATATATATTTTTTGATAAAGAAAAATGCATTCCTCTGATAGCAGATAAAGCCACAAGCCATTTTTAGAAGTGATCACCTTCCCCAGTATATATACTCCTTTCAGATACATCCAATGGGCACATCCACTGTACAACACACCTTTACTTTCTAAAATAAACTGTAGACTATTCCACATACATTTGTGAAAATTTTTTCTTCACTGAATCAATATAGATCATGCTCGGTCAGTGTATACATACAAATTCATTCATCTGAGGGCTACATAGGGAATCTGCATGTTTTTGAAGAGTCATTTACCTGAAAACTTCCTTATTAGCAGACTCTAAGTGTGCTCCCATGTTTTGCTGTGATGAGTAATACTGCAGCGGGCATCCTCTCACATGTGTCTTTGTGTAACCATGTGAACGCACCTATAGGATAGTTCTCTGTAATACAGATTGTCCCACCAAAGGATATGTTCTCAATTTAAAATACTGTTCAATTGCTATCCAAAAATAAAAACAAAAAAGGAGAGAAAAGAAAAGAAGAAAAAGAGAAGAAATGAAAGAAAAAGAAAAAGAAAAGGAAAAGAAAGAAAAGAAAAGAAAGAAAGAAAAAAGAAAAGAAAAAAAGAAAAGAAAAGAAAAGAAAAAAGAAAAGAAAAGAAAAGAAAAGAAAAGAAAAGAAAAGAAAAGAAAAGAAAAGAAAAAAGAAAAGAAAGCCTGTGGGAATTCACCTTTCTGCTAATGTCTCTGCACAGGAACAACTTTGTGAATCATCAAACTTGAACACCTTGGCAGACGAACAATGGTTTCACCTTCTCCTTAATGGTTTGTTAATTTATTAGTGAAATTTGAGGTTTTACTTTGGAGAATTAACATGGTTCTTTTTTTTATTTCCTGTGAATCCCATGCTAATGCAATTTTCCCATTTTTTTATTTGATTGTAACGTATTTTTGGTATTAAAAAAATCCCCTTATGAAATAAAAAAAAAAAAAAAAATAGTCCCCTGGACAGCCAGGCATGCTTACCAGTATTTCAGTTCATCTTTCGTCTCATTAGGCCTAACCTTATGATTTGACATCTGTATTTTCAAATGTTTATTCATTCAAATTCGTGTCTTATAGGTGGTGGCCTATTGTGTCTTTTATCTCACATTGAAAAGTCCTTCATATACTTGTTTTGTTTCTTAGTGGTTGTAGTTTCATTAGTAGATTCAAAGTTTTAGATTTTATAGTTTGGTCACAGATTCATTTACTATTTCCTCTGTCCTTCAGTTCGGGGAAAACCACACTCTCCAATTGTCTCAGCATCATGAGGACCCTGGTCCTCCACCTGAGTCCCACTCCTCAGCTTAGTGAGTGAGGCTACTGCCCATTCCTTGATACGTCCATTCATTTCACTGCCCACACTATGTGCATCACAATAATTATCCTAGTTTTTGGCACAAAAATCTGGAAACTCTCCATTGTCTTTATCTACACTATATCCAATATACACATTCTGGAGTTATTAAAAAATATCTTTGTTTCCAAAGTGTTTCCTTGTAGGATTCCCTAGAGATTAGATTTCTAGTATTTTTTTTTAATTTTTATTTATTTATGATAGTCACAGAGAGAGAGAGAGAGAGAGAGAGAGAGAGAGAGAGAGAGAGGCAGAGACACAGGCAGAGGGAGAAACAGGCTCCATGCACCGGGAGCCCGATGTGGGATTCGATCCTGGGCCTCCAGGATCGCGCCCTGGGCCAAAGGCAGGCGCTAAACCGCTGCGCCACCCAGGGATCCCTAGATTTCTAGTTTAAATAAACGTCTGTTCCCTTACTCTATGGCGATTTAGGATTCATTTTCCTTTTCGTGGTATGCAGTCATCCCCAAATCCAATCCTTTAAAACCAAAAGGAACATTATAATAGCACTGAATTAGCTTCACATGTTAAGAAGGAAATCCCCACTTCTGGCTCAAAAAACCGTATGGGTTCTGGAACATGTACTATTTTGGTCATAATTACTTCACCAATAGCTTGATCCAGATTTTACATTTTTAACCATATTAAAATATCGGGAACTCAAAAGCTGAATCTCTGTCTGGCTTAGAAATCTTTCCCAGTTGCACTTCTTACGCACCATGTAGTCTTTGGCAAATTATTTAATTTTATGTATCAGTTTTATCTTCTGCAAAACCAGGGTAACCATAATGTTGCCCTTTTGAGGGTATGGGCACAAAATTATGACCAATGGCATGCAATCCTGGCACACAGTAAGCGCTCAATAAACATCCCTCGATGCTGTTAATGCTGTTCCAGTGATCATTACCGCTTGGACAACTTGTAACCTCACATCCCGGTAAAATTACCTGGTTGTTTTGGAGTAATCAATGTCATATTTTCTGAAGACCTCAAAGTCAACATTCAAATGTCCGATTTCGTTTTCCCTGCTCATCAAAACTCTACGGATGCAATGAATTCTGCCGTCAATGGCAGGCAAGATTTAAATATCTGAAATCAACTGTTGGCTGCAACACAGGCAACCAGGAAGATTGCTGCCATGGTAAACATCATCTAGCACCACAACTACCCAGAAAGGGAAAGAAGGGGATGATTTCCTGCGTCGTTCCCTAATCAGCGCGCTTCATCAACGATGACAACCTCGAGTCTTATCTGATGCTGAAACCATTCTCACGATTCTTCTGGATTCAGTATCGGTTTTAGTTCTTTGCTTTTGAGGTCCTTGTTACATCTAGAAGTCGTCCAAGTACCCAACTCAGAGTCAACATAGTGGCATGTATTCGAGATCCAACAAAAGAGTTTAAATGGAAACGGGTTTTATGTGGTTAAGAATGGCTTGGGGATTGGCAGGCCTCTGCTGGAGCATCCATTCTGCCACAGAATCATTCTTTCTAGACCCTCCTAACTTCCTGCCCCATCTCACTTAGCAGGAGGCTTCCCTCTGATGGAGCAAGCAGTTGCTGCATTTCCACACCACGTCTGCATTATGGGCCGTGGGTGAAATAGGTGTCCAGCTAGCTCCTCTCGGGAAACTTCTCTCTTTTCTGGAGGCCCCACCCCACCCCACCGGCCTCCACTTACATCCCGTCCTATCAGCTAGAGTTGGGTCACACAGTCACTCCTAGATGAAAAAGGAAATGTGGGAGGTGACTATCTGATTCTGCATCATGGGGCCCTGAGCAAAACTGAGTTGTGGTAACACCAAAAGGCGGGCCGGGTGTTGGTTGTGTCACTAACTGTATTCACCTCAAGGGGAGAAGCCCATCCCAGTGGCTTCTAACAAATAGCAGATTTCCCTGTACATGGTCTATCCAGCAGGTCAGCAGAGCACCAACTGCCTAGAGAGCAGCAGATGCCTTGCCTAGGAGAACCCCAATGCTGTCCTCTAATTATCCCCCTGCCTACAGTGTCACCCCCTGCAAGCCCTCACAACGGAGGCCGGCAAGCTTTGTTCTGTAAAAGGCAACACAGGAAACACTCTAGGCTTTGGGAATCAAACCAGCTCCCTTGCATCTTCTCAATCCAGCCACCGTCCTGCCCAAATTACCACAGGCAATACCTAAAGGCACGGGGGTGGCTGTGTTGCAGTTCAACGTCATTTACAGAACCAGACGGCGGGCTGACCCCTGCCACCTGCCACTGGCCGCTGGTCCCTCCTCTACCTCCCTGCTAGCTCTTAAATCCTAACTTCAGAATCAGTGCAAAATCTCACCGCCCCCCCCCCCCCCGCCAAAGCATGCATGCCAAGTGAATTCTTCCCTCCATTAGTTTCCACTTTCTATACGTTCAGACTAAAAAGCACATTAGATGCCACGATGATGCTTTTTCATCTATTTTTTTCCCCTCAGTGAGTTCTCTCTTTCCCTCGATGAAATCAGGCCTAGAGGCACAGTAATACAGTGACTTAAAACCTACTGTTTTGTTCTTTTTCCTCTCTTTCTTTCAGATGTTAAATATTTCACCTCAGCCGTACTCAGCTCAGTAAAAGAAATTAAGAATAGTAACTATTTCCCATTCTCACCCTCCTCTCAAGACCTGGATGAGGACTTTGAAATGTTGTGACTTTTTCCTAAGTCCTAAAACTACAGCCTATGCCACAATGATTGTTTTAAGGTTCATGATTCTTAGATTGTATAGTATCTTTCAGCATCCCCCAATGTACCCACTTAGACTCAACTGTATACACACACACACACACACACACACACACAGACACACACAAATATTTCAGGGTACATTTCTAATATTTTTTTTTCCTCTCCCTGTCATTTTCCTTGACTTTGAGGATCTCTGTTTGGATTCATTTCAATAACTTTTGATTTCAACTATTTTCTCAAATATATTTCTAGATAAGGTGACAATCTACTTTCTGGATCCTTCTCCAAACATTTCTTTCCTTTTTTTTTTTTTTCAAACATTTATTTTTTACCTTGATAGATGAATCATATTTTGATGAACAAAGGATTTAGGGCTCGAGTATTTTTTTTTTTCTCCATAGGTTGTATATTTAACAGTCAACCAGAATCCGGTATTTCAAGTGATAAACATAATATAAATATTATATCTATTTATATATATTATATATGTTACATATTATATATATATGCATGTATATATACATATATATATATTAGTAGATAATTAAAATATATCTGAAAGTTTATAAAATTTTCTCTTTTATGCTGTAAGTACTTTGCCAGGATTTACCTAGGTTTGACTCTTATTTTAACCCTCCGTCAAAGACTATTAAACTCATAATTTCAGTATGTTCTTTACCTCAAGGGAAAAAAAAAAAAAAAAACACTGTTCTTTCCTTCATCTACTCTTTTTTGGCTATGTGGGAACATATGTCATTCACACAATAGGTCTAATGAACATATCGTCTAAGTCTCATCTTGTACCACAATTCCCACATTTTGGGGATTGTCTTCCTCTCTGATTTTGAGCTACTTCTTCCAGTCCCATATGTTCTCAGCTTCCAGGGCAATAATTTGGATCTTATCAATGACCATCCATGTGCCAATCATCTACTGATATTTTGTTGTTTACTCGTTGGAGCAAGCACGGGCTCTGAGCCACAGAAATCTCTTGTAGCATCCTGACAACCCCAGTGCTTTGTGATCTACTGTTCAGTCCACTTTCTTGGGGACGACGACTTTGCCTGTGCTTCTCTGGTGCTTTGCCCCCTGCTTATGGTGGTTTCACGGGTGCTCGTTGGGGCTCTCATGAGGCCTCTGGAGGCATCCTTACCAATGGCTTTCTCACCAATGATGGAGTCACAGAGCTCTTCACTTCTGTGAGATAGAGGGATTGGCAAATGGGGTGTCAGTTCCTGGACAAGGCGAGAGAAGGAAGTCTGTCCTAGAGATGCTACACAAACTCTCACCTGCCAGGCTTTATGGTGTTGGGCCTTCAGTTTCCCTCCGATTTTCCTTAGAGACCAATGAGCCTGAGTGACCTCTGGGCCTCTTCACAGGCTCTCTGGGGCTGAGCCCTGTGTTCTCTCATGGAACTGCTTTCTACTCTGAGATTCCGGTCAAGAAGAATGAGTCTCCTCTTTCTAACATGCCTCCCCAACAGCTTCAGGAGCCATCTGCCTAGCTCACAAGAAATAAAATGGACTGGAGCACGGAAAGGAAGAAACCACAGTCTTTCCTTAAAAACCCATATGGATATGATATGAAGGACATGAACTACATTTACTGTGGTAGTCATTTCACGGTATGTGTATGTCAAGGTATCATGCCATATCTCTTGAACTTACACAGTGCTGTATGTCAAGTTATATCTCTCAAACATTTTAAAAATCAAACTTAAAAAACCCACTTATGTATATATCCAAATACATAAAAATTTGATTAGTGACTATAATAACCTTAGCTCAAACTACTAGTCATATATGCTTACATATGGAATACTCATACATAAGCTCAAATATATAAAATCTTTACTCAAAAAAATGTGTTCTACATCCCAGCTTAGAGTCCTACAGAGGTAGTCAAAAAATTATCATGGCTGAACTTTAATGATTTAGACAATTTGTCATAGGAGATAAAATAAAATAAATAAAATAAAATAAAATAAAATAAAATAAATAAAATAGCTACACAACAGAGATCTGTAAGTGATGAGAAAGCCTCAGATAATCAGAGTGAAATCGTCAGATTTCCTGACCCATCAAATGAAGGATAAGCTCTACATTCAGGAGAACATAGTGTTGACTTCTTCTTGGCCATTTTGTCAATATATGAATTTGGGAGAGTCACTTAAGTACAGTATGCTGGTTTATACGCCTTTAAAATAGTGTCCAAAATACTTTAAGGATTATTCTCTGTTTTAAAATAAAGTATGTAAATGCTTATGTGTATCTAAAAAGTTTTATTGAATACTGCAGCGATTACTTGCATTTTCAAGGCTATTACTATTTGGTCATAAGCTGTAAGCTTAAGTAAGACAAGTAGCGAAAGATTTCAGACATTACATTGTCTATTTTTATTTATGCAAACTATCACCTTGAATGTGTTGGTATCTTCATAGCAAGATACATGAAGAAACTACATGGTAAAAGCTGTATCAAGCAAAAATTGCAGGTGTTTTCCCATTAATGATTGTTTACTTTTTTTTTCTTGACACCAAACCATTACTTATAATTTCAGAAATTAATTTAATAAATATATAATATCTAGACCTAATACTTTAAGCCACATGTAAACATCAAAATATTCTGAAATTTTTTCAGATTTCTACACACGCACACAAAATGAAAAACTGGTCTTCAAAGATGATTTTTTGGGATTCTCAAAAATATATTAACTGTTAAAGTAAGGAGTGATTTTTCTTACCCATATCTGACATTTCAGGAACAGTAACGATGTATGGTCCATCTGTGAACTTTGGAGCATTGTCATTGATGTCTTGTACTTTGATTATGAACTCGGATTCAGGTTCAAGAGGCTTGTTTGTTCGTCTGTCAATAGCCTGGGCATGAAGCACGTAGTGGGTCTTCTGCTCTCTGTCTAGGCTTTTCGTTGAGTGGATATCACCAGTGGTATCATCAATGATAAATATAGTCCCAGCACCTTCTCCAGTAAGGATGTACTTGACAGATCCATCGCCTTTGTCAGAATTGGAATGCAGCTGCAAAAGAAAAAATAAATAATTTAGCACGCAATTACATTCCAATGTAACATTGTGTTACCGTAAAATTGTATATCTATAATTTTTAACTTACTTTGATTATAATTTTTCTTCTCTCCACAGTGTCCCAAAGGTTACTATAACCTTTTATTTTTCTGCAATTTTTCTTTACTTGGTACTGATATGGCTATTTTTATCATGATCTAAAATATTCAATTATTTACATAAGAGGAATTAATAAACAAAACTAATTAAAATAAAAATTATAACCCTTGATGTAATTCTACTATATAACAACTTCACTAACTACAGAAAATAGAGCTGGAAAAAGAAACTACCAGTAAATCACTATTGCTTTCAATACTTCCAGGAATAATAATTATTTTTAATTAATTGTTTGCCACTTTACTACAAATTTAGAATTAGAAAAAAAGAAAAATATACAGGGTGGGAGAAGATTCAGAAAATAAATTAAATTATTAAAGATTATTATTAAATTATTAAAGATTTCCAGAAGAGGGACACTTATTGTTTCAAACATATGAATTTTATGATTTGAAAAATAAAAAAGAATATTTTCCAGATTAATTGTTCAGATATAGAACATTAAAAACATTAAAATAGAGTATCTTCTTTTTTTCTAAGTTTATTTGTTTATTTATTTTTATAATCTCTAAACCCATGTGACCCTGAGATCAGAAGTCACATGCTCTACTGACTGAGTCAGCCACTTTTATTTTATTGTTATTTTTTTTAATTATGAAAATGTTAACTAGAAATTTAAATAGTAGTGATTCATTTAACCAATACATAGGCCTTTTTTTAATTAATTAAAATACACTGACAAATTATCACTCATTAAAATAAAAATAATGAAAAAAAATAAAATAAATAAAATAAAAATAATGGAATATCTTTTGATAGATATCACAAAAGTAATGCTTCAGTAGAGAACTATTTAGTAAGAAAGAAAATACATATTAAGATAATTAAAAACCACTTTTTTGTCATTTAAATATCAGGAAAGGCTTTTTTAACTTTATTTGTTTATTTATTTTTAGATTTGATTTATTTTAGAGTGAGAGAGAGTGAGCATCGGTGGAGGGGCAGAGGCAGAGAGAATCCCAAGCAGCATGGAGACCAACATGGGGCTCAATCTCATGACCTGAGCTGAAATCAAGAGTTGAACGCTTAATCGAATGAACCACCCAGGCACCCCAGGAAATGCTTTTAAACTTTATATAATTCATATTTCATGATCTATTATAACTTGTAGCATTTTAGTTAAATATTTCCATAGGTACCACTGCTAGAAACAAACACAATAGTTTCTTATATCTCAAACATATAATTGAAGAATTGTTTCTCCCAAGAGATGTGAACAGTTATACTTCATATGAAACCTTTTTGGTTACAAAACCTCAGTTACTCACGTTTTGCTCATTTCTGGAAACATTGAAAAATATAACCTTGTTCCTATAGCCTTTAAGTTTCTTGCCATAATAAAGAGAAATTTCTCAAGGATTATTTTAAAGTCTCTGAACTCTTAGAAGACTTATTTAAAAAAGATAAAATATGGAACAATATAATAAACTATGACAAAGGACTGTTCTATGGTAAAATGAAGGCAACTGAAATATAAGTAATAGTTTATCAAAAATAATCCTATTTCTTTCTCAAAAACACATAAGATATAAACAGGAACAAATTCTGATAGGAATCACTTAGCAAGATTCAACAAATTATATCCCTTAAAAATACTTTTTTTTTTCAGCTTTATAAAGAGGAGGAAGAAATCCATTAGCAAAATATGAAAAAATAGCGTTCAAAGATTCACACTTCATTAGTAAATTAACTACTGAATGTAGAATGCAGAATGAGTTGTGTGGAGATAGTTGTATGCATGGATGGAAATGTATTTAGTAATTTCTTTGTGTTTCTTGACATATCTTTTTAGCACCTAGAAGAAGGATTTATTATTTATGAAGCAGACAGCTGCAAAATATCATAGAAGTGTAAAAACAACATATTTATTAAACAAATGTTTTTTAAAACATTTTCTCAAACACTTTTGATTTTAAATAAACCATGAGACAGTTTTATTAGCTATTGTTATGCTATATATAAATTATAAATTTATATAACTAATTTAAAATCCTTTTGGAGCAATGTACTACACTTCTAACAACTAATTTCAGAAAGACATTGCAATGATGACAATTGACTTTTATTTTCAAGTTATATTTTTATATTCTTCTATGTTCTTAATGAGGCCATTTTGATGTTACTTTATGTAGAATTTAAGGTTTTTATTATTAAAAAGTTAATCATATTTAAAGAATGGGCTTATGTGTGTAGACCAGCAATGGAAGTACCTAAGAGAAATAGTAAAGTTGTCATTCTAAAGCATATATTAAAAATATAACACATTCAGGACGCCCAGATGGCTCAGTGGTTGAGCATCTGCCTTTGGCTCATGCCCTGACCCTGGGTCCTGGGATTGAGACCCACATTGGGCTCCCCACAGGGAACCTGCTTCTCCCTCTGCCTATGTCTCTGCCTCTTTCTGTGTGTCTCTCATGAACAAATGAATAAAATATTTTTTAATGAAATATTTTTTTAAAAAACACCCTCTATGCTTTATATAGAATGGTAGTCACTTCAAATAAAAGGAAAAAAAAATGTGAGTAATATATGGCTTTAGATTTTAAGGTTTTTATTTTTATTTTTTTTTTATTTTTTATTCATGAGAGACACACAGAGAGAGAAAGAGGCAGAGACACAGGCAGATGGAGAAGCAGGCTCCATGCAGGGAGCCCGAAGCGGGACTCAATCCCAGGTCTCCAGGATCACACCCTGGGCTGAAGGCGGTGCTAAACCACTGAGCCACCTGAGCTGCCCTAGATTTTAAGACTTGAATCTGGTTCCACATTCATAAAGTGTTTGTAATTAATAAACAACTAAGCCTAAATATTTCAGAACTTATGTCTAATTTGAAAATAGATGTGCAACAAAATCAGTGATTTGTAATTCAGCAGTATTTATATTATTGGACAATATAGTAAAATTTATAATAAAATGTTATAAACATGTATTTGAATTATATAAGGTGTTGATAATGCTTAGCTTGAGTGTTTCAATACAATGTCAATAATCATTTCATTAATGGCTTTTTAAAAATCTCTCAGCTGGCCTAGTTGAATCTTGGAATGATTAGTTTATGTGTTAACACTGATAGGAAACTATTACAGTAGCATGTAGTCAAATCAATAACTTCTAGGATTATGATGATAACCATCTGTGAAACAACAAAGTGGTCTACTCTCAGGCTTAGCTCTTGTCCACCATCTACCCATTTCCAAATATTCAGTTCACTTTGGAATACATACTTTACAACAGAGATGGAGCCTGAGAGAAACACCAGCTGTACTTCTTTTGCTTAATAAGTGAGTTTCAAGATCCTGGAAGAGCACATGTTGTATATGTTGTATATTAGGTTTTTTTAAAGGAAGAAATAACGAATGGGTGAATGAATGAATGAAATGGGTGAGCAATGATGGTAGTAGTAGAGTTAAAAATTTTAAGGTATGGAGATACAGCTCTTTGATACAGATAATCAGGAAATATAGATAACCAGGATAAAAATGTGCTATCTCTGGGCGTAGGCAGCAGTGAGACATCCATCAAAAGAACTGGGAGTAGAGTACATATGGTGGGAAATACTCTGGACATATACATGGTGCTGATTTAGCAACAGTGAAATAGGATGTTGTGAGTCGAGCTAGCTATTAGACTATTTACGAGGGATTTTCATTGTATTTTACACTGATATATGTGAAAATATTTAGAAGACAAAGTTGATTTGAGTCATATATATGAGCTCCTTTTAGTAGACAGCTTGGAAATACCACAGAGAGAACAGCGTCAGGTTCTACACGGTGGTGGGAATATACTTCTGGAGTCCTGAGATTTTGCAAAGTAAGTGATATTTTTGTGCTGAAGGACAGATGTTATATTGTCCTAAAGCAAGAAGAGATGATGCTTGTGATCACGTGACAAAGTAGGGCTAATTAACTGCTCTTTAGAGATCAGAAATGGGGAGGAGAATGAAGGAAGAAAATATAATCACCCAAGTAAAGCAAAATGACCACTCCTCTGGCATTACTTTAATAAATTGTCCCCTTCTTAGTGTTAAGTAGTAACCTATGGCACTTAGAAAGCTCATGCGACTCACATGAGTTCCTCCTAGAAAACTATTTATTCACCCCAGACCCCATTAGGATCAGGACCTAAAAATTTATAGCTTTCACTCCAAAGCAGAGTTCCTCGCTAAGAAAATATTCTATCCCTTCGGGAAGAATAACTTTAAAAGGTTAAGAAGATGGTGGCAGAGCAATTAATTTCAAAAGTTGCTTTTAGTGAGGACTTCAAGCTATGTTAAAAAGATAGGCCACTGACTTAAAATTGTAATATTTTAAGCTACATGTTTTATGTATGTTTTTTATGAGTAGGAAACAAGTATTTACAAATTCTGGTGGAATTCAGGAATAAAGTCAGAAATATTTGATAGCAATTCCACTACTGTTATTTTCCCAACACATTAAATACAAGTGATGCAATGTGAGGATCATAGGAAATACATGTTGTTAAAATTTATTATGCATCCTTGATTCTAGAATGTCTTATATTTTTTTTACGGAATGTGTTATATTTTTAACCATAAGCTGATGAAACAATACTCAACTGAACTGTCAATAAGTAATTGATGTAAAGAAGAAAAAACCATATCAAATCATCATAGTCTCTTGGTACCATATCGGTCTTGTACAATAAATAAACATTGGTTTCAATTATGCATCCATTAATATGTAAAAAGTTACATTAAAAATTGTAGTGATAAGGCACTTTGTTCAACCAGGAATCTGACATCAATTGTTTAAAATGTTAAGAAATTAGGTGCGTGTAAGGAAATAAGGTATGTGTTTAACTGGAAATAGCAGAGGTCTTTGCAAACATGTAAAAGTCTCCTGTTGAATTTCAGCTTTTAGCATTTAACTTCTCACTGTGTGTCCTTAGAGGAGGAAACAAATGAGTGAGGAGGAAGAGAGAAAAGGAACAGGAGAAGTACAGGTTTATTATACCCTCTGAATCCCAGATTAGAGATTTGAATATACAAAATAAAAAGCTATAACATATCTCTGAAGTCTGAAGTTGTCATAATTGCATATCCGTGAGCTATACCTTAGAGAGTCCTATCCGGGGGTGCTAAATATTTGGGCACTACAGGAGTCATGTCGCTGGTGGAGAGTTTCCCTATTAATTTTTTTGTTGGAAAATCTCAAGAGCTAACCAATCAATTAAAGTTGGAGACATCTGAGGCGTTGGAGTACCTTTTCTCTATCTGAGTTCATCTGTGTTCTGTTACCTGCCAGTTAGGGTCCAGCTGAGAAAGAGACAGCCTTGGCAGCTGGTTTTAAATTAAAAAAAAAAAAAAAAAAAAAAAAAAAAACCCTCAGCATGTACTAACATTAGTACGATTTTGGAAAAATACTGGCTCAAACCATTGTCCACACATTTGCATGTGTTGTGTTTTCATCACCATTAAAACTCTGTCATTACTGTTCATTTTAGCTCTTTGTTCAAATAAGAAAGCAGTAATTACATATCGAAGGGAGAGGGAAGGAAGATGATAGAAATGTGAATGGCTTCAATCATTTAGAAAATTCATCTAATAAAATGTGAGATTATCATTTGATTTGGCAATCACTTTCAGAAGTACGTATCCAACAAATACTTTTGGAGTATTCAGTGTGTTCCAGTCCTGGAACGTCAGTACATCAGTACTAAAGTTAAGTACTTCAATA
This sequence comes from Nyctereutes procyonoides, assembly GCF_905146905.1. Lineage (NCBI taxonomy): Eukaryota > Metazoa > Chordata > Mammalia > Carnivora > Canidae > Nyctereutes > Nyctereutes procyonoides. The sequence goes on from NW_026575046.1 coordinate 3,627,184, forward strand.
CAGTACTGAAATACATCACTACGTAAACACATCATCTTAGTATTTTAAATACATCACTAATGCAGAGATTCCGACCCTGGAAGAGTTTGTGTTCATTCCAGTGGAGAGAAATATACAGTAAGCAGAACACATGATTGATAGATAATATTTTGGAAATGGTAAGACTCACACAAAGCAGAGAGAAAGAAAGTAAAAGAGAAGAAAGATCAGAGGTGGCTGGGCAGGTGTAGAGAGGCCTCGATATTAAACATGGGAATATGGTGGGCGGAACGCGGGCCCCTCAACATGTCTATGTCTTTACTCTGGAAGCCTGTGAATGTGTTACTTTCCATGGCAAAAAGGACTTCACACGTGTGACTGAGGTCAAGGTCCTTAAGACAAGGAAATTACCTTGGTTTCTCTAGAGGGGACATTTCTGATCACATGAGTCCTTACAAGTGAAGAAATGATCCCAGCTGGGAGAGGGGGCGAGAGAGAGAGAGAGAGAGAGAGAGAGAGAGAGAGAGAGAAACAGAATTGTGAGAAGGATTCAACACCTCACTGCTGGCTCTAAAATGTAAGCATCTCCATGCAAGACCTGAGAGAGGCCTCTAGAAGCTGGGAAAAGCAAAGGGATCGATTCTTTCTCAGAGGAATGAAGTCTTGCCCACACTTTTATTTTGGCCCAGCGAGAACTATGTTAAACTTCTTATTAAAGTGTTGGAAAATAAATGTATGGGTTTTGAAAAAAAATATTTTATTTATTTATCTGAGAGAGAGAAAGAGCACACACGAGGAGCAAAAGAGGTAGAGGGAGAAGCAGACCACCCCCCACCCTGCTGAGCGGGGAGACTGGACATGGGGCTTGGTCCCAGGACCCCGGGATCATGACTTGAGCTGAAGACAGACAGTTAACCAACTGTGCCACCCTGACACCCCAAATTTATGTTATTTTCAGGCCCTAATGTTGCAGTGTTTTGTTAAAGTAACAAAGAAATCTAATAAAGGAGTCAGGTAAGGCATATTAAAATGATAACATTTTAACACATTGTTGCAGGAGGTGAAGGAGTTAACCAAGTGCATAGTCTAGGGAAGAGCACTGCAGGGAGGAAGAACAGAAAGAGCAAAGGGATTGCATTAGGAACATGACCAGCAGATTCCAGAAACTGGGAGGAAGCCAATGTGACCAGAGTTGCATGGGCAGAGAAGGGCAGTAGGAGAAAACATCAGAGAAATTCCGTATCTTCCCTTGTCTGTGGTCTCCCTGTCCCTGGATTCAGCTGCCCACTGCCTGCTGTGGTCCAGAAGTAGTTGATCTTCCTTGCGATGTATCATCAGTAGGTCAACAGTAGCCTGATGATGTGTCACAATGCCCACATCATTCACCTCCCTTTGTCTTTATCATGCAGTCATTTTATCTTCCTGCATCATCATCATAAGAAGGGTGAGCACAATACAGTAAGATACATTAAGAGAGAGGGACCATATCCACACTCATATAATTTTTATTACAGCACAATTATTAAAATTGTTCCATCATTACTGTTAATCTTTTGCGCCTAATTTACGAACTAAACTTTACTGAGGGCATATATGTATAAAAGATAACCCGGTGTATACCAGGGTTGGCACTCTCCAAGATTTCAGCCATCCACTGGGGGTCTTGGAGCATCTCCTTCATGGATGGAAGCAAGATCTCAGAGGATTACTGCCTGAGAGAAAGGGAGACTGGAGGGTTTTGAGCATAATAGTATAATTGATGTATGTCTCAGAGGGATCATGTCTACTTCATTACAGAGAACAGAAAATAGAAGAACAAAATTAAATCAGGAGAAGTCGTAGATTGGCCACCATAGTAACAGATGATTGATGGTGACAGAGTGGACCAGACTGGGGTGATAGTGACAGTGATCAAAAACGGTGCAATCATGGAGACGCGTGGGGAGCTCAGGCAGTTAAGCATCCAACTCTTGATGTTGGCTCAGGTCAAGACCTCGGGGGTTGTGAGAGCTATCCCTGCATCAGGCTCTGCACTCATCAAGGCAGCTGCTTGAGATTCTTTCCCACAGTTATGAAGAGCTTGAAATTGCAGTTGGAGGAGATGTGTAAGGATACCAGGTACAGGAACTAGGAAGGGGAATTTAATTCCAACATACTAACCATGGTATATCTCTTGGCAATCTCAGTAGAGATGCAGAGGCCATGTTCACATGCCATCTGTCGCTCAAAAGACACAAGTGGTTGGCTTTACAAATTTCAGACACATCCAGCACAAGAGTGGCATTTAGGGCAATGAAGCGGGGTGCAATTACCAATGAAATAAACGTAGAAGGGAGGACTTAACCATGTAATGCTGTAAAATGAAAAAGCCAGAGAGACCAGAGAGACAAAGAGGAAGAAGGAAAAGCAAACACATGCCAGTGTCCTGGCGAACAAGAGGAACTAAAACGTCTGTGTACAAGGAAGCCTGTATATGAACGATGCTTATTGATTATTTCAGAGGAAAAAAAAAAAAAAGAAGAAGAAGAAGAATCTCCAGGTCCAACTGGAGGAGGATGGTTTTATAGATTATGGATCATCATGAAAGTGACAAAATGAATAGGTGAGCTCTGAAGGACCACCTATAAATTCATTGTGGACTGAGAAAGCCATTAGAATATAGAATAGAATAATATAGAAGCTGAGGTCTGACTTAGATAAAAGTACAAATAGCAAAAGCCTCCTGTATAGAATATTCGTATTTATTAACATGGACACATGGAGAGTTAGAAAAGAACAGAATCCAAGCCAGTGAGACTTGAGGGAAGGCAGAAGGAAGTCTACACTGCAGGGAGCGTGTCAATCTCCTTTTATATATCATTTAGTTTTAATTGATTGCATAAATATCTATTACTTTTTTAATAAGATTTTATTTATTCATGAGAGACATAGATAGAGGCAGAGACACAGGCAGAGGGAGCCCGCCCGATGCGGGACTCAATCCCAGGACCCCGGGGTCACGCCCTGAGCCAAAGGCAGACGCTCAACAACTGAGCCCCCCAGGTGTCCCTCTCTTACTTTTTTTACATGAATGTTCTTCTTGTTACTGAACAACAGTTCTGGGTTGTTTGGGGGCCAGTTACGTGGAAAATCACAACATGTTGCGGCCCGTTCTCAACACAGTAAGAACCACCAGGAAATCCCAGGTACCATCGCATTCCCAAGTGTAGCCTCTGACCTTTGCTCGATTCACAGTCTGAGCTGCTGAAGAACTTGATCATTTTCTCCCGGCCATGCCTCAGGTTGCCACATCCTGTCCTGAATCTAGCTCCAGCTCCCAGGTGCTTGCTTTGGGCGGCCCAGGTAAAGCCAGGTCATGCTTACTCAGTGGGCTATCTTGTCTGGCTGAAGCCTTTCTAGAAATCTCCGGATCTGTATCCCCGCCTATCTCATATGTCTCTCAGGTAAGCCTGCAATTTCCTCATTTCTCTGCAGCTCTTCTGGTCTGAATCAGCACAGGACTTGGGTTCACTCTGGGTGTAAAGCCTGTTTGTGCGGGAGAAACAATCGCATCCGTCCTACTACGCACCGAGCAGTGCTCTGGAATAAATCAGGTCCTTACCCCCAAGAAGTGTTTAGTGCAGTGAGCGACAAAGAGTGACAGATCCACGGAGTAGAGATGGTTCTGACAGATGCAGGAGCTGAAACTAATTGTCCCTCATTGGCAAGTTTACCCGGAGGAAAGGACACAAAGTTCTCAATCTATACTCCTGTTTCTCTGTTTCTATAGAAGGATAAAAAAACTTACACTCTTCCTAAAATTTAACTTTCATCCAAACTTTTCCCTTATTCATCTGTGTTCTGGATTTAATCTTATCAATTCAACATAAATGGCTCTAAGGTTACCAAACACTGCGTAGTTATAACTTCTTTTTATTTTATTTTTTTGAGAAAGCTAATTTAAAAAAATACAGGATAAAGCTCCCTCCGCACAAGCAAGCAGAATGCAAACTTCTCAAATAGCAGGTCCTAAGTTGGGAAATGGAAATGCTGAAGCTTTTTCAATGGGGAGGAAAGAAACTGGGGATTGAGTCTCAAGGAGGGGACCATGCAAAGTGTCTTGCTAAGTTTTTCTGTGACGTATGCGGCTTCTCAACTCAGAGTTGACCACACAGAACTCTGCAGGTGGAAATAAAATTCTGTGGTCTGCAATCGTGCACAGTTTTTCCTCTCAGTTAAGCTTTTCAGAATGGAATCTTGTTCTGTCTGAGATGCTTGAATCAAAAAGACCAATTTACTCAGCTGTAGGTCTGAACTCATTCTTTACTTTCTCTTGTTTCTTAGCAGGTTGAACAACCAGAGCCACCACCGCTTCGGTCACTCAGTATGAAATCATAAGCACTAATGATGATTTTTATCTTTTTCCATTTCTCCTCACTAAAAACTTTTGAAATTCTTGTGATTGTATCACTTTAGAAATCTCCCCAACTCTGCTCCTTCTCTCCATCACAGTGACTAGAGTTAATTCATGCTCTTATAATTTCTGAGATGATCACAGTTTCCCCTAAGGGGTCTCATCACCTGTCCTCCTCTTTCTGTTCCATGCCCATTCCATGTACATTATGGTTTAGTGTTATTTCTAAATGTAAATTTTATCTTTTCCTAAATAAAATACTTGAGACCCTCCCAAAGCCTTCAGACGTGACACACCTCCACCTGGCTCCTATCTATGCATCTAACCTAATCCTTGGGCACCTCACCATTCACACCGAATTTGTAGCGAAACTAAACTGGATAATCTAGCTGGTCAGGTGCCCAACATCCACATTACATTTCCTCAAACTAGATATTTTCTATTTAGCTGCCCAGAAATAAGTCATTTCCCATCTTCTGTGAAGTTGTCTCTGAATTTTTCATCCAAATAATCTGTCTTTCCTTGGTGATGTCAAAGAACTCCTCGCTTATCATTCAGTAGTTACCATCTCATGGTATATTTCCAATGAAACGTCCCACATCTCCCAATTTACTTGATTCCCATTGAGGGCAGCAGACAAGATTTATCACTGCCATGTCTCCAATATACAATAGATACCTGATTTTCAATAGCTATTATTAAAGAATGAAATAGGATGATTGGGATTTTCATAAAAATTCATGATATAGATGAATATCATGAATCATGAAATTCATGATATTTTGATAAAGATATCAAATAAAAAATAAATAAGGAGATTAAAAAGTTACCAAAAAAAAAAAAAAAGGAGTCAGAATACTAAAATAATACCTAGAGGACATGGCTCAACTGGAAGGGATGAGATCCCAAAGTGGTCAGTGAAGAAATAAATATTTTAAAAACTATGTTTCAAAAATTTCAGTTTAAATGGACAACTGATTATGTAAAGTAAAATATCATTGTAAGATGAGTTTTAGGATAATTTGACTGAAAGACATGACAAAAGTAGGTAAAAAATAAATGAAACAGATGGGAATTTATGGAACTGCATTTGTGAAGGGGGATGTATGAACAGTGAAGGAGAAGTTGGAAAGTAGAAAGTACCCAGTGTCAGGTGGGCAGAGGAAATAGAGCAGCAAATGGGAAGTGTCAGATGTGAAGTGGTGCAACCTGGATTCCAAAAGAGACTGCCCTGTGCTATTTATGCATATTGTTTAGGACAAGGGCAAAGACTACAAGACTTTTTTTAAAAGATTTTACTTGTTTATTCATGAGAGACACAGAGAGAGAGAGGGAGAGACACAGGCAGAGGGAGAAGGAGACTCCATGTAGGGAGCCCAACGTAGGACTCGATCTCAGGACCTTGGGATTCCGACCTGAGCTGAAGGCAGATGCTCAATCTCTGAGCCACCAAGGCATCCCAATACTATAAATTAATAAAGGATGAATAGCTTAAAAAGTTTATAGAAGAGTTAAAAAGAATTACTTTGAAAGATGTAAGTAAAATGAGGTAAAGCGAAGAACAAAAACAAAGATCTCAAAGCAAGAACAAAAATACTGATGTCTACCAGCCTCATCAATTACTATATTAAATATAAATATGTTGGAAACTTCAACAAAAAAAGGTGAATTAAGGACTTCTAAATATTTCTCCTCCATAAAAGTGATGAGAATATTGGCAAAAATTATAAGAATCAACTTTTTCAGATCTCGGGACATCTTTCCCTGACCCCTACAGCTCCACGGTAGTCTTGAAAAGCAATATCCTAACATTACAGTAAGAAGTAACAAAGAAAAGTCCAGAACCTGATGACCTCACTGGTGATATCCATCCAAGATGAAAGTTCTCATCATTCTTTCATAACCTTCTCCAAAGATAGGAGGATACAGTTTACAATTCATTACATGAGGTCAGTATTATACAACAACAAACACAACAATCCTCAACAAAATATCTGCAAATCAAATCCAGCAACCTACATATGTTTTTTTAAAAAGGATTATATAACATCTAAGCATGATTTATCCAGGAAATGAAGTCTGCTTAAAACATACCAAAATCAACCAATATGAGATGATGTATAAGTATTATAAAAAAGATATAAGATTATCTCATAGATTCAGAGAAATCATTTGGCAAAATCTAACACCATTTTGTGATAAAAGAGTCAACTGACTAGAAATAAAAGAGAAAGTCCTCAACCTGATTAAGTGTATCTACAAATAGCCCAGAAGTTAATATGATATTTAATAGTGAAAAATTTAAGTTTTCTTCCAAGGATCAGAAGCACTACAAATATCCACTCTTGTTACTTCTATTAAACCTCTACTGAAGGTTCTAGCAAAGCTAATTAAGTCAAAAAAAAAAAAAAGAAAAAAGAAGCATTTGGTTTGGAAGAGAAGAAAAGAAGTAGCTCTATTTGCACTGACATGACTTTTTATAAACAAAAACTCAAGCAGTCTGCCAAAAATTAATAGTGCTAAAAAAAGGTCAGCAAAGTTTCAAGATACAATATGAATATAAAAATATAAATTCCATTTCTACAAAGGAGCAGTAAAGAATCCAAAATTTAAATTAAGAAAGTTAAAATAGTATCTAAACACAATTAAATATTTAGAAATGAATTTAATAAAAGTAAACTTATACAGTGAAAACTATAAAATATCCCTGAAAAAAAAGTAAGTAAAGGGAATTTCTTAAATAAATCCCTAAATAAAAGGGAAGACACTTGGTTTCATTGACTGGAAAATTTAAATATTAATATTGTAGTCTTTAGTTATTGGATTATCTGCCAAAATCCCAACTTTTTGTAGAAATTAACACTGTTCATATATTAATATGGAATTTCAAAGTAACCTACATAGCCAAAAAAAAAAAAAAAAAAAGTACTGAGAAAGAACAAGGTTGGAAGATTGGATATTTTAGATTTAAAAAGTTACTACAAAGCTACAGTGATTAAGACCATGTGGTCCAGGTTAGAATAAACCTGTAGATCAGTGGAATAGAAATCAAAGTTCAAAAATAAACCCATACCATTTTATTTTTTTTTTTTTTTTTTTTTTTTTTTTTTTTTAAATTTTTTTTTTTTTTTTTTAATTTATGATAGTCACACAGTGAGAGAGAGAGAGGCAGAGACACAGGCAGAGGGAGAAGCAGGCTCCATGCACCGGGAGCCCGACGTGGGATTCGATCCCGGGTCTCCAGGATCGCGCCCTGGGCCAAAGGCAAGCGCCAAACTGCTGCGCCACCCAGGGATCCCAAACCCATACCATTTTAAATGAGAGAGTGAGCAGGTGCAAGCAGGGGAGGGACAGAGGGAGAGGGAGAGAATCTCAAGTGCCTCCCGACTGAAGGCAGAGCTGACACAAGGCCAGATCCTCACAACCCTGAGGTCATGACCTGAAGTGAAACCAAGAGTCAGACTCTCAACTGAATGAGCTACCCAGGCTCCCCAATAAACCCATATGTTTAAGGTCAATGATTTTCAATATGTGTGCTGGGATAATTCAACTTCAATTCTTTCAACAATTCTTAAAAGCACAATTTCCATATCTATATGCACAAGCTTGCATCCCAAGTTCAGATCATAGACAAAATTTAACATAAAGTGGATTTAAGAAAACAAAACTAAATTTTAGAGGAATGCCTAGGTGGCTTGGCAGTTGAGCATTTGCCTTCAGCTCAGGGTGTGATTCTTGAGTCCCGTCAACGAGTCCCACATCAACCTCCCTGCATGGAGCCTGCTTCTCCCTCTGCCTGTGTCTCTGCCTCTGTCTCTCTGTGTCTCTCATGAATAAATAAATAAAAACTTTAAAAAAATAAAAATAAAAGAAATGAGCTAAAACTATAAAACTCTTAGAATAAAACAGGTGTAATCTTTGTAGCATTGGAACAGGCAATATTTTTCTAGCAATGACACCTGAAGCACATACAACTAAAAAAAAAAAAAAAGATAAATAAGTTGAACTTTATTAACATCAAAAACTCTGGCATTTCAAAGCATTTTATCAAGAAAGGGAAAAGACAACTCATGAAATTGGAGAAATGATGTATATCTAATATGAGTCTGGTATCTAGAATTTATAAATAGCAAACTAATAAAAAGACAAATAGCCTGATTGAAAAAAAAAGGACAAAAATGATTATACAGTTCTCAAAAGGGGAGACATGATTAACCAATAAGCACATGAAAAGATGGTCAATATTATTAGCCATTAGGGAAAAATGCAAATTAAACCATGAGCTACCACTGCAGACCCACTAGGATGGCTAAAAGTCTAAAGAAAGATAGAAAATACAAGTGTTGGCAAGGATGTATCGAAGTTAGGACCCTCACACAATGCTGATGGAAGTTTAAAATGGGGTAGCCATTTTGCAACACATTTGGTGATTCTTCAAAATGTCACCCTATCGTTAACATACGGATGTGGCAAACCAAGACAGAAGAAAAATTATTAAATTTTAAATTATTCCTGACTACTCACAGCTCAAGTCCTTGAAACAAGCAGAGTGACATTCCCTAAAGACTCAATTGCCTGAATGTAGATGCTTTGCTAAGGGCAAAAACGTCCTTGAAACAAGTCCTTGAAATAAGTCCTTGGAATAAGTAGAATGGCATTCCCCTAGGCATTCAATTGTCTGAATCTGGACACTTTTCTATGGACAGAAGACAATCTTAGCTCAAACCCCCCAGGACCCTGTAAGTTTATTTTAACATATAAAAATTCCTTTGGAAACTTGCTTTATCTCTACCCCTCAAGACACATGTTAGGGATCCTCTCCCAAGCATATGGGGGTCTCATTGAGTAAGGGACACACAGAGCTAGGTAGGGAGAGATAGTAGAGGGTCATGTGCTCAGGCTCACAGAAATCCCAGAAATGCTGAGGCATAAGGAAACCACAGAAGAGGGAACACATCAGACCACCCTGCCTTGGCGTCAGAGGCGGGGTCTTTTTATTACAGTTACCTTGTGACCATCAAAGAAATAACCAGATGCCAAAGAAGAAGTAAGTCATTAAACATCTAATCATTAGCCCTTACTCGAACCACACATCACAGGATGGTGAAGGCCACAAACTACCCCCCAGTCAGTTCTAAGTAACAGACTGTCAGGGGAGGGCCTCAATGGCCTGGTCAGGACCCCTCTCACTCTGCAGAACTTGTTCCGTAACTTTGCCATATAAAACTCTCATTTTACCCTCTCTCCTTTGTCAGTGAGTTTCATTCTTTGACTCTTTGAGACACAAACCTAGTTCTCACCTAGTGGTGGGGGGTCTTACGTGCGTACTCAAGAGATATAAAAATGTATGTGATGCCAAAACGTCTAAACAAATGTGGTTGCCAAGGGCTGGGGGTAGGAGGAGAAATGGAGACTGACTACTATGGAGCATGAGGTTTCTCTTCGGGGGCACTGCGAATATTCTGGAATTAGGGAGTGGCGGTAGCTGTCCACCTTTGTGAATGTATTAAAAACCAATGAACTGTACATTTTATTTTTTAAAATTTTTTGAACTGTACATTTTAAAGGGATGTACATGTTGTGAATGACAGCTCAATAAAAAATAATAAACTACACAGATGTACTAAACACCAATTAAAAGGCAGAAATTGTGAGATTGGAAGTAAAATAATGTACTTGATGAAAATGTCTATGAAGGTTGAAAGGATGAAGAATGATATATGAGCCAACTATAAACATGAAAAAAGTCCAATTTATGAATATCAGACAAAGTCTATTTCAACACAAAGTATGTGACCAGAGTTATAGGAGAAAATTTCATGATTTATTAAGAGCATGCAAAAATCCTAAATACACACAGACCTAATTATAGAACACAAAAATTCAGGAAGTGGAAATTGACAAAATAAGAAGAACAGGGAAATACATAGTCAGCGGTGGTAAATTTAACACCTCACCCTCGGTAACTGATATAACATATGAATTTATAAAGAGAGAGAGAAAAACGTGTGCTATCCACCAATTTGACCAAGTTGACTTTACAAAACACGAAGCCTGACAACTGCATACAACACGTTCTTGTCAAGTACATGAGGAAGGTTCACCAAGAGAGCATATATTTGATAATGCAAGTCTCAATACATTTCAAAAGAATAAAAACTTACAGACTATGATTTTTTTTTAATTTTTATTTATTTAGGGTATGATATTAAACCCATAAAATACAATAATCCATACCTCTTATGGAAATACATGACATATATTTTCATAAGATACTGGCAAATAGAATCCAGAATTATGTAAAATGAATAGCGTATCGTGAACTAATGAGGTCCATCACAGGTTGGCTTTCCATTCAAAAATTAAACAATGGAATGAACCATGGTAAGACAAGTAAGGGAGATAATTGCACAGCTATCTCGATAAATTCATAAGAGGTATTCAACAGAAGTAAACTCACATTCATGACACAAGCACTCAGCACATCAAGAATGGAAGGAAACTCACAACCTGCTTTTGTAGGATTCACAAAGAGCTAAAGCTAACATCATGCTTTGCCATGAAAGACAACTATCCAGATATCTTTCCTGCTAACATTGAGAAAAAGGGAAGTATATCCATCTTTACTATGTATATTCAACATTGTGTTGAAAGCTCTAAACTAAACATAAATAAATAAATAAATAAATAAATAAATAAATAATAAATCAAATAAAATAAATAAATAAGAAAATTCTAAACTACAATAAAACAAAAAGCGAACAAAAACTATATATTTTGGAAAGAAAGTAAATCTGTCTGTATTCCACACCCAAAAAATATATATATTTGTTTACCTAGAAAATGCTAAGGAAAACTATGTCTATAGACACACTCACCCTCCTCCCCGCTGACACACACATACGGTGACCTCCACTGGTGAATTTAGCAAAGTCAGAGTATTCAAGGACAATATATAAAAGCTGAGTGCTAAATAAAAAAATAAAATAAAATAAATACAAAAATAAAAGCTGAGTGCATTTCTACATACTAACAACAAACATTTAAAAATAAAATTAAGACATTGAACAATACCATTTACGATGCCATTAAAAACCCCAAATAATTGGGAATAAACTTGAAGAAAGTTGTGTGAAGATCTCTTTGCCGAAAATTATAAACCACTGCTTAGAAAAATAAGAAAAGCCAAACAAACAAACAAAAAAGCTACAGCACAGTCGAAAATTGGAAGTCTCCATAAAGTTATCATCTTCCCCAAAATTGACCCATAGGGTACATGGAATCCCAATCAATTTTAGAAATTGACAGGCTAAAAGTCATATGAAAATTACCCACACTTTACAACAGCCAACATAGTTTTAGAATAGAAGAGCACAACTGGCACATGTAAACTATTTGATTTTGGATTTCACACGAAAACCACGCTGGTGTTAATAAGGCCTACAGATCAAAGGAATAGAGTGGAGAATCCAAAAACAGACCCCACACAGATTAATGGTAACCTGCATTAACGAAGGTTCTAATGTCATTTAAAAATTTAATTAAGTGACTCAGTGTAATAGGGACATTTCTTCAAAAATTCTAGGAAGAAGCAGACAGATTTCCAAAATTCTAATAGCAGGATGCCGGCTAAGAAAAGCACTCATGAGTCAATGCATCCTAACTGTTATATGAGAAATGGAAGGATAACACAGGCTGTAGGGGAAAAAAAAAAAAAAAAAAAAGAACCCAAAGGGTGGATTCATGGAAATTATCCTCCATCTTGAGAACTAGTTAAGGAACTTCTAGTATCTGCTTGACTGAACTTCAAAATCCCACAGAGAATCCTTTGTGTCTCTAACTTCATCCTTTTTGAATATATAGTGGTTTTGTTTGGTTTTATTTTGTTTTGTGGGTGTGTCTGTCCCATCATTGTGTGTTAGGGGGGGAATAAAGGGGAAAATAGCACGTTTTTATGGTTTCACATACCTACAGATCAAAAAGGGATTTAAGGACTTACAGCCAAAGAGCCTCATCGACACCTGGGAGGGGTTAGATAATGAGATCCTATGTATTGAGCTGACACCATAATGGGATGATAGTTGTGAAGACCTCGGGCAGGGATGAGTGTGCTTTGTAGGAGGAAGACGAGCCACCAGGGTGTCAGAGGGCAGCGACTGCAAATGCCCAGGATGACTGCTGTCGCAAGCAACGCACACATGTATAGGATTTCTTCTCCTTAAGTGCAGGTGGACAGAGTAAGTCCTAATCAGTTAGAAGTGATGGGTCGTCATTTCGCAAAATAAATGATACAAAGATATTGGCTTCTGTAAGGCCTGCCCGTGCTTGTCATCTCTGACTCTGTTGCACTCTCTCCTGCTTGGTGCTCTGAGAGAAGCAAGCTGCTTGTGTGGGAAATCCCACAAAGCACCCTACAGGACAAGAAAGTGACATCTCCAGCCAGTAGCCAGCGTGCACCTGAAGTCCACTAGCAGCCATGTGAGCAAACTTGGATGTGGATTTTCAGCATAATTTATCCCTGAGATAGCTGTATCCCCCTTGCACGAACTGATCCTAGTCTTTTTCTAATTATTATTATCACTATTATTATCATCAATTTATTTATTTATTTATTTATTTATTTATTTATTTATTTATATTCACGAGAGACACAGAGACACCAGCAGAAGGAGAAGCAGGCTCCCTGCAAGGAACCTGATGCAGGACTTGATCCCTGGACCCCAGGATCACACCCTGGGCCAAAGGCAGCTGTTCAACCCCTGAGCTGCCCACGTGTCCCAAGCTGATCCCAGTCTTATGAGAGATCCTGAATCAGATCAAGATCAAGAAGTCATAGATTGCTGACTCAGAAACTACAAGATAATATCAGTTGTTTTCTGTCACTGAATTCTTGAGCAATAATAAATCCAGTGATGATGAATAAGGATGTATCTCAAAATGATGCTGAATGAAATCAGCCAAATAATCAGAAAGTCCATATATCGGTTCCGTGTGTAAAATGCATAGAATGTAGGTGACTGGACACGCAAAATGTAAGCCGTGGTTAGAAAAATCCCGTCGGCGGTGGTTGGGACCAGAGGTGCAAGTTAGTGTTTGCAATATTTTCATTATCTTGCTTGAGATTCTTTATGAAGTTACAAAGGTCAGCAAGTATGCATGCATTACATGTTCATTATATCTCAAACAAAATATACCCCTTTTTTCTGTTAATAATTATAAAAAATTATTAAGCACCAAGGGTACACTGCAGTGGTCGTTATGTGAAACGTCATTATGGATATAGCATCCCTGCCATTGAGCTTACGATAAAAAATGAGACACGACTAGAATGCTCAACATTTCCTCAACGTTGAAATGGCGATTTTAGTGAAAATGAGTGAGGTAAAATGATTTGTGGTTTCAGGCGCAATGTTAACAAGGCTTTGAATATGATCCAAAAAATGTTTACTTGTACCCACACATTCCCCCAATTATATTAGGCTTGGTAAGAAGAAGAACATTTGAAAGTTTGGTAAGAACAATGAATTACATCATATTGCCTCAAAGGACCTTAAATTTTAAATTTTAAAATAAACTGTCTACCTCCAGAAGTAGAGTTTTATGACTTTTCTATAGCTTGGTAGATAAAGAAATATTCAAATTATTTCCATTCTGTATTTTCCTCATTGGGTCTGATTAGATATCTTTAAAATGTTCCTTCCAATCTGTTTTAAAACTAAGGTTTGGTTAAAAAAAAAAAAATAATAAAAAAACAAAATAAAAAAATAAACTAAGGTCTGGCAATCAATCCACTAGTATCTGAGTATCTGGAACAAACTTTGGAGTGATAGAACATCACTGTTAGTGTTTTCCCTACCAAATACATACATGCATACATACATACATACATACTACCTTTATTTTGGATTTACTCCCTGAAATGTCTATGCCCTGTGACGTTATTTTCTTTGCTGATATGAAAAAATGAAAGACAGATTGTTCTTGATTATCCTGGTGTGTCCAGTTAACCAGCGTCTTCGTAAGACATATAGGGAGGGTCGGATAAAAGATACGACGACAGGAGCAGAGGGTCAACGGAAGAGACAGAGAGAGACATCCAGAAACACTACGCTGCTTGCTTACGGATTCCAGAATGGGCTACACCCTAAGGAAAACACTTAAAACCTTGAAGAGAAAAAGACTTTTCCCTAGTGTCCAAACTGAATGCGACCATGTGGATACTTTAATTTTAGAACCTATGACCTCCAGGCCTATGAGATAAAAAATTTGTTATTTAAGCTGCAAAGTTGGTGACAATTTGTCACAGCAGCAGGAGGAAGATGATGGAGTTACATGTGACATATATCCTGCTGAAATATAAATATATTTTCTTAAGTAGCATTTGAGGTAGATGTTATTATCATCCTCATGTTGTTTAAATTAAGAAGCTGAATCTTTTTTTTAAGGTGTTGTGTTTTTTTTCATTTTTTTTCTTAAAGATTTTATTTATTTATTCATGAGAGACACACAGAGAGAGGCAGAGACACAGGCAGAGGGAGAAGCAGGCTCCATGCAGGGAGCCCGACGTGGGACTCGATCCCAACACCCCGGGGTCATGCCCTGAGCCCAAGGTAGACGTCAACCACTGAGCCACCCAAGTGCCCCAAGAAACTGAATCTTGTTGCTACTTTGTCCAAAGTTAGAAAGCTATTAAGTAAGAGAATTTACATTTGAATGATTTAACTTCAGAACCTGGAGTCTTACACTTTAAAGCCAAATGGCATTACCGTACACACACACGGTAACATGTTTATTGGAAAGACTAAATGAGCACTGGGCATTGGCTGTAAATGATGAATCATGACTTCCTACTCCTGAAGCAGATAGTACTCTCTATGTTAACTAACTAGAATTTAAATAAAAACTTTAATAAAAGGACTAAATGTACAAAACTGTCGACACACTTTTACATCTTCTGCAATAGTCATCCATTCAACACCAGACTTAAGTCTAAACATTAATGATAGGTCTCCTCTTCAATAAAAGTCAACGATTGAGGGATGATGAATTATGGCACAACGTTTTTCCTTTTCCTTCTCATACTCAAAATGTATATTATATAATCCATATAGTTCTCATGTGCATGATTGCAGGGGCAGGTAAGTGATTCTCAGTCCGCTTCCTATTTCAGCAGCTGTAAACACTGAACACTTCCTACACACCAGCTAACTTAAACTATTGTAAGGACCAGGCAATATAACAGAAGTATAAATTCAAGAGTAAATAAATAAATAAATAAATAAAATAAGTGGCATTCATGCTTCAGCTCCAGAGCCTACAGGACAAGATCAGATCAAATCTGGGAGGTAGGTATGACTTAAGTCCTTAAAAAAAAAAAAAAAAATTATATATATATATATATATATATATATATATATATATATATATTCATGAGAAACAGAGAGAGAGGCAGAGACCCAGGCAGAGGGAGAAGCAGGCTCCCTGCAGGGAGCCCGGTGTGGGACTCTATCCCAGGACCCCAAGATCATGCCCTGGGCCAAAGGCAGGCACTAAATCACTGAGCTACCCAGGCGTCCTGGCTTAATTCCTTTTGAAAGAAGCTGTGGCCTATGTATACAATTGAATATTCCTCAGCCAACAGAAATGACAAATACCCACCATTTGCTTTGACGAGGATGGACCTGGAGGGTATTATGCTGAATGAAGTAAGTCAGTCGGAGAAGGACAAACATCATATGGTCTCATTCATTTGGGGAATATAAAAAACAGTGAAAGAGAATAAAGGGGAAAAGAGAGAAAATGAGTGGGAAATATCAGAAAGGGAGACAGAACATGAGAGACTCCTAACTCTGGGAAGTGAATTAGGGGTGGTGGAAGGGGAGGTAGGCGGGGGGTGGGGGTGACTGGGTGACGGGCACTGGGGGGGGCACTTGATGGGATGAGCACTGGGTGTTATTCTATATGTTAGCAAATTGAACACCAATAAAAAAAAAAAGAAGAGGTAATACATATACACAATGGAATATTATTCAGCCATTAAAAAGAATGAAATCTTGTAAAAAAAAAAATCTCTTTTGAATGGCATGTCAAACTGTGGAGAGTTTTTGATGGAAAAAAACAAACAAAAATCTGTCCAAATGTGTCGACCTGGGAAGGGAGATGGAGAAAGGGGGAGAGAGAGAGAGAGAGAGAGAGAGAGAGAGAGAGAGAGAGAGAGAAACCTGCAAATGATAGACACAGAAGTGAATTCTCGGGAGATAACGTAATGTGGGATTTGAGTTAAAAGGGGCAAGACTGCAGAAAACCTGACAAATTCAGAGGCTACATTAGAACGTGAAGGGGTGGGGAAGGGTGGGCTTCGGGATGCAACAGGGGGACACATTCCAGAGACAGTGAATAGGCATTATATTAGAAACCTCAAAATGGCTTGATTTTATGTACCATGAGAAGTAATAGGGAGAAGTAGAGTCCAGGGTGGCAATTGGCTTACTGTCTTGGGAACTAGGGAGATAATTATGCCTTTTACAGTTTGAAAATAATATAGGAGATACTGAAAGGTAGGTGAGGGTTTAATACAGAAGATGATCTGACCGTTGGGGATGACTGGGCGTGGAGCTATCTATAAACTCCTAAGTGGACCTGGGCAGCTGACATCAAAAGTAAGAGATATTTATAAGCCTAAAGGCTTTTCTAGATAGTAGTTAAGTCCAGAACACAAAATCCAGGTCAGAGAATCAGAGACGCTTCTAAAAAGTTGGCACCATCAATCCTTACAGGAAGAGCAGATAAATGAACACATACATCAAAAAAAAAAAAAAAAAATTCTTTTTTTTTCTTTTTAAAGAGAGAAAAACAAAAAGAGAAAGGACCTTCTGGAGAGTTTTGTGAAACCTCTTCTCTTTTCAACAAGATCCAAGGTATCACTTGGAGCTACTGCTGGTCTTCAGGAATCCCTCCAAAACAGTATGAATTCGAGAGGGTGGGAGGTGATGAGAAGCTGAAGCAGACCAATCAATGCCTGCGTCTCATAGCCATGGCTCAAAATGCTTGGAACCTGGACAGGAGTGTGTGGACAATGGGGGGGGGGGCAGTGCCTGGAGCCAAGGTGGCAGATGCTGGGAAGCCAGGCAGCAGCAGCAGTGAATCAGAAAAGCCAGGAGCCAGAAGGGTCAGGCCGGAACCACAGGCTGTGAAGATGAAGATGCCTGAATGTCTACTCCCCTACCTCTCTGCCAAAACTGGGGGTGGGGGAGAGTGGAGTGGAGGGTCCGGGGGCAGGGCATGCCCTCATCACCAGCTGGAACAGATGTGCATGCTCCGCAGAAGACAGTTTCCAGAACTGGGGCCCATAGGAACCATATCTATGCAAACTAAGCATGTCTTCACAGTAGCAACAAAACATATGAAACACATGAAAAGGCAGATGAACACAAGCGGGACCTGAGGTTGAGAAACAGCTGATTTTTTTTTTTTAATGGTCAAACAACTGCAGATGTACAATCAGACTACAGAGAATTCACGGCACACCCAAAATGATTAGAGAAAAAGGGTGTGAGTACAAAGATGCTGAAATAACAAGGAATCATCAGGAATGATCAGACTTTTGAAAAATACCATCTGGAAGTGAAAAAAAAAACATTACAGGAATCAAAATTTTAGCAGATGAACTACACAGTGAATTTGACACAGTAAAGAAAGTAAGCGTACACTGGAAGGTAGGGGCATGGTGAGCAGCATCAAAGAGAAGTCAAAGCAAGTTTCTTTTCTACCTTCCAAATGTATCCTTGCGGCTGGCAAACACTACAGTATTAGGCATCAGATTTGACGAAACTCATCATTTATGCAGTGGAGGTGGGATCACTACCTAGAGTGGGAACAGACAGACTGGAAGCATCAGTAATGACTTATGTGTTATTTATTTACATGATCTATTCATAAGTACTCAATACTGAAGAAAAAGAAAAAAAAAAGGAGGGAGAGAGAGGGGGAAGGATGGAGGGACAGAGAAAGGAAACAGTGGGGGGGGGGGAATTCACGCAGGGACCAGCGATAAACAATGGTCAAATAGAGGAAGAAACATGGAGTGATGAACAGTGTCATATGCTGTCAGTGTGGTAATTCAGAAAATTAGTAGACAAAGAACAGCTGGTTATATTTAAATAAAATAAGCCCACAGACTCTTCTTACATAGACACCACATTAATATGTGACTATATTAACACCGTATTAAAAACATGACCATAAAGTGGGTACTTTGGAGTATATCTTTGTAGCACTGGATAGTGGAAATATCCTATATTTTCAATTTTTTTAAATTTAAAAAGTATGAATAATAATTGAAGCAGTCAAAATATTCATGGAATAAGAATTGCGATGCCAGTGAATCACTTACTGCAATGCTCAATAAAAAAAGAGCAGTGCTTCAAAAATAGTTATTAATAAAATATCATATAACATAATACATTTGTAGTCACACATGTTGGGAAAGAAAATACAAAAATATAATGCAGAAATAGGTTTACACAGATAACTGTTGTTGTTGATTTTGTTTTTTTTCTACACAATGCATATTAAAGATGTTAGAGGTTCACAGGCAAAAGTAAAGCAATTTGGACAAATTAGTCATTATAGATTGGGCTCAAATGTACGTTATACCAGTACAGGTGGTGTCTAAATAATGGCCTGAGACAAATAATGAAAGAAAGAGTCAAGTAGGTTGGCATGGGTCTCTGTTTGCTTCCAAAGCATTGAAAAACATAGAACAAAGAGTTAGACATTGTGTTTCAAAGGCATTATGGTCCAAGTTGTTGGTATCATGAAAGGTATTGAGATGAAAGTTCTATTCCCCCTTGATCAAAGTAAAAATAGGTAGAGAAACACCAATTAAATATAGCTCTCAGTTGTCATGAAGACTGACCTTTGGTGTCTTCTATATTTCCAAAGTAAAGTAGGTTTTACAGTTGAAGTTCTTTAAAACACTAGGAATCTTTTATAAAGAATGCTTAAAAAATAATTAAAATAATTAAGATTAATAGAATTTTATCCAGACTGAGTGAAAAAGATAGTGCAAAAGCTTTTAATATTAGGAATAAGAGATCATTTAAATTTTATTAATACTAAAAATAAAATAATAGTATGAACTGTATTTCAATAAATTCAGCAACCTCAATAAAATGAACAAATTCCTTGAAAATACAAATTATCAAATCTCACTCAAGAAGATACATAATACAAATAAACCCTGAACCTATAAAAACTTGAATTTGTAATTTGAACTTTCTCAAAAGAATATCCATCATCCAATATGAAAACACCTTCAGGCTCAGATGGCTTCACTGGCCAATTCAATCAAACTTTAAAAATAAATAAAAATAAAGACAAACTGTTCCAGAAAACTGAAAGCTTTGACTAAAATACTTTTCAACTCATTTTGTAAGTCCACCATTATTCTGATACTAAAATAAGACAAAGATTTTGCCATGGAAATATAAGTAAATGTCATTTGTGGACAGAGACAAATCCTAAAGAATATATAAGCAAATCAAATTGAGCAATGTATTAAAAAGCTAATACATTATGATCAAGTTGAGAATATCTGAGTAAGGCAATGCAGATTTAACCTTTGAAAATCACATGTAATTCATTGTAACAAACTAAGAAAAAATACAAATATTTCAATAGACATACATAAAGCATTTGCCAAAATCTAACATCTAGAACCAGAAACAGCAGGAAGTATACTCAACCTGGAGGCGGTCTATGAAAAATTTCATCTAACCTTGTGATTAATTATGAAAGATGAAAGCTTTCATAACATAACATAACCAAGGTATATGCTATCACCTTTTGTATTTTACATTTTATATATTGTTTTAGACAAGGAAATAGGGCAGAAAATATAAATATGAGGTCTCTGTATTAGAAAGGAAGAAGTAAACCTGTATAATTCACAGACGATCATTTATCTAAGTAAAAAAAAAATCTGAATCCACACTCTATTAGAAATTATAAGTCAGTTTAGTCAGATGGAAAAATATGAGCTCAAGATATTAAAATCATTTTTATCTCTGCATACAAGTAACCAACAAACAAAAATTTATATCAAATATATTTTTAAAAATAGTAGTATTTTGTAATTAGGAACAAGTGTTGAAAAGATATGAAGGACTAGTACATGACTAAGAGAAATTAAATGTGGCCATAAACACTAAATAAAATCTTATTATAAGGAAAAATAACTGAACAATGGGTCAGGACATGCAATATTTTAAGATGTGTATTCTTCAAGTTTGATCCATAGGCTTAATATAATTCAAAATCCCAGTGGGATTTTTTCTACAAATCAATAACCTGGTCTTGAATTTCAAATGGTAATGCAAAGAACCAAGAACAGACAAAATAATATTGAAAAAGAAAAAAAAATAGAAGTTTAATACTAACTCCAAGACTAATTTTAAAGGTACAGTAATTAAGATAGTGTGCTATTGCACAAAGATAGACAAATACACTAATGAGTAATAGTACATTCTTAAACAGATCCATACATCTATGGCTAACTGATTTTCAGCAAATGTACAAAGGAAATGCCGGGAAGAACTGATTATCTTTTTTTAGAAAATGAAGCAGTAACTACTGATATACATATGTAATTAAGTGAACTTTTTCTCCAAAACTCACATATATGAACCAATTAACTCAAATGGACCATAGTGCTAAAACTGTAGAACTTTAGAAAAAAAATGAAAGAGAACATTTGTGACCTTGGGTTAGGGAAAAAATCGATCTAGAAATATGATCTGTGCTTATATTGCTAATCCGTGCTAATCGATCAATATATTCAACATACTGATAAATTAGACTTCAATAAAAATTTCAGAAAATCTGTTGTTTGGTTGATACTGTTAAGAGAATGAAAAGAGAAGTCAAACAGTGGGTGAAATTCTATACAAATTATGTATATACAACTTGTTTCCAGAATATATAAGAAACTAAATCAATAATAAGAAATCAATCCAATACCATAAAAGAAAAATGCAAGCACAAAGGAAAATGCTCAGGATTATTAGTCATTAGCGACATTCAATTAAAACCACCATGAGATACCACTAAAAACGTTTACGATCACAAAGAATGATGACATCAAATATTGGCAAGGATGTGAAGGAAGACTGGATTCAAGGACGCTGCTGGTGGGAATGCAAAATGGTCCAGTTTGCCCATTTCTCAAAATGATGAACATAGAGTTACCATATATCCAACCCTGACACCACTAGGGATTTTTTAAGAGAAAAGAAAGCATGTGTCCATATAAAGACGTGTCTATAAATTTTAATAGCAACTTATTTACTTTAGTCAAGCCCATCAAACAGTTCAAGTCTCACCCCATTTATAGGTGGATAAACACATTGCGGAAGAGCGTTCAGAAAAAGACAAAAAAACAATAACAACACACATTTATAGGTGCTGCAACACTAATAAATCTCAAAATAATTATTCTGATTACAAGAAGCTAGATAACAACAGAGTACTTACTGCAAGACGCCATTTACTACAAACACTAGGAAATGCAAGTCATTTATTAGTAACACTGGGCAAATAAATGGTTGCCTAGGGATGAAGAGACAGGAGTGGATGAGGATTCCCAAGGAGCATGAGGAAATGTTTGGGGTGGCAGATGGCTTGAAGTTGATTGTGTAGATGCCAAACCTTACAAAATCTCATGCTTCAAGTGAGTTTACTATATATCAATATATATCAATTATAGGTAAAAAGTGAAAGCAATAAAAAAAAGTTAATATGAAGTTATGCACTCTTTGCATTCAAGAATCTACATAATTCATACCTTGATAAACATTTATTCATCCATTTCCTCAGTCATCCTTGCTCCTTCTTTTATTTACTTAATCCTAGATTTGATAGCTCATTGATTTTTACTTATTTGTTATTCATTTATTAAATCATTCCAAAAGATCACGGTGTGGCTATGGTCATCGAAGTTCTGAGCACACGGCATAGGACGTGGAGACAAAGGCTAGGTTTACACAGTATATTCATATTAAGGGTAACTATTAGTCCATAACTAGTAGGTATTTTTGAGTCACTGCTATTCCAGATCTGTAAGAGGTAGTATTTAATCGTTAGTATTGATAGCTGTCCCCCTATGAGACGGTCCGTGTATGGATGACCTGTCGCCTTCCTCCGCACCAGTCTTATGGCTACACTCAGGAGACATCCTTAGGGAAGAATCACCTTGCGTTAGGGTGCACAATCAAACTCACAAGTGATTCTGAATGGAAACCCAACAAACACAGAGGACACCACAAAGACACCAACATAGAATAACACTTGCCCTGTTCCCCATCAGTCCCTCATGGGCTCTACAGCTAATAAGGGCCCATCTTCTCTTCCTGGCATCTCATCCCTAGCCACAGACATGGGAAGGAACACCCGGTTCCTCTTTCCCTTTCTCCTTGAATTCTGCAAAGATCCCTCCAGGGATCTCCAAAGATCTCCAAAGATCTGAGGATGCATTCTCCTGTCTAGGCCGCATACTCAAAACTTTGGTCTCTGCATACACAAAAGGTGTGCTCCCTTGTGGTTAGGAATAATAAATAAATAAATATAATATATATATATATATATATATATATATATATACACATATATAATATATTTTTATATAACATATGTATGACAAATATAATCATATATTAATATATAAATTAATAATAAATAATATAAATAAATAAATAAATAAATGATTAAAACTTACATATCTTACGTAAGTCTAATAACATATGGGCATATTTTAACAATTTTATTTTTATATTCATTGTATCGGTTGGGTACTATACCATCCACTGCTGGGGAAAACTGACTCTATGGAGAGTTATCCGACCAAGGTCGGACAGCAAGTTATTATTATTATTTTTTTCAAACAGCAAATGAAAAGGTAAGGTAGACAAGCAGCAAGAACTCTACAACACCAAAATCTCTAGTCTTAAATGTCATAGGATATAATATCACTACATGTAAGTCGAGTAATGCCTTTGGTTATTCAATCATCAAAACACCACTGTAAACCTGGTTTTATCTTCCATTTTTCTAATGAGGGAACCTAATACCCGACAGATGAAGTAACTTGCCTGAGGTCATTGTTTTAAATAGAGAAAAAATCACTGCAACGAATAGAGGTGAAATACAGTATAAACCTAACCCTTCCTCTCACTGAGTGCAGAAGGAAGCAATCTATCGCTAGCAAGGCATCTTAGGTGGCTTCCATGCCTGGGTCTGAGTTTTTTCGTCCTCGCTTTGGCCGTGTCTGAGCCACGGGGAAAGGACAAAATAATTAGAAATGGGAAAATCTGCACAGTTTCCATCTTAAGGCCGGTATGAGAGCAACACTTGGCCCTCACACTACCGTGCATGTCGCCACACCTTAACCATGGTCATGCATGGCCAATGAATGCTGGGTAAGATATTCCACAGCCGGGAGATGTGTAGGGGGGGTGGGTTATATCACTAAAAGGTGACACAGGCAATCAGACATGGGGGTACACGGGGCCATCTACCCTCACCATCAGTCGGTAACACCCAAGATTCATAGAGTCGAACGCTGTGCCTGATTTCAAAACCCAAGTCCTTCCCCTCACATGACATAGACTAAAAAATTCAGTCCATTTCTCTCTGCATGATAAACCAGTGTATAGATGCTTCCATATAAGAGTGGGCATTTACGTGTCATGTATCACCCAAGACCCCAGCTTTTTGGTAAAGTTGTAGGAGGGAAAACAGTTCATGTTTTTTTTTTTTTTTTTTCTGATATAACTTTCTCAGTTTTTAATAGAAACTACTTAACTACTTATGAACTTAAAGGCTGAAAACTGGGCAGGAGTTTATAGTCCCATATACTGTGTGTCCCCCTAGAAAGGAATTCCGGGACTGGATCTTGGGTGTTTGGAAGTAAAAACCCAGGAGGGTAAGATGCTGTGTCCTCATGTCTACCTTTCCCAGGTCACCTAACTCCTTTCAACGCCCCTGTGCCGTGGAAATGGGAATCCGGGGTCAGCCACAGCCTCTGGTGTACTTAGACAGCGAGGACAGGAACGGAGGGAGAAGGGGAAGAGACTGCAAATCCCTGCAGGTTCAACAACTAATGGTAATAATGGTCCTCTGCCACCTAATCGTCAATCCATAACTGCGGTTCCTGTGTGGGTTTTTTAACCATCAGTCAAGTCACATGTGTCCTCACGTACCACGTCCACTTTCACAAATAGAGAAGGTATTTGTCATTTATCTGGATGTAGCTGCAGAACCAATGCTCCCTGACTCATGTCCGAAGTCCAGTTGTATAAAACCAATATCTATGTGTTTCCTAAACAGAAAGTAAGAATGAATACTTATTAGGCCAGTACTTTTTTCCATGAAATAATTTTCCCATTCCTTGTAAAACAATAGTATCTCGTTTTCATGACTTTTTAAGAATTATTTTATTGACATATTAAATTAGGCTGCCACTATCTTCTATACTATTTTTCACAATATATTTAAATATATCTGATTAAAGAATAAAAAACAAAAGAAAACAATTTTTTTTTTCTGGAAATCCTTTACACTGCTTCTATACTCCCCCCCCCCCCCTCTTGGTTTATCTAATCTACCAAATAGCACTGCATCCTAGCCTGGTTCATGTTGACTCTTTTTTTCATTTCCGCTTCAATAATGTCCCTGAAGAGTGAAATGATTTTCCATCACCAGCTGCAAATTCACTAGAGATAAAATTTACCTTTCCTTTCCTTTAGCATTATTGTGATCTCCTCTTGTTTTCTATATGACCACAATGTCTAGGTTGTTCAGAATGGCTCCTAAATTAAAATATGGGTTATAGCTACTTTCAAGTCACATTTTATGCTGACTTTGGGCAAAGGCTGGGATAGGGACTGTCATGGCACAACTGGAGGAGCTTATACTTCTTAACAGAGAATAATGCTACCAGTGGTCAAATCAGATCTGCTGAGTTTGTGCTTATTGAATAATATAAAATTAACTGATTAAATCAAAGATTTAAAATGCCTTTGAAAAATTAAAAAATAAAATGCCTTTAGAAGAAAAAAAAACTTCACAAATAAATGTGTTACTCCAAGTCACAGTTGAGAAAAATTGTTTAAAATTTACATATGAAAATAAAATATAATAAAACAAAAAATTAAAATAAATAAATAAATAGATAAAATGTACATATAACAGCAGAAATAAGTACCGATAACTCCATAGAAGATATCAGAAAACAGAAATACATGCATGAGCTAGAACCTCCTTAAATTATGATCATGAAAATCAAAAGAACAAAAGGACAGATAACATAAGCAGTACCCAAGTTGTCTGAAACTAGACTCTATGTAAGTGCCAACGGATCAATTAAATAAGTTTTAATTAATCGGTGGATTATTGATCTTCTTTTCACATAAGATTGAGTTTTACTGAAACTGTTTTGAGATATTGCCTCACAGATGAAGAATGATTAAATGATTTGATATGTTCATATTTTTTTTCTTTTTCATCATTAACATTTCTGACATACAAATTAAACACTCAAAATAGATGAAATCCGGGACACCTGGGTGGCTTAGCAGTTGAGGTTGAGCACCTGCCCCTGGCTCAGGGTGTGATCCTTGGTCTCAGGATCGAGTCCTACATCAGGATCCCTGCATGGAGCCTGCTTCTCCCTCTGCCTATGTCTCTGCCTTAAAAAGAAAAAAGATGAAATCCAGAGCAAAGTGCAGGTGCAAATGGAAACCTCGACGGGAGCAGAGAGAGAAGAATGGTGGCAATGTGTCCTTTTACATGAAAAACAAGAGGAGGGGCCCGTGAGTGGCTCAGTGGTTGAGTGTCTGCCTTTTGCTCAGGTCATGACCCTGGGTCCTGGAATCGAGTCCTGCATTGGGCTCTCCGTAGGGAGCCTGCTTCTCCCTCTGCCTGTGTCTCTGTCTGTCTCTGTGTTTCAGAATAAATAAAGATTTTAAAAAAGAAAAAAAAAAAACACCTTACCCTGGATGTAGGTGGGGGCAAAATGTACATGTTTGCGGTGTAATCTAGTGAGACTGTGAAGAAAAGCAAGTCCATATTTAGGCAATAAAAAGGGATGTCCTTCTGGATAGATGACGATACGGCGGAGGCAACATAGCAGGATAATGGTCAAGACCTTGGCGCCAGGGATTCTGAATTCTCATGAGGCTACTTCCACTTCCTTGCCCGGTACATTCCGAAATAAGTTACTGAACTTCCCTGTGACTCAGTTTCTTGGACTGTAAAATGAGGATGGTACTAATTCCCCCCACCTCCCAGGTATACAGGGGCAGATCCATTCATAATGATGTTAATCATTTTTTCTCCTAGCTCTGCATGGAGAAGGCAACCTAAACCTTCCTGTAACTTTGGGCCTTACTCAGTTTACCAGGAAAGCTGATGAGACTAGGCTTTTCCTTCACGTTGCCCACAAACATAGAAGATATATCTATATCTGCAGATGTACAACATTGAATTTCCCTAAATGCCTCACTATCCTAGGCAGCAGCTTAATATTTTGTGGGGTCTGAGAATTGTCGATCTGACACTTGGTTTAGAAATGCAAAATGCATTTGAATGAAAGTCCTTTGCTGTTCTGGGCTGCATTGACTTTGTTTTTACCTAATAAGTATGGACAAATCTCAATAGACCCATTTTGAAAGGTTTTGCTGGTTTATGCATCAGAATCATAAATTAAGCTGCTGCACTGCTCTACGTAACAGGAAGGCAGGACGCAGCAATGGAGAGAATGTGAGCTTGAGAGTCTGACAGGCTTCCTGTCCACATCCTGATTCCACCAGGTACTAACGAGGCATTAGGTAAGAAAACTCTTAACCTCTCTGAAACGTGTTCCACAGCACGCGATGGCCACGGGAAGAGCGGATCATACAGGATAAAATCATAAAAGGCACGGATTAACATTTGTAAGACACAGATAATACATATTATTACATTAGGTGTTTTCAACTTTCAAAGCAGCTAGAGTGAAATAATTGATAATAATAATAATAGCCTAGATTTTAAATAACTACAACTCATAGTAAATCCATCTGCATTGGCCGTTGCTCTTACATTCCAAACTTAATACCACTTCAATGAGAAATTCCTGGCTGGTAAAGCCAAACAGGTCTTCTATTAAGGAAAAGTCATTTACCAGATGGGCTCCATGCAAGCCTATGATCTCTGCCCCTTGCCCGACCCCTCCCCACACATTATTAGGAATCCTTCTGTCTCACTTCTTAGACTTCGACAGGAGTTGTACAGTCCTA
Organism: Nyctereutes procyonoides; assembly: GCF_905146905.1. NCBI lineage: Eukaryota > Metazoa > Chordata > Mammalia > Carnivora > Canidae > Nyctereutes > Nyctereutes procyonoides. The sequence continues at coordinate 3,654,889 of NW_026575046.1, forward strand.
CTTCCATGTATCGTGTTCACCTTGGGACATTAACGCAAGGTCATTACAGTGAGTACAATGACAGGCATCCTGCTTGAATTCAGAAGACAGGAAAACATTTACTAGAGGAATTTGAAAAATGATAGGATTTATACATGAGTAATGGGCCTTTCGTGAATTTTATTCATACGCTAACGTTAAAATATCCTGTTATTTATCAAGTACATATTGTTTGCAAGATACAGTCCTGTCTCCTTTATATATTAAAACAATACCAGTAGGTGCTACTGTCTTCATTGTACAGGTGAATAAAAATATATTTCAATGTTTTGTCCTCAAAAAGTTCATTCATGAATTCATTCAATATTCATTAGTAAAATTTAATTATATGACATATCTATAATATTGTGTAAGGCTTTAAGCACATTTACATTATTAAAAAAGTCATAGCCTGTGGTTTCTAAAGATTATAATGGCTAAATAAAAAAATATGGACATAAAAACTAAATGCAACAGTATAAAATTCAATAAAGTATAAGAATATTCCTAAACATTACAGTATAGGAAATAACTAGAAAAGATCTAGAAAAGTTATTTATTTCTGTTGTTTTGTAAGCGAAGAATTCACCTTACAATGTCTGACAATGGAACACCTACATATACAAGAGAAATTAAGTATTTAGGTAATCATGTGGGCTGTAATTGACAGTGTAGATTTACTTTTTTTTAAATTTAGCGTCACAAATTATATAGTTGCCAATATAAAATATTTTATATTTCAGCATTTTATAAATGCTTGTTATTTAACTGAGGTTAAAGGAGAGTTACATTAGGATTAAACTGTGTTTACACAAGAGTTCAAGAGCAATTTTCACTTGATCAATAAGTTTAGGGAGAAGGGGTGATATAGAAGTTAACAATTGTTAAAGAGCTAAATATCTGGCATATAGCATGTAATGATACATTGGTAAATAAATAAATACATGTTTTCATTTTGGGTAACAGTATTTCCGACACTACCAAAGATAAAATAATTTTGTTCATGTGCTTGGGAAATCAAGAGGATAAAATACAACGTGAGATTTCCCTCATGTATTTGCAGACATAATCCTTTTTTTCTGTATGTGTGTAGCACGTCATAGAGCCAGTGTCTTTCAAAATATATTTTGTGATACTTTGAACTATTTTAGATCACTTGGAAGTATCCTGTATATAACCTTAAGGACTAAATCTCTCTCTTCCACCCACATTGTTTCTTCCTGCAAATCAGGGAGAAACAATTATTTGCAACACTAGGTACCTGCATTTGCAACTAACTGTACATGTACATATAATATATAATGCATATTATACATACTATGTACATACATAGTATACTCATGGTCTGTCATATGCATAATGCATTATTGCTAAACTCATTTTATTTACTTAAAATGTGTCAAACATAAACTTTAACAAATTTATATATATATAATATACAATGTGTTTATCTAAATATCATATATCTTATATAATGTGGTTAGTTAAAATCATGTTATGCTAATTTAATTTTATATTGTGAAATACTCTAGGTAAAACGGTATGATTATACAATTAGCTTTGAATCCACAGACCAATTTTGAGAAATACAATGTATTACCATATACCTTTTATTAAGGAAAAATCAAAACATTAAGATGAAGTTTAATCTTCGAACTTATATTCCCCTGATGTAACTATGTTCAACACACTCAATTTTTCTATACACCTATACATCTATAAGCAAAATATAGCCCTTTTTTGTTCCCTTTGCTTGAACATGTTTATTAAAAAAGATACCATTCTCTATGTACCTTCTTGTAGCTAGAAATTTCCATTCAACACTATCTTTCTGACAATTGGTCATGTTGAGACATGTAAGTCATCATCTTTTATATTAATTTTGATATGACAGGACTGTTATATCTAGCATTCCATCGTGCAAGATCGCCACACTTTGCCTTTGCTCTTTTGCTTTAGATTGTTCCAATATTTTTACTATTAAAATGAAGCTCAAAAAAATATGAAGCTCAAACCTATTTGCACATTTCATCTGTGTACATGTCCGTGTGCCTTGTAAGTGGGTTGTTGACTAGAACCTTTAATTTTATGAGTAACTGTCAAATTGCTCCCCACTGTGATTTCTCAATTTACATTCCTTACTTATAGCTCAGCAAAATATAATTCTTTTTTCAGACCTTTGCCCATATTGACTATTTATTGTACAGTTAAGTGTGTCAAGAACTTTAGAGACATTCTGAGTTGATAATCATTTTCCCCCACGGCTACCATCCATGTGAATAAAAATGGCTTCTTTCCAATTTTGTATTTAAAGCTTTGTGATCATTGTTCTTCTGCAATATCTTTTCCTTCTTTCAATATCTTTATTTTTTTTCCCCCACCATCCATTGGAGATTTTGAATGCTACATAGTAGGTGACTCTATGAGGTTGATGGGTGGAAAACTGAAAGCTCTCAAGCTCCCAGCTAAGTTACACAGTCCTGGTCGCTGTGGCTTCTTCCTACAACTTCTTACAAGGACTCGTGATCTAACTCCACAGAGTCTCTCCAACCTAATTTTCTATCAGCTCATACTCCTCTAGCCAGAATCCTGCCTCCAGACTTCCTCGTGTTCAGCTCCACACACTTGCAATGCTCTTACCCTACACACGCATGCACGGCTCCCTCTCTCAATGCCAAGTCTTTGTGCAAGGTTCATTTATTAGTTAATTCTTGCGTGTTCTGCTCCATACACCTGTGATGCTCTCCTGCTATGTTTAAGCATGGCTCCCTCTCTCCCACAGCCTCAGGTCCCTATGCAAAGGTCATTTATTAGTGAATTATTCCTTGACCATCCTAATAAAAAAATGCCATCCCTAGCCACAGACGCCCCGCTCTCTCTTGCACTTGCCTGTGTCCCTATATCAATTACCATCATACGTCTCACTGTATGTTGCTTTTTTTTAGTTTCTTGCCTGTCTTCCCACTAAACATATGTTCCATAAAGGCATCCTGTACTTTGTTCACTGCTATAACCACAGTACCAAGTGTATCGCCCTGTCACGGAGTACGTGATGAATCAGTATTCGTCAAGTGAATGAGTATCTCCAGCCTTCATGACTGAGCGATCGCAGACGGTATTTTTCAAATTGGGGAACAGAAAGTTCACTACATAATTAGCACAGTGTCATGTTTAATCAATGGCCATAGAAAGCACACGTTTTTGGAGTGACAGGGGTTTCTGTTAGAACAGGCTGACCCAGGGCACTTCGAAAAAGCAAAGCGAAGATATCCAGGAGACGAAAATAAGCAAAAATAAAGAATTAAGAGAATCCTATATTACTGTTAAGGGCTTGGGTTATATTTGTATTATGGGAAAGACTGCTCCCCCCACCCCAAGTATGTCTATTTCTTCCAAATAGTGTTAAGGCCTCTGAATTTTAGTGGGGCACATGATTTCCCAGCCGGAGACTGGGAGTGGGAGCAGAAGCTTCCCTAAACAATGGTCTCAAGTAGTCAGACTTTTTATATGGTCCCTGGCCTGCCCCAGGGTGAACTTATCCCAACAGATCTGAGAGGAAACTCCATGATCTCTAGTGGCCTGGCCTTGGAAATCACACAGCATCATCCTCAATGCTTCCCATTAGTCATAAGTAAGTCACTGAGATCAGCTTGGGACCTCCTCTTAGGAGAAGAATGTCAAAGTATTTTCAAACATATCTGAAAACTCCAATAGTCACGGTCTGTATTTCTGTGCACACCCAACCTTACTCTTGCATGCATATATGGGTGTGTGTGTATTTGTGTTGTTATTACTAGTTTGCCTACTTATTGTCTGACTCACTACTCCATTAACTTAGGATATTAATCTCTCTTGTCATATCTCTAGAATCTATCAGAACATATACAGACAAAACACAAAATAATAGATACACCATAGAGACTTTATGCATAAGTGAAACAAAAAAAATATATCAACTTGACTTCTTATCATTTTTATTTTTATTTTTATTTATTTATTTATTTTTTTTTATTTACTTATGATAGTCACAGAGAGAGAGAGAGGCAGAGACACAGGCAGAGGGAGAAGCAGGCTCCATGCACCGGGAGCCCGATGTGGGATTCGATCCCGGGTCTCCAGGATCGCGCCCTGGGCCAAAGGCAGGCGCCAAACTGCTGCGCCACCCAGGGTTCCCCAACTTCTTATCATTTTTAAAATGCAGATTAAGATAGAGGGATCTTAGTGCTTTCATGATGGTGAAGTGAGTTGATGTATGTAACCAAATGGTTCATATAGAGAGACAGAGACATAGACAGAGATAGAGACAGAGAGAGACACTTAGCCTAAGTCATAGCAGACATTGACTAAGCAATAGTCATTGCCAACTTTTTGAAACTCTGAAACCGTTTTGATATAGTGAATGCCCCCCCCCCATTTTTTGTTGTTGTTGTTGGATTGTAGCAGTAATTAGACACCAGGAAATTAGGCCAAATATCGAAATATGAAGCAGCAATAGGAGTGCTCCTTTGGAAAGATAAAAAACCAGCCACTGTGTCTGAAATTGAGAGTTCATGGAAGGTGTAGTGGTAAATAAAACAGTATCTGGATTTTCCCAGTATAATTAAATTATTGTTATGATGAAGAATAACCTGAAATGTCAAAAATGGAGCATTTCATTCTCTTTATACAGCAGCTAGCTTTTTTGATTTGCATCACTTATGTTTGTCCTAAGTCACAGCAGCTAAGTGAAATAAGCCAGACACACACACACACACACACACACACACACACACACACAGAAAACACTGATTTTAGGTGATAAATCTGAAATTGTCAAATTCACAGAAACAGAGAGTGGAATGGCAGTTAGCAGGAGCTGGGGGACGAGGGTGGCAGGAGGTGTTGATCAAAGGGTACAGAGGTTCAGTTGTATAATGTGAATAAGTCCTGGAGATCTTCTGTGTCACACGGTGTCTACAGTTAACAAGACTCAACTGTACACTTAAATTAACCGGGAGGATCTTATGGTTTGCTCTTATCACACATACACAGAAATAAATAACAAGGAATGGAGTAAGAGAGTTCAGAAAGAGACACACACATATATATGGTCGCTTATTTTAGTTAAAGCTAATAGAAAGCATATTCCTTTAACAAATGATAGTGGAGAAACTACGTATCTGCATGGGAAAATTAAACACAACCTGAGACAAATATCAATTCAAAAAAGGATCACAGACTTAAACAAGAAAGCAGGCAAATTTTGAGGATCATGTATATGTATTTTTTTTCCATTGAATTCTGAGACAGGATCAGGAAAAAACCACTAACCACATTTAAAAAAAAATAAATTGGATTTTATCTAACTTAAACTTCAATTCAGAAGATGATAATGCACTCCATATCCTGGGAGAAAATATTTTTAACATGTACATCTTGCAAAGATCTTATATCCAGATTATAGGAAGGATTCTTATAATGCAATAGTAAGATAAACCTTCCAATAAAAAATATGCAAAATATATGGACAGACATTTCATAAAAGAAGATAGACAACGTGTACCTGAAATGATGTCAGCAGTAAAATTAAAACCATAATGATACACTTCCTCATACACCCTAAAAATAGCAAACATCAAAAATAGACAATTCCAAGTGAGGATGCCAAACAATAGGAACTGTCATACATTCTGCAAGAATGTGAAATGTACAACACTTCTAGAAAACAGTTTGGCTGTTTGTTATAAAGTTAGACATATGCCTACCATATGACCCAGATATTTCACTTTTCCTAAAGGAAAAAAATATATGTGTCCATAAAGACTTGGGTATGTATAGCTGTAGTGGCTCCTGGTTCTTCTTGTTCTTTCCTTCTTCCTTCTTCCTTCTTCCCTCCTCCCTCCTCCTCCTCCTCCTCCTCCTTCTTTCTCTTCTTCTTCTTCTTTTAAAATAATATTTATCTATTTGAGAGAGAGTGAAAGAGTGCAAGAGCAGGGGCGGAAGGGAGAAGGACAGAGGGAGAGCAGATTCCCCGCTGAGTAGAGAGCTGGACCCTGGGCTCGATCCCAGGACCCTGAGCTGAGGGCAGAGGTTTAGCCAACTGAGCCCCCCAGGTACCCCTGGCTATAGCAGCTTTTATCCCTGTGAGCTCAAAACTTGAATCGACCCAAATGCTTCTCATCAAATAGACTTATAAACCTAGGCGATATATTCATACCTTGATGTATATACCAACAGGGATAAACAAACAAACAAAAGAGAGAGAGAGAGAGAGAGAGAGAGAGAGAGAGAGAGAGAAACAGAGCAAACAAATCTGGACACAAGAAAGTACATATAACGTGATTTAACTTACATGAATTTCTAGAATAGGTACAAAAAAAATCTATAGGGATAGATAATACCTGGGGAGGTGAAAATGATCTCGGTCAACGCTGGCTCACTGAAATATAATGCAGGCCATATATGCAACTTACACTATTCTCTCATTTAAACGTGTGAAAGTGAAACAAGCATTATCAAAATATTATCCAAATATGATCAACTCATAATCAAAATTTTATCAACTCATATATATTATCAACTCATAATCAACATTTTAAGAATTAATGATATATGTTGCATTTTTTACACAAGGTTTCAACATCTGATACACATTGTACACTACAGACTATCTTGAACTTGAATTGGCAATACTTCATCTGTTCAGTAGATGCCACAGTATTGAACAAGGCATCTCTACCTTTACTGAAAGAGTGGTTACTAGACTGTAAACGTCATCAAAAGTCATTGGCTTCTAGTCCTAAATGTGTGAATATTAATGTGTTTAAACCATATATATCAATTATCAGTAAATGGGTAAAGTGCTGTGATGTGATATTACTGAAAGAAAGATGAGAAGGAAAACTCTTCTAGTGGAATAAGCACACATATATACGGTACAATTTGAATTATGATGAAGATGAACTCTTAAATGAGGAAGGAAAATAAAAGACAATGTAGTTGATCAAAGTAGGCACAAAATTTAGTGTTTGTGGGCACCTGAGTGGCTCAGTAGGTTAAGCGTCTGGCCTCAGCTCAGGTCACGGTCTTGGGGTTCTGGAGATTGAGCCCCACAATGGGCTCTCTGCTCAGCAGGGGTCTGCTTCTCCCTCTCCCTGGTTCTGTTCTCCCCTCCCTCTCTCTCTCTCTTGCATGGTCTCTCACGTAAATGAATAATTTTTTTTTAAAGAACTAATCAAAAAAAATACTGCTCCTTTCTTGGAAAAAATAAAATTATTTATAGAATATCCAAAATGAATTCCACTGTATTAAAATTTAAAATAAATATTAAAAAGCCAGAAGAAATATCGGTTTGATATTAGTCTTTCAAGTATAATTTGTAGTCTTAAAATTATAAAGAAAATAGCAAGGGAAATGATTGATTTAAAACCCAATTAATATGTTAATATACATTAATATATTTTCATATCAATAAAAATAAATCTGAGTAAAAGAATAAAAAAATAAACCAAGGCAAAAACGGAGTAAATTTTTGGTAGATTTAAATTGTAGGTTTATTTTATATACATTTAATAATTTGAAAAGAAAAAATAAACATGTAAGCCTTAGAAAAGTGATAGAGAATTCAGGAAGAACAGATATAAAAAGTCACTGGGATGTAACGTACGGTATGGCGGCTATAGTTTATAAGACTGTATTGCAAATCTGAAAGTTGTTAAGTGAGTAGATCTTTTTTTTTTTTTTTTTTAGTAGATCTTAAAAGTTCTTATCACAAGAAAAAAAAAATTGTAACTATGTCGGTGATGGATTTTAACCAGACTTGTGATCGCTACACAAGACATATAAATATTAAATCATGCTGTATACCTGTAACTGATATGCTATATGTCAATTATATCTCAATAAATGTATATATATATATACACATATAAATATGTATACTTTACACACAAAGTAAAACAAAAATATATTTCATTTTGTATTTGGTCAGGGCGTACATACCTGAGCCCATATTAAAGGCTCCTATGTTTGGCACTAGGAATGAAAAGCCAGCAAATCATGCATAGCTCTTGAGTCAGCAAATTTAATTTAACAAATAATCTAAAAAATTGTTGAATAGCAACACCCTGGTCTTCACTCTAGGACACGATGTTCTTTTTTTTTTTTTTTTAATTGGAAATAACCATACATGTTTCCACCTGCTTCATTCACTGTAGTGAATTAAAATTGGTCCCTGTCCTGACTGGGATTCTCAGTGTTGTGAGGCTTGTGTCTTTGGCTTCTACTTGTCTGTCAACAGTTTCAATTCCCTGTAGTCAGTGTTTTTTCACTGCACCATATTAATTTTTAATACTCTTTCTCTTATTAATTAAAAAACAATAACTAGACTTTATGTGATCCAATGTTTTTTTTTCTGAGCCAAAAGTTTATAATTAGTTTTTCTGAATGAACCCATATAACATTTTCAACACTTTTAAAAGATTGATATCACCACACCTTATAGTGATAAATTAACACGAAAAAAATAAACAACTTGCCCAAGTTCACACAGCTAGCAAATCATTCGTGTATAGAAGATATAACTCCTGAATCTGCACTCTTAAGATCACTGGCACTTGTCTGGAGTCATAATCCATTTCCTTGCCATATAAGAGGAGTCAAATGAAAAAACACGAATAAGTAAACTAAAAGAGGGCTACAGTGTTGGGTGTATATGAGATTCATGGCCATATTCTATATAGTAATGAATCACTGAAAACAAAATGTTGAATAATAGGTACCAGTTAAATGATTAATTATGAGATATCTGAAAATGGAATATTAGCTGGCAAATAAGGATGATAATGAATCAAAGTATTTATTGATGGAAAGTTTATGATATAAGTTTTTGAATAGTAAAATAAGAAACCTAGAAGTAATTTGGGCAGGAATGATCAATTTTTTTCAACATTAATATGTATACAGACACAGAAAAAGCTGTACAATGACCTAAAAATATTAATGGGAAATATTTTTTAATACAATACAAAAGGTGATTTAGTATTCTTTTTTCTTGCATTTTCCCATGTTCCTACAGCAATACATTACTTATAAAATAAACACAAATAACATATATCTATAGTCATTAATTAAAACATGCCATAACTAACATAATTCTTATCTGTACACTGTGATTTGTTTTTCCCTGGTAAAGTTCAGAAACTCAGCAATGATGCATATTCAATTCTGATTTTGTATTTCAAAAAGCAGTATAAAATACAAGGAAACATGTGTTGGGCACTTGGCACATGGACAAGTAGAGCACTGCTCTCTCCAAAACATTAGGAACTAGAATCGACTCAGAAGATGAAAAATCTGCAGCACTCACAGATCGCAAAAATAGTGTGTGTTGTGTTTTGTTTTGTTTCTCAGGTAGCGACAACAACAAAATGCTAAGAAAAGAAAATCTTTAGGCCACAGCTTTCTCTCCATGGAACACTTTTAGGAATATATTAGACTAGAAAAATCAATTAAAGAAACAAAGAGGAAGTCAATAAGGAATCCCAAAAATAATGTAGACAGCCCCCTATTATTTCTAAACAAACATGGCCCTGCTGGGTCACCCCTGAGGGAGCGGGTCAACACGACAGCTTCTTAGTATGCACTGTGTACTCTTTGCGGCCCCCCACATTGCCATATAATACAGTAGCTTACTTTGAATTTGATTTCAGAGGCATAGAGTAATTGTTTCACCCTCATTTTTTTAAGCCAGTCTATTAAAGTCAACGTAATACTTCCTGGTTTGCTAATAAGGTGTGGGAATTGCTATCTAAATGCTCACATTCACTCCTAAAAGCCACTGACCTGGATCCCTCATCAGTTCCCTAATATATCCACTGGAACCCTAAAAATGAAGGTCAAGTGCAGGTTGGGAGGCAGCTTTGTCTAGGTTCCTAGAGGTTCTAATGCATCCCCCCTCGATGCTCCTGACATCACACACTTGAACTCCGACTCTCCCATGACCTCCCTGCACTCCACACAGGTACCAGGTATGCCATGGAACCACACCTTGCACACTGGATTTACTAGTTGAGACCACAACTACGACCAACCTTAAAATCTCTGTGTTACCATGGGAGAGGTAAACTTCTGGCTCACATAAACTCCAGCTTCTGTGTGGCTGGAAGGGAGTGAGGGGTAGACGCTCTTCCAGTAACTGATCGGTTTTGCCCTTCAAACACTGTAATCTAAGAAACTATCCCAGGGGTACTTCCATCATTTAACCTAACCGTGAAACTGATGCTATTAATTTACCATAATTTATATTCTTTCCAACTTATACTTGGAATCTCGACTTATGAGATCCCTCTTACCTGCAGCTTTGGTTTGAAAATAATGGGCTTCTTATCAGATTCTATATTGCTAGTGCTTCGTCATCGACAAGGTTGATGTCCAGTACTTACGTGGTGTAAGACGGACAGTTTTGTATAATCCAACTATCAATGCCATTCAGTGGAGTAAATGGAGGGTTCTCTACTCACATCGCAGGGAGAACTGTGACTTCCCTTACATGTTAGTCATGATCTAAAATAGTGATTTGTGGTTAATAGAGAAATTTGAACCCTTTGAATGGATTTTTAAAAATATATTTATATCTCAACATTCACCATGGCCTTTCTCTCCTGTTGCCCCAAGCTGGGGTTTTTAGTGGCTTTTTGTCTGCTTAGCAAATAAGGATGAGTTGTGAGAGTGTGAATAAATTTACATTCAATGGTAAAAAAAAAAAAAAATTGCTTCGGAGGGAAGGGCCATCTATATCTGCACAATGTCTGTCATCTCCACCTCCCTGTGTTCTGAGTGAGTTCAAGTATCTAAGGGAGCAGTCTAGACTGCTCTAAAATTAAAATGATAGTTTTGTCCCCCTAATTGTCAGGCAATTGCCTCTACAAGTATTAATTTCTCAGGGTTCTGAGGCCAGACCATATCTGCAAATGTTATTTCATTTGCTGGTTGTATAATCTCATATAAATTCCTTAACCTCACTGTGTTTTAGTTACTGTATCTGCAAACTAAAAATAGTACAATCTCCCTCAAAGTGCACAGTGAGGTGGATAGGCATCGATGCATATAAAGTATTTAAAACAAGGCCGAATGTTAATAATTGCTTAATAAATAATAGACCCTTTAATGTTAGTGATTATTACTAACAACACATCCATAATTTCAATTCATTTACATTACTCTCCAATCAATTAAGAAATCAATTGCAAAGTGTTCAACTCAGTAGTCAACTCAAAAGCAAGAGTACAAGGGCCATTAAAATTTTTCAAAACAACTTTGCTAGATCTTACATGCAAAACACAAAAATATTGTTTTTAATATGTTTTGCAAACTTTTATTGTGAAAAAATTATTTCAAAATAGCATGAGAACCAACAAAAGCTATCAGAAGGGGAGAGAGAAAACAACCTTGGGTTGCATTATGTCTTTCAAAATCTGTGGAGAAGTGGGATGCCTGGCTGGCTCAGAAGTTGAGCATCTGCTTTGGCTCAGGGTGTGATCCCAGCACCTGGGATTGAGTCCTGCATCAGGCTCCCTGCAAGGAGCCTGCTTCTCCCTCTGCCTGTGTCTCTGCTCTGCCTCTCTCTGTGTGTTGTTATGAATGAATAAATAAAATTTTAAAAATATATATTAAAATCTGCTTCTATATTTTGGCTATTGTAAAATAACACTGCTATAAACATCAGGGTCCATGTATCCCTTTGAATCAGTGTTATTGTTTTCTTTGGGTAAATACCCAGTAGTGGAAGAAGCCCAAGAGTCCACTGATAGATGAGGTAGGTAGGTAGATACACACACACACACACACACACACACACACACACACACACACACGTATGTATAATGGAAAATTATTCAGCCATAAAAAAGAATCTTGCCATTTGCAACATCATGAATGGAACTAGAGACTACCTAGTATAATGCTAAGGGAATAAGTCAGTCAGAGAAAGACAAATACCATACAATTTCACTCATATGTGGAATTTAAAAGAAAAACAAGCAAAAGGAAAAAAAAGAGAGAGCAAGACAAATCGAGACTCTTAATTGTAAAGAACAAAGTGATGGTTACGAGAGGGGAGAGGAGTGGGGGATGGGTGAAGTAGATGATGGGGATGAAGGAGGGCACTCGTCTGTAGGAGCACAGGGTGTTGTTTGGAAGTGTTAAATCACTATATGTATATGGAAAACTGATATAACGCTGTTACCTAACTGGAATTAAAAACTTAAAAACAAAGTCTGTAAGAAATTGTTTAAAATATTTAAAGAGGGGTCCCTGGGTGGCGCAGTGGTGTGGCGCCTGCCTTTGGCCCAGGGCGCGATCCTGGAGACCCGGGATCGAATCCCACGTCGGGCTCCCGGTGCATGGAGCCTGCTTCTCCCTCTGCCTGTGTCTCTGCCTCTCTCTCTCTCTCACTGTGTGCCTATCATAAATAAATAAAAATTAAAAAAATAATAAAAAATAACCCCTTTTAAAAAAAATACTTAAAGAAATCTTATTGTGTGTATATAACATATAAATATATACATAGATACACATGGATATGGATGCAAATACTAAATATAACACATGCACTTTATTACTATATATTATATATAATGCATAATTATATATACAAAAGAATATAATCTGTGTATATAAAATATCTAAAATTGATACATCTCTACATAGACGCATATGTTATGGATGCATACATATATAACTGCTATTATTGCTTACTGTTTTTACTGACATTCCTACTTTATGGCCATACATGGAATTATGAAAATAATACTGCTGGCCAACACCACTTCTTATAAATTCAGCAGTGCAAGGAATGAGAAAAGTGCAGCTAGTTCATACTTTTTCTGAAATTTCCCCATATGTTTATTTGGTATAGGAGTTTACATTCTCCTCTCCTCTTGCCTATTCATCAATTTTCAGATTCCTGATAGTTGCTCTTGTATTATTTTTTACTATTATTTTAAAAAAAGGTATTCCTCTTGGTATATGACCCTGTTAATGTGCTATTGAATTCACAATATTGCTAGTATTTAACTGTGGATTTTTGCATCCATGTTTATGAACATCAGTCTGTAATTTTCTGTTCTTGTATTGTCTGCCTTGTGTTCGTATCGGTTGATGCTGGTTTCATCACAAAAGTTTGGGACGCACAGATGGTTCATCATATGCAAATCAATCACTATGGTCCATTACTTTAATAGAACAAAAGATAAAAAGCACGATCATTTCAATACATGTAGAAAAATCATTGCACACATTTGTATCTAATTGCCATCACTGTTACGCTTCCATTTACGTAGTATATACACACATATCACAAATGTCAACGTTACCAGGCACATTGCACTGGTTTGTGATTTCAACTACCTTCCAAGTGTTTCATGGGCTGCATATGTGATCAGAATACCCTGCTGTCCTTAAGTCTTCTTTATTCTCTTCCCTAAATATTCTTCATTTTTCAAAACTCTAACCTTAGATTCTTCAATGTACTACAAAGGATGAAACCAGAAGCAGTAGAAACCAGGAGACCTGTGTTTCAATTCCAGTTCTTTGTTTTACTATGTGTACAAATGCTGAAATTCTACTTCCTTTTACTTTCCTTTACCCATAATGATGACTGACTATCTACGAGCTCCAGTGCTTGGCTATCTGTTGACCACGCAGAGGTACATGGGTGGACAAAAGATGGATCATACCCGTACTTAAGGATTTGGGGATCTGATGAATCTAGCTGTTAATACACAGATGAAAACCTTCTAATTCGAAAAGTTCTATAAAGAAACACTAGAAGTTGCCATGAGGGGAGAGAGAAAGCAGGTAAAGCAGCAAGAGACAAGGCTGGGAATGCATCTAGAGGCCAGACCATGCTGCTCAGTCTGTCGTGGACTTGGAATTTAATCTCAATGTGCTTAGAAGCTACAGGATTCTACACCCTAGAGTGATGGGACCAGATTTCTGTTTATAAAGGATCAGTCCGGCTGCCAGATAAGGAAGCAGTTAGATGGTGCGAGAGGAAAAGTGGGATACCATTTAGGAAGCTACTGCAGTATCTGAGGTAAGAGGAGATGGCAAAATAAATCAGAGTGGAGTGGGCTGAAAAGATGAGCCGAGACTGCATTTTAGATGAGGAGCTGACAAGGATTCTCTCCAGACTGGGTTTAGGGACAAGGTGAGTGTGAATGAGCTGTCAAGAACCATTCTCAGGTGTGTCGTGTGAACACCTGAGTGGGTGGAGGTGTAACTGCTGAGAGGAGAGGGGTCTGTGGGGGGAACCAGGTAGGGATGGGCTGATGCAGGGAGAGAGACTTATGGCTCACTTCTCCATAGGTTAATTCTGAGGTGACAGCAAAGCCCTTAAACCCATCCGTTCAATTTATATCCCCTAGAGGAGAGCGGTGCTCAGAAGGAGGGTTTAGTGAGAAACATGAATCTCTAGATCGTCACTCTATGAAGCCACACGTAAAAAGTCCATCTCCTTGCTTGAAAATGTGGATGGCAATCTGCATGGACGTAAACGTCTCCTCATTTGCACACATGGGCACACACACACACACACACACACACACACAGGAGACACACACTCTCCAGCCTGTACTCAGTAGGAGCAGAAAGAAAACGATGCCCCTTAAAGGTGTGTCCTCTGTTCTTTATTTTCAAAACCAGAAAGGTATCGCATAGATAGTACTTGTGTTATGCGAACATGCATTAAGTTTCTGGAATCATCTGCCCTTTCACAGCCGCCCCAGTGCTTGCCACGGGATGAGCCAGACCCTCACGCTCACTGAGTAGAAAGTTCCCTTCTAGCAGCTTCAGCAGGGCCTGGAGACCTCATGACCGAGGGTCTGTTTCACGGGAACAAAGAACACGGTTCCGATGCCAACTGGCTTTCAGTTACAGAATTCTGAAAGTAATTATGTGACACAGCAGATGCCCAACAGTGCTCGATTGTTGTTTTCCAATTCAAACTCCGAATGTGAATCAGATTCTCACAAGAAGAAATAGGTTTCCTCACTCATTCATTCACTCATTCACTCATTCACTCATTCACTCATTCCTAACTCAGGCAGAGGCAATACTGGGAGACAGGGAGCAAGAGGTTTCCCACGTCCCCACAGCTCGTAGCATCCCTTTGTGGCGATGTGTGCTGGTCCACAAGAGACCTCGTTGGGATGAACATTGAGCAATTTTCAATTTGTATGCACACACACACACACACACACGTTTGTTTGTTTGTTTGTTTGTTTGTTTGTTTGTTTGTTTTTTAAATCCCCACAGGGCAGGTAAACAATTATATGTGTCAGACAGGACAGGGTTTCTGAATTTCAGCCACCTGGGCCTGAAGAAGGTTTCCGTGATGGGGTTTTTAGAATGTTGCTAGGGTACAAGATAAGCTGGGTCACAAGTGCATGATAAAGCACAATTTTGTTAAATATCTACAAGAAGTATGACATCAGAAGTTAGAGTACTGACTTACAGGCAACACACAAAACACTCAACCTAACGTGAACAAGTGATTTTGCTCTGTAGAATAATAGAAATAATAATAGAAACTTTACTTCTACTTTAAAAAAAAAAAAAAAAAAAAAAGGAGGGATCCCTGGGTGGCGCAGCGGTTTGGCGCCTGCCTTTGGCCCAGGGCGCGATCCTGGAGACCCAGGATCTAGTCCCACATCAGGCTCCCGGTGCATGGAGCCTGCTTCTCCCTCTGCCTGTGTCTCTGCCTCTCTCTCTCTCTCTCTCTGTGACTATCATAAATAAATTTTTTAAAAAAATTAAAAAAATAAATAAAAATTTAAAAAAATAAAAAAAAAGAAATCATTGAGACATGTTTGCATAGAGGAACTTGTGAATGAAATCATCAGATTATAAGCATTATATGTTAAATTTATCTCATTACTGTTTTAATGACCTTATAGCAGGACATTCAGAAAAAAAGACCGTTTAACTTCCCTAGAGTCTGGCTTTGTATAATCAATAAGTGATAATTACCATAGTTCTACAACTTTCATAACTGGTCTATTAATTAAGGAAGAAAACTCTACAATTCCATATTTCTTCATCTCCCTCCCACTCATATGTTGCGGTTTTCTTCTAAGGACAAATCGTATGCCTTGGAGAAACTAGTCAGTATTCAGATAGTGATCTGTGCTGTTAGTTGTAGAAATATGATTTTATTTGTTACCTACCTTAAGCCTAGGACCAAAGTAGTTACTGATAACTAACACTTTACTAACTTTGAAATAAATAGTGTAGGTAAACTATTAAACAAATTTTATGTAACTTGCTGTAATTTTTAAGCAGCATTTTAAGCCATTTTACTAATATTCTTGGGACTATATCAAGAGCAAGTATTTATGGCCCTTAAAATTCATCATCAAATATTTATTTTATTTGGAGAGAGCATCTATGAAGTAGCTGTAAACCAGGCCCATCAGAGGTAAAACAGAAGTATGGTTGACTTAGAAGAATTCTAGAATAAAATCATTTTGGCTGTCTTTTATCCCATCTCATTCATTGTGGGTTTTGTTGGTGTTACAAGGAGGGCAATATAACCATTTTAAAAGAAATGTAAGTTTAGAAAGACAAAAGAACACACATAATATCTTCAATGCAGCCTTAGAAAAGAGAGGTAGTAAAACAAATATAAACCAGAGTCTCGGTTCTGCATTCTTAAGAGTCAGGAGAGAGTCTAGGAGTGAGGGAGGGAAGGGGGCTTGAAAATCCAACCCTGGTTTGAATATATTCTGGAAAACGTAAGGCTCCACTGCAAAACATTTTGGAGAGAAGATTTAGAGAAACCTCTGCACACACACAAAGCATTCAATTATATAGGAAATACATTTGATATTAAAATAACCCCTATTTTAAATAAATTCTAGGATGCGAAAAGTGGAAAAGTGACCTAGGTTAAAATATTTATCTTCTCAGAAAATCATTTGAATATTTATGTATAAAGTAATCAGATATTTTCTCTTGAAATCCAAATGGAATTATCAAGATTCGGCCACAACCCAACAACTCTATTTCTTCTAAAATAGTGCTATAAATAGCATTACATCATGAAATAAGATGAATTCTAACTAGATTTAACAACATATATTAATGGCGTAGGTATGCAAGAAATATCCCCCCCCCCAAAAAAAAAAGATAAATTGACAAAGTGTTCACCCTGGTAAATAAGGTAATTCAATGTATGAAATGTAGGCTAAACTTCTAGTACAACAAAAAATAGTGCAGACTCAACTTCCTCCTATTCCTGCTTCATAAAAGGAATCATAAATCTTGGAAAGGCAAAGGGACAATCATCAGTGATTACTAAAAGGTGGTAAGTAGAGTGAGCCTCTCTGTGATCCTGGGTCTGAAGGAACAGGACAGCAGTGGGAATCTTACATCTTCCAACCCAAATGCCACCCAGAACTGTTTTTTTTTTTTTTTTTTTTTTTTCTGACTCATAACCCTGATAACAGAAGGGACCTGAGGAGGCTGATTTCTCCCCTGGATCAAACAGAAGTCCCTCTGATATTGTCAGATAAGCAGATAACCCTGACAAGGGTTAGGGAAACCCTTTTTTGATTTGGGAAACCCACAAATCAGCTAATGGAAACTCACAGAATGCAAGACTCCCCCTTTCCACTAACAGCTACTGAGGCAGGTGAGTAGCAAGGCTGGAGAGACCCAACCACCTCAGGTCTAGACCACTAAGCTTCTGTGACTTAATGGTCTTTATGGTCTTAATGGTCTTCTGTGATTCTCCATCCCTTTCCAAGGACACTAGAGAAGCAGGAGGTCACCACTACCCCCCAAGAGTTACTCAGTAAAAGGTGCTCACAGGCAGCACCATCTAGGATGAATGTGGACCCTGGTGACTCCATATAAATGAAGCAGACCAGAAGAATACCACAGAGGCCCTGAACATTTACTACCACTTGAACCATGGCCTATACAAGTAGGCCAAGACCCACTTGCTAAACATGAATTGGGTTATGGCCTATTAAAATAGACATTTAAATGGGAGACTCCTATAATAATAAGGGGGGAAAGTATCTAGAATGTAATAGAAACTAACCCTCCACATAAAGAACCAAGAAAACCACAACTTGAATGATAGACAATTAACTGATGCCAATGTTAAGGTGAACTGATAGGTGGAAATAACTGACAAGGATTTTAAAGTAGCTTTTATGAAAATGCTTCAATAATCAATTATAAATTACATTGAAACACATAAGAAAAATAGATAATCTCAGCAAAGTAGTTATTAAAAAGTAGCTAAAAAATTATAGAATCAGAAAATACAAAAATACAATACTAGGGAAAAACACTTGGTTGGCTTAATGGTGGAGTAGAGAAGACAGGAAGCAGAGTCAGATAACTTGAGGACAGAATAATAGAACTTGTTCAATGTAATTTACCACATCAGTCAATTAAAGAAGGAGAAGGAGAAGAGGAGAAGAAGAAGGAGAAGGAGGAGAAGGAGGAGGGGGAGGAGGAGGAGTAGGAGAAGAAGGAGGAGGAGGAAGAAGAAGGAGGAAGAGGAAGAAGGAGGAGGAGGAGGAGGAGGAAGAAAAGCATGGTCATATCAATTGATGAAGAAAAACACCTGGGAAGTTCCAATGTCTATTTGTGATAAAAACTCTCAGCAAGTCGGAAGTTGCGAGGCATTAGCTAACTTTGATGAAGGCCATCTATAATAAACCAACAAGTGTCATCATACCTCACAGTAAAGAGCTGAATTCTTCTCCCATAAGATTAGAAACATGGCAAAATGTCATCTTTCATCACTCTTATTCAACCTAGTACTGTAAGTCCTAGCTAGTGCAGCAAGAAGGCAAGCAAAGGAAATAAAAAACACATACATTCAGATTAAAGGATGGAGTTAAAATTCTCCTATTTGTAGAGAACATCATTATCAAGGCAGAAAACCTACAAAACAAACTAAAAAAAAAATTCCTAGAACTAATAGGTGAGTTCAATAAGTCTCCAAGACTGAAGATGAACAAACACAAGTCAATAGTAATAATCAACATGCAGAAACTAACATTAAAACACAACCCCTTTTACAATCACTCTAAAGAAAGCCATACATTTAAAAATAGCAAGGTAATAAAAGATGTGGAGGATATTTTATGCAATGAGTGCTGAAAAGTACAAAATGCTGATGAAAGAAAACAAAGAATAAATAAAGATATCAGGTTCATATCATGAACTGGAAGACTCAAACAGTAAAATGTCAATTCTTCTAAAACTGATCTATCAGTTTAATGCAATGCTGATGGGAATTCCGCAATGTATTTTATAGGTCTAAAAAAAAGCTTATTCTAAAATTTCTATTGGAAGACAAGTCACTAAGTTAGTTAAACTAAACTACAGATCAATGGGATAGAATAGATGACCCAGAAATAGACCCACACAAATATGCTCAACTGAATTTTAACAAAGGTGCAAAACCAATTCAAAGGAGGAAGTACAGCCTTTTCAAGAAATTCTATACAAAAACTACCTCAAATTGCACTGTAGACACAAATGTGAAACCTAAAAGTACACAACTTTTGGGTGGAGAGGAAAAAGTCTTGGTACCTAATCCTGAGAGACTTGGCACCAAGAACATGATGCATTAAAGAATAATTTAAGTAGTTGGATCTTACTGAAATTAAAGTTTTTCTCCATGAAAGTCTATGTGAAGAGAATCACAAGATAATGTGATTGCTCCCTAGAAACTGGGACCATTTGCAAACTATGCATCTAACAAATGTGTCTAGCATATCTAAAGAACTCTTAAATCTTAACAGTTAAAAAAAAAAAAAAAAAAACAGAAAATGAGTAAAAGACCTAGACAGCCAATTTACCAAAGATGCAGACTGAAAATCAGCACATAGAATGTTGTTAAATGTTGCTAGCCATTAGGAAAAGGAAAATTTTAACCACATGAGATCCAAATGGCTAAAATAAAGAAATAAATAAAATAATAATAATAAAAAAAACATTCCCCTAAATGTTGGGAATTGGATCCATTGTGCATTGACAGTGAAGATGTAAAATATCACAACCACTCTAAAAAACAGTTTGGCAGTTTCTCAAATGAAATAAAATAAAATAAAATAAACATGTTACTGCTAGGTAACATATCAATTGCACATTCTGGAATTTATCCCCAAAGAATGAAAACTTCTGTTCACACAAACACCTCTAAATGAAGGTTCATAACGGGTTTATCAGTAATAGCTCCAAACCAGAATCAGCCCAGATGTCCTTCAGCAGATGGTGAACCACTACCTGGTAGGAAGCCCATCATGGAGCCTACGCAGCAACGAGAAGCAACAGACCCTTGATACCTGCACCAACTGAATGAATCTCCAAAGACTTAAGCCTCCTGAACAACAGTCGATCCCAAAAAGGTTATATATTGTATACTTCCATTTCTACATTTTCGAAACAGCGAAATCATAGAAAAGAACAGATTCATGTTTGTCGAGTGTTAGAGATGGTAGGGGGGTGAGAGGACAGGGAGGTGGCAGGAGGAAAATCCCTGTGGTTGCAAAAGAGCAGCCTGAGGGACCCCTGCCTATGGGGTTTGTTTGGTGGGGTGAATGCTGGAGTGTGGACACATGGACCTGTGCAGGTGACAAAGTGTTTACAGAACTTAAACAAACAAATGCACGCAAATGCTCATAGGACATTTTGGGAAATCTGAATAAAACTGGTGGATTGTATCAGTGTCGAAACCCTGGTAGTGGTAATAAATTCTGGCTTTGTGAAATATTGCTCCTGTGAGGTATTGGGCAGGATTTATTTCTCTGTATTATTTCTTACAAACACATGTAAGGCTATAATTATCTCAATAAAAATTTTAATTAAAAAGGTATACCTCATTGAAAATACAAAAGCAAAGACGAAGTCTCAGAACCTTCAAAATACTCATAGCAGGTAAGTATTTTTGTTGTTAACTGGGATGGGGGGAAGGAACATGGACGAAATGAGCCTCTGTTTACTAGCATGAATAAAGAAAGTTTATTTCTTCATCCTAAGTCGTTATCTTTAAGCAAGTTCAGAAATATCTAGAATTCATATTTGTCTCAATGTTTTTACCATACCTGAGTATAAACTATATTAGATATTAATTTCTGGTATCCCTGGGTGGCTCAGTGGTTGAGCATCTACCTTTGGCTCAGGGCATGACCCCAGGGCCCTGGGATCGAGTCCCACCTCCGGCTCCCCGCAGGGACCCTGCTTCTCCCTCTGCCAGTGTCTCTGACTCCCTCTGTTTCTCTCATGAATAAATAAATAAAATCTTAAGAACAAGATATTAATTTCCACCCATTCCAAAACTAATGGACACACCTTAGTGTCTCTTAAAGCTATACTTTTCCTCAAATCTTTAATTCTAGATGTTGGTTGAATTACATAATTTGGGTATTTAAATACATGGTAAAGCATATATGATATAATAAAACATCTTAAGAACTATGAAAAAGAATAGAATATAGAATAATTACATAGCATATGTAAACACAACTATTTACTGATGTTAAAATGTATGAAAACACCTTCATTGCTTGGTTGCTATGCCAGATTTTCCTATTGTCTAATATCTAACAAAATGGAAAACAATGAAGTCAGTATGTTATTTAAAATTGGCCACTATGCAGTTAGCTCTGATAAAAATGCTAACACCATAGAGCATCACACAGTATCTTTCATGTGTTTTTACAGCCCCCATCTTGACCCACATAAAGTTTGCAAACAGTCTTTAATTTTCCAGAAACACTATAACATGATTCACATTTTGCTTCATGAAGTGAAGTTCCCTAAAGCCTTTCTGCTCAAAATGGGAGTTTGAACACAAAACATTTTCTGCTCCTTGAAGGCTCATTAAACTATTTTATATTTAAATAAATATATATATATATATATTGTATATATATATTTATTTATTTAAAAGATTCACACACTATACAAAGGACAGCTTCTAAGTTTTTCTCTAAACACAAAAGACATTTTGTAGATTCTTAAGATAAATTTCAAATGAAATGATGCTGATTGACATTTAAGGACAAAGGAAACTATATTCTTAAAATGTGTAGAAGGGCGCCTGGGTAAGTGAGTCGGTTAAGTGTCTATGTTCGGCCCAGGTCATGATCTTGGAGTCCTGGAATCCAGGTTTTTTTTTTTTTTTTTTTTCCAGAAAAAAAGTTTTTATTTTGTATTTATTTTTAAGATATAGCAAGAGTTCCTAAGTTCTCTGTCCCAGCCTGGACACTGATCATGGAAAAATAGATGCCTTTCTGTGCTAGCAGATGTTGACGTGTGCCATGCTCCTTGACTTTGCCATTCTGAACACCACTATTGAGTCTGCGTTCTGGATGGTGGACAGGCGATGGGCGATCACAATGCAGGTCCAGCCTTCTCGGGCTTTGTCCAGGGCTTCTTGGACAATCTTTTTACTTTCAGTATCCGGAGCTGATGTAGCTTCATCCAACAATAGGATTTGAGGTTGTCTGATGAGGGCTCGAGCAATAGCAATCCTCTGTTTTTGACCTCCTGAGAGCTGAGTTCCCTTATCTCCCACTCTTGATTCATATTTATGGGGTAAGGTCTCGATGAAAGGATGTATGTTGGCTGCTTTGGCTGCATTCACAATTTCATCCTGTGATACCGCCTGACTATTGTCTCCGTAGGCAACGTTCTCAGCAATGAGGCAGTCAAACAGGACAGGCTCCTGGGGCACAATGCCGAGGTGGGCTCTGAGTCACTGGATGTTAAGTTTCTTTGCCTTCTTGACCATCTAAGAGCACTATTCCAGCTCCCTGGACAGGGAGCACATTTCTAGGGCTCCCTGCTCAGCGGGGGATCTGCTTCTCCCTCTCCCTCTGCCCCTCCGCCCTGCTCGTGTTCTCTCTCATGCTCTCTCTCTCTCTCTCTCTCTCTCTCTCTCTCTCATTCTCTCTCTTTCTCAAGCAAATAAAGTCTTTTTTTTAAGAGAATTTTTTAAGCTTTTATTTATTTATGATAGTCACACAGATAGAGAGAGAGAGAGAGACAGAGACAAGGCAGAGGGAGAAGCAGGCTCCATGCACCAGGAGCCTGACGTGGGATTCGATCCCGGGTCTCCAGGATCGTGCCCTGGGCCAAAGGCAGGCGCCAAACCGCTGCGCCACCCAGGGATCCCTCAAGCAAATAAAGTCTTAAAAAATATAGATATGTGTAGAAGGACTCTGCTATGCCTGTCTTGCATATTTCCTGAAAAGCTTAGGAGACAAAAAGGCTGAGTATAATGGAGGGTGGGGGTGAAATGTTCTAAGTCATAAAGGTTAATGGAAAAATTATAAAAAAGTACTTGATGTCTCCATGCAGAATACTCAACAGCCACTCATAAGCCTCTCCCAACAACAGTGAATATTCTTGGAAAATGGAAAGTAAACATTTTTAACAAAAACATAAATTGAGATCTTGGAGAACTAACCCAGGGAGCTAGTGATAAAAGGAGCCCAATTCTCTCACCTCTTTCAATGCCTTTTAAGCCAATGGTAGGGCTTTCTACACCGTAATCCGCCCCCCCAATATGGGAAATAATCATAGCCTATGTATGGTTAACAAGGAAAGAAATAAATATGTCAGTGCTTATTTATGGTAAAAAAAGATGAATAAAAAATTAAAACTTACTGATAACATAATGTAGGGAGAAGGAAAAAAGATACAAGATTAGTAAACCAGCTGGTCTTCGTATAACACAGCAGGCAATTAAAATAAAGCCCAGTCATATTAATAGAAAAGAACTAAAATATTACAGATTGGTTTTTATCTGTAAAGAATGGCTATGAGAAGGGAATTGTAGAGAAATACCAATTCTGTTAAGACTGCTTTTGTACTACTTGACATTTCTCACTAGGTACGTGTATAGTATCAATAAAAGTGAGAGTCAACATAACAAAATAATAACGGTGACCTGAAAATATCTATGCGGGGAAAAATTATTCCATCTTGTCTAATCACATGCTTTTTAAAGAGGGAGAATAATTTCAGTTAGAAGTGTTAGCGGTATTTAAGAGATTGAGCATGTGCATGCTAATTACGATGATCATTATTTTACAGATGTCAGGTATTCAATCAAAGCAACAATTTCCAACACTATTAAAGATTCTTGTCATTCTGTTCAATGGATCCTTGTGGAACATTTGTAAACTGAACCTAAATACCAGTGGTTGTGAATGGCACGAATTTAGGATCCTTTGGTGACCTTAAAATATACTGAAAACCAGGTTCTGTTGCTCAGACTTCCTGCCCGAATCAATCTAACGTGGAGTCTAGGTTCCCAGATTTCCGAAGCTTTCCACCCAATAACCAAGCAAAGTTGAAAACTACAGCTATGTGCCTTAATACTATTTGTGCCTAGCGATACACACCGGATGGAAGCTTTCTTTTGAATACGTAACCTAAATGTAGCCTATACTAATCTCCTTGTTATTTTCATCATTTCTTGCAGACACTAAGGAAAATGCAGCTGGGAAGCACAGAATAGAGATTACTTGGATGCAAATTAACAGCTCTTCAGAAAGAATCTTTAGTTTCCCATAGCTGCGTTGGACATGGACACTCCTCCCCACCAGAAACATAAATATTTAGTTAATGTTGTTTGTGCAGATAATTGATGTGTAATTAGATATTATTTTACTCTTCTCCGTTTCTATGTTTATAAAAATAGTAATAAAACTGAAAACTCCTCATGGTCAATTTAATTCAATGGAACAGTAATAACAGGGTTCAAAGAACCAGAGTAATGATGGCAATGCTGGAAGGAGGGGAAAAAAAAAAAAAAAAAAAAAAAAAAAAAAAAACAGCAGAAACTCATAATATAAGTCATATGTGAGAGAGGAGTGTAAATCCCAGGAAAGTACACGCAGGTCTCTCTCTTACAGCATTTCCTTTCTGCTTAGAGCCCTCTTATTTTAATTAAAAGTAGTTTATATTACCTTGAATACTATAGATGCGTTCAACACTTCCCATAATTCTGATATAACAACACAAAGAGCCCATGCATGCAAAGCAGCTAATGAACTGAACAAGCAATTACCAAGCAGACAAGATGTTCCAGAACAAGTTTATGAATCATTACCTTTAGAGTGTATATAGGTATTATACACAAAATCTCTTCAAGAAGTCAAAAAATGGACATCATTGCATTGAGTTCAAAAAAGGAGGATAGTAAAAAAATAAAAATAAAAAGGAGGATAGTGATCTCTATTCTGAGTTTGTCTTTTTTTTTAATAGGATGAATGATCTTTATCTTGGAGACATCATGCATAAAATAATAAACCTGCACCCCGATGTCTCTAGCAGCAATGTCCACAATAGCCAAAGTGTGGAAGGAGCCTCGGTGTCCATCAAAAGATGATGGATAAAGAAGATGTGGTTTATGTATACAGTGGACTATTCCTCAGCCATTAGAAATGACAGATACCCACCATTTGCTTCAACGTGGAGGGAACTGGAGGTTATTATGCTGAGTGAAATGAGTCAATCGGAGAAGGACAAACATTATATGGTCTCATTCATTTGGGGAATATAAAAAATAGTGAAAGGAAATAAAGGGGAAAGGAAAAAAAATGTGTGGGAAATATCAGAAAGGGAGACAGAACATGAGAGACTCCTAACTCTGGGAAACAAACTAGGGGTGGTGGAAGGGGAGGAGGGCGGGGGGTGGGGGTGAATGGGTGACGGGCATTGAGGGGGGCACTTGACGGGATGAGCACTGGGTGTTATCCTGTATGTTGGCAAATTGAACACCAATAAAAAAATAAATTAAAGTAAATAAATAAATAAAAATAGTGAAGTAAAACAAAAGTCAAATATATTAAACTTTCCTGTATAGCAGGGAACTGTACTGGATTAGATGCTGGGCATGTGTGCATGTGTGTGAGTATGCAAGTGTGTGTTTCACGAGCCCCTTTCTTATTTTTGAAGAATCGACTCCCCATTGTGAGACTTTTGGTATAAGCAGATTCTTGTTTCAATTATAGAGACTGCAGAAGCCAGACCATGTCTCTCCTCCTGGGGCAGCCAGGTTCCAGGCACACGACTCAGGCTACGCTCACATAAACTCTTACCGGACCTCTGAAACTTCACCAAGGGACAAGAAGACCAAGGGGCAGGTGGGATGTTATTGGTGATCGTGTTATCCAGAACTCAGGGACACGAGCAATCCAAATCTTGGGGCAGAAGTATGATGTTCTGACTTAGCTGTTGCTGGGTATCCACTTGGCTCGCATTTACAACCACCGAGCCTCCTCGGGCTCCTGCTTCAACGCTGACGCACCCGCCTTTGTGCCAATTCTTGTGATCTATCCATCTGGAAAGTTCCTTTTATCTTTAAATTACTCAGAGTAAGATTCTGTTGGCGTCTAGAGGGTGATTTACTAAATCATGCCTCTGAGTGTGAGCACCCACCGACTCCCCCATACGTACAAGTAAATGGAACACTGGCAACACTTGCTACTTGAAACCAAGGAAAAGATAATCAGGTTTGACTTTCCTGGTCTTCCTGACTTTTTTGCAATTAGAGTCAGGCTATTAGATCCCAGAGGGTTTAATTTCATTCTCTCTGCCTAGTTTTATGCGACTTTCACAGACTCATACTTCTGGATATTATTTGCAAGTGAGGCTGGGTTTCCTTTCTGATCAGTCTAAACCCATATTATTCAATATGGTAGCCGATAGCTACAAGTGACTGTTTATGTGTAAATTAGTAAAATATAAACATTCAGTCTCTTAATTGCACCAGCCACATTTATTTTTCTTAAAGATTTATTTCTGTATTTTAAAGACAGAGAAAGAGAGAGAGAGAGAGAAAAGAGCAGTTGCACATATAAGCAGGAGGAGGGGAAAGAGAGAGAGAGAGAGAGAGAGAGAGAATCCTGAATCCTGAAGCAGACGTCCTGCCAAACACTGAGCCCCACACTGGGCTGGATCCCAGGACCCAGAGGGCATGACCTGAGCCAAAATCAAGAGTCAGCTGCTTGACCAATGGAGCCATCCAGGGATCCCTGCACCAGACACATTTGAAATGTCTGATAGCCACGTATGGGCTAGCAGCTTCCACAGCAGACGGCACAGATTAAAACAAAACAAAACAAAAAAAAAAAAAACAAAAAAAAAAAAACACGATCCAACTGCAGAAAGTTCTGTGGGACAGCATTTGCCTGAACACATGATAATTCAATCCTTTGAATGGTTAGATCAGAAATTCGGACTTAAGTTACTTGGCAGAGGCTGACAGTCATTAGTCTGGCATGGTGCTTGAATAACAGTCCGACAAAGCTCAAAGAAATGATGTCTACCTTTTCCATAAAATGAATCCATTTTATTTCATATTTGTATTTTTTATGTTGTGCTTGCTTGTCTGTTAACCAGCGTAGATTGTTTTCAGTCAAGAACTCTGACCGAAAGAGAAACTTGTTCCTAGAAATGGAAGGTTTTAAAAGACGGACCCTAACACGAGGACCTGAGAAATATTTGGGCACTTGGAATCCCTCTATATCTAGCTGCAAGCAAAGACATCCTTTTTATACCAGAGCAAAGGAACTGAGCGGTTGCCTGCAAATCTTGGGTCTTGGGCTTCACATACTTTATGAGTTTGCAGCTCCGGGGAATTGGTTAGAATCCGAATCACATCTTTTGTATTTCTGATTCTGCTCCTGCCTGAAGCCTGTTCGACTCTTCAGATATGCAAACTAGTAAAGTATTTTCCATTGTTAAACTAATTTCACAGGGTTTCCTTCAACAACCAGCCGGAAATTCCTAACCAACAGACCTGGTGTCAATCAGGAAAGCAGGTGAGAAGAGTTCAGGATTAGTGGCAGGCCTATATATATATATATATATATATATATATATATATATATATGTAAATTTGTACATTCTGTAGACAATTAATGGCTAGAGGCCACGGATAAAAGGGCGGAAGGACAGGAATAGGTGCTACAAATAAAGTCAGTAAATAATCCATAGATTCACACTAAATTATAACCTTTTTCTTCTATGATTACTCAACGCTCTTCCTTGTGTGTCAGCCCCCTAGACACAACTAAAGCTGTTCAGGAAAAAAATAACCATATAGGTTAAAAAAGAAGGAAAAAAAACAATCTTTTTTTTTTTCTCAATTTAAAACATATTTTATGGTTATCTTTTTTTTTATTATTTATTTATGCATTTGAGAGAGAGCAAGCAGGGGTAGGGGTAGAGGGGGAGACAATCCTGGAGCACACTCAACCGCTGAACACAGGGCTCGATTTGGGGCTCGTCCGAGACCCTGAGGTCATAACCCTAAGATCATGATCTGAACCCCGGGCGGAAATCAAGAGTCAGATGCTTAACCGACTGAGCCACCCAGGCGCCCCTATGGTTACCTCTTGTTGTTGTTGTTGTTGTTGTTTTAAACCACTTCCTTGAGGTGTAGCTGACATACAAAACGAGGTCCATATTTAAAGCCTACAACCTGATGAGCCTGGGGCTGGGTATACAGCTGTGAGCCCAGCACTGCAATCTATGCCATAGATGTGTCACCTGGAAAAGTTTCCTCCCAGCCTCGTCCGTAGTGGTGGTGGTGGCAGTGGTGGTGTAAGAACATTTCACAGGACACCTACCCTTTAACAACACCTTTAAGTACACAACACAGGGGTATTTTATCCTCACTCAAGCATCAGAGTTCATTGGCCACTTCCTCCTCCTTGAAACTTTCTCCTTCCTTATCTACTAGGATTCCACTTCCGCTCTGCTGTTTCTCCTTTCTCGGTAGAATGTCATTGTCAAACTCTTTATAGAGACCCAGTTTTTTCTTCCCTCTTAAAATTTCATGCTCCCGGGAACTCCATCCCCACAGTCCAGATAATTATTCCTAAATTTCCATGCATGGCTTTAATCACCACCTAAACTCCAGTGTCTCCCATTTCTACACGCGGCTCACATCCCTCGAGGGCACGTCTCTGCACCTGCCCACCTGTGTGCCCACAAAGCACCCTGGACACGGCCAGTTCAAACCTCACACCAGCACCCTCACTATCAGACATGATCCCTCCTCCTTCACTCCGTAGCCCCTGGATGCAAGAAGCTTGCCCACTATCTTCAAAAGGTTTTACATCCTGTTTCTCACTCTTAGTCAAGACAATGTCTGTCAATTCTACGTCCTAAATAAATAAATAAATGAATAAATAAATAAATACATAAATTAAAAAAAATGTTTGCTCTCCCTCTGCCTGTGTCTCTGCCTCTCTCTCTCTCCTCTGGGTCTTTCATGAATAAATATATAAAATCTTAAAAAAATAAAAATAAATGTTTGGTTTATTTCTTCTTCTGAAATTCTGTGGTTACCAAATTTAAGTTTAGATTCGTCTATTGGTAAAGTATCTTCTCTGCCTCCTAACCTGTTCTAAATATCTCATATCACTTCCCACTTGAAAAATCCTTCAATTCATTCATTCCCATACACTTCTGGAAAGCCTCCTTTGCATCTCCTGCCAGGTCAGGGCTCTGTGACCCATCATCCTCTCTAGCTTTAGCCTCACTCCCTGTTTCTCAAACTGCAGTCAGTGCTCCCACTATAGTCCTTATCCATTTCTGAATGTTACTTCCCTACTTTTGTTAAGTTGTTCCCAAAACTCCACTGCAGCTCTGAACCAGGATGCTCCAGCCATCTCAATTTCTATTAATAGCAAAATGTTAGTTCAAGCCCTTTCTCTTCTGAGAATCATTGTCAAATATGGTCAAATATGTCGCATCTCTTCTTGTACCACCATCCCCTGCGCTTAGCACTGTTACTATGCCATTAAGTAAGAGGATGCAATCACCTGTTCTTGAATTTGCTTCCTCTTCATTAATTTCATTAGTTACTGGGACTGTATTTCATTAGGTGTAACCTCCACATCTAGCACAGTGTATGACATACTATCATTTTTTAAAACCACTGAACTCATGTGGAAGCACTAACTTTCGAAGTTGACTAGGATCCCTGCGATCATTCCCTTTACCTGCCTTATGAATGTGCACACTACAACTCCGTTCAAAAGTTTGGGTTTGCCAAAGTTGAACGATGATATAGCAGAAGAATCAAGGCTACCTCTTCAATGTGATTTCCACCACTGTTGCTCATATCCATGTCTCAGTCTTCTCCTGAGTCCACAGCCCATGATACAGTCCATGAATACATCATCCCTGGAATCATTACGGGGAAAGTCCCCAAACTACACTCTATTACTCTCTGTTTCTATATTAACTCCTTTACTGAAATTCAACCGCTTTGGATTTTCCTAAATTTCTTCCCTGCATTTCAGGTGTTCATAGAACAAAGTGGTTGCCTGATAATAAATAAAACGATGCCATGTAATTTTCTTCTGAAATGTCAACAATTGTCTCCCTATCTCTCTAAATATGAATTATAGGCACCCGGGTCTTTCTTTGGACCTCAAATCCAAAGAGTCCTTTTCCTGCCAGAATCTCTACCTGCGTCATTCCTTCACAATGGACACGCCTCCATTCCCAGTAGTCGTGAGCACACCACCAATTTGGACTGATTATGATTAGATCCTATTCATTTTTAGATATCAGCCTGACTGTTCATTCCTCAGAGTTCTACTCTCTGCTCAAAGCAGATAAGTGACCTCTTCTTATTCACGGGATTAGTTATAGCAGCGCCAACGAAGGAACTGTAAGATATCTGATTCCCTAATGAGGATCAGTTTCTATACAGTGCGTGAAATTCTCCTCTCATCGTCACTATTACTGCCACTATCCTATATATTTTTTTCTTTCTTTAAAAGAGAACATTCACATCTCTTTTGATATGAAGTGCTATAGTTTCAAATTAAATAAATGATTTTGAGGTTAAAGAGAGAATAAATCATGTAGAAAGGATAAGGAAGGGCCAAGCTTTTCAGAAAAGAATATATGATATTCTTAATGTCATTATCAGCTCTGAATTAACAATTAAGTGTGCAGCAAGGAAAGGTCCCAAATGTCATCTAATATTGTCAAAATGATAATTTTATGAACATTTTTTATCACAACTTCCTTGAAATAGAAAACTTCATGTATCAAAACATGACATTTGAATTTTATAGAGGTGGCATTGTGATGACATGATGTCGTGTGAAATTAATCATGACATATAGTTCTATATGCATATGGAACTTTTCTAATAATCATCATGGAAATTTAACTATTTTGATCCAGTTATACAAGACATTGGATTCAGAAAAGAGGGTTTTGATTTGGCATATATTTTATTTAATTGTAGAAATTTAGAATCTCCTTTTAAAAAAATCAAATTTGATTAAGGTAATTACATTTTTAGAGAATATGTGATATTATTTAAATGTAACTTTAAAATGTTTAAGTTAATCCATGCATTTCTTTTTTTTTAAGATTTTATTTATTTATTCATGAGAGATACAGAGACACAGGCAGAGGGAGAAGCAGGCTCCACACAGGAAGCCTGATGTGGGACTTGATCCCGGGTCTCCAGGATCAGGCCCTGGGCTGAAGGCAGGAACTAAACTGCTGATCCACCCAGGGATCCCCCCTAGTTCATGCATTTCTTAATGCTACACTGACAATTTTTTAAAGGTCATGATACATATGCCATGGCTGCCATGACATTTATATTTATTACACTGTGAACTTTATATTACTATCTACACATATCCACCTGTGTGTGTGTGTGTGTGTGTGTGTCGGTGGCACTAACCCAGCAGTGACTTTCATCCCTGGAAGCTTTGGTAATGTCCAGAAATAATTTTTTCCAGGGCTAAATTGTCTTTTAGTTACAGTTGGAAAAATCAGTAGGGTTCATGATACTTAAGGGGTCCAGAAAATGTTTTAATGCACTTCCAAATCAGAATAAAATATGAAATAAACATTATTCAGGCTGCATTATAGTAGTCTTTATATCAATACAATTATAAGCAGATTTTATCATTTTAATTGAAAACAGGACCCAAAGTAAAAATGGCCAACCATCCATGGCAGTTCTAATGTGAAACTGATTTGGGGTTCAATGTACTTCTTTCTGAAATATGACTGTGTTCCATTTCTTTTTAATTGATATACTTTATTTTTGAATTTATTTTTATTTTTACTTTTACTTATTTGATAGAGAGACAGAGAGAAGGTGATATATATAGAGAGAGAGCAAGGGCAGTGGGGAGAGAGAGAAGCAGGCTCCCTGCTGAGCAAGTAGCCCAACATGGGGCTCAATCCCAGGACCCCAAGATCACTGCTAAGTGGAAACACACTTTTTAGTTTCTTACCTCTTGTTTATGATTTTTATTCCATTCCCCTTAATTATCAAATCATACAATGTAAAAAATATCCACTTACAGATCTCCTGGTAAAACAGAATTTCCTTTATTTTTTATATAAGAATGCTTCATTAGTTAAAGAAGTAATCATCTATGTTATTCAAATGAAAATAACATGTATTTGTGAAGCATAACATATAGCTAATCATAAGCAGTTACCACTTGAAATCTATGAAGCCTATTGCCAGCTGTTGTGCGTTAAAAGACACCATTTGCAATGTATATTTTTAGATACATTCTACTAATTACATATGTTTAAATATTTCTAACATAAATTAGTTAGAGTCAATACACTCTGCAATTACAACCTACACATCAAGGATATAATCTACTGGGAATTATGAGACAATGGCATAAAAGAGCCAATAGAAAATGGCTAAAAAGGAGAAATTCAAATGCATTCTGAGTTCTAATTGCTGGTATCTAACATAAGCATTTCCACTTTCACGCCATTTTTTTTATTTAATAAGTAATATTTTCTAATATATGTGATAAACTACAGATGTTAAGGCCTAAAGAATGCATTTCTATCTACTGCCACTAATTCCTGACCACAAAGAACCTCAAATTTCAGAAGATTCTAAGTCAAATACAAATATGGTCTAGTCAAGGGGCGCCAGGGTGGCTTAGTCGGGTGAGCATCTGCCTTCGGTTCAGGTCATGATCTGGGGATTCTGGGATGGAGCCCGTGTCAGGCTCTGCTTGGCAGGGAATCTGCTTCTCCCTCTCTCTCTCTCTGCCCGTGCCCACTCCCCCAACCCATCCTCTCTTTTTCTCAAATAAATAAAATCTTTAAAAAATATATATGGTTTAGTAAAAGAATGGTAGGACTTTTCTTGTCTTTCTGATTCGAGTCATTCTGATGGGTGAAATGAAATATTGCCTTACCTCTGTCAGAGTGGCTGGGATCAAAAAGAAAAGTAATAGTAACTGTTGGCAAGGATTTGGAGAAAAAGAAACCTTCCTGCACTGCTGGTGGGAATGTAAATTGGTGGAGTCACTGTGGAAAAGATTATGGAGTTTCCTTAAAAAAATAATAATAGAATTACCGTATGATACAGTAATTACACTACTGGGTTATTTACCCAAAGAAAACAAAAACACTAATTCAAAGAGATATACACACCCCTATGTTGATTCGGCATTATTGACAATAGGACGGATATGGAAGCAACTCAAGTGTCCATTGATGGATAAATGGATAAAGAGGATATAGTATATATATGAAGGAGTATTAGTAATAAAAGAGAATGAGATATTGCCATGTGCAATAACAGGGGTGAACCTAGAATGTGTAATTCTAAGTGAAATAAGTAAAACAGAGAAAAATGGATACGATGTGATTTCACTCATATGTGTAATTTAAAAAGCAAAACAAGTTTACGAAGAAAAAAGAGATCAACGAATGAAGAAGTGACTCTTAAATGCAGAAAACAAACTGGTAGTTGCCAGAAGAGGGGTAGGTGAGGGGATGTGTAAAATAAATGGGATTAGGATCCTGGGTGGCTCAGCAGTTTAGCACCTGCCTTTGGCCCAGGGTGTGATCCTGGGGTCCCGGGATCGAGTCCTGCATCGGGCTCCCTGCATGGAGTCTGCTTCTCCCTCTGCCTGGGTCTCTGCCTCTCATTCTCTCTGTGTGTCTTATGAATAAATAAATAAAATATTAAAAAAAATATTTAAGTCCATGAAATATATAAAAAGGTCTTTAATAATTCCATGAGATCAGATACATGAGATATATTCATGCTAGTTTTGGTATTTGATATCCCATGGCCATTACCATCAGGAAAAAATATGGATTATCAATTACATACACACACATATGCATGTATGTGTAATTATATGTATCCACAATGGTATACTATATATATAAAATGCATATATAAGTACAGTTGCACTATTTACCATTAGAAATAGCCCTAGGATCATGGCCTTAGCCACATATAAATGTCTTAGTAGTGAACTATATACATTGACTGCTGGCAACAAAATAAATGCCTCCATAAAAATCTAACCATTGACTACAAAAACACTAAAAAAATTATGAGAGATTTATGAAAAGTTGGTATGCATCAGAACAGGGGCTTGAGCCGTAATCAAAAGCCCAATTAAAGTTGTTCTATAATGTGAAATATAACTCCAAATACACAAAACTACAAACAAAAGCTCAAGGATAATTTAAAGTGAAGCTACATAACGCATTTATAAAAATACTATTTTAATACAAAAACTGCATTGCGTGACTACTAATTATTTCTACTGACAAAACTGCTGTCATTTCTGTGGCAGAGAAGGTCTAAGGTGATAATTTTCAGTTCTTTGGAGAAGTTTTCATGCTCGTGGTAATCGTGATGATTCTATTTTTTTATTTGTAAGTGGAAATAAGTAGCTGTTTCCTTATTAATGTGTTTGTAAATGTGAAATATAAATCCGCTTCTTGAACAAATTAAAATAATGAGACAAGATTATTTTAAGCACATATGGATTGAGTTTTGTGGTCTTTAAAAAATTAGTTGTAGAAAATAGAATTCAGTTAGAATTTCTCATACAGGAAGATTAGAGCAGAAAGACTAAGTGAGGGGATCAGGTCAGATAGGCCATAAGAGAACCACATCCTTGGGTGTGACCCTTCGTACTTGTTCACTGATACTGTAAAGACCAGAACAGGTACAAATTTCCACAGAACCTCCACAAACGTGACCGGCTTCACAGACCTCCGCCACCGCCCGACGGGTAACAAGCTCTCCACCATGTGTTCACTGGCACCCAAGCCCAGAAGGAATGTTTGAAATTGACCTATTATGGCTTCATCCTCCTCTACACGAGGTGACGCCAGATGAAATCAAAGGTTCTCTGATCTGTCCCTTTCCAGCAAATTTTTGGGGGTTTTGTTTTGTTTTTCAGTTAGATTGAAATGACAAGAAAGACACATAACAGAATATTTAGAACCATTAAATATGTTTTTCTCTTAGTATACACCTCAAGGGGGATTTTCTTTTTCTTATGTTTCTCCTTTTCAAGGAAGAGAAATGACGACAGAAAAGTACTTTGACGTTCGTAACAAATATAATTTTCAAGTGATTCAGTATATATTTTTTATTTTAGCACATTTGTTTCCATTTACTTTGTGGGCTACTTTGTAGGGAAAAAAAAAGCAAAAAGGAAATGATGGAGATGAGTTGTTTTGTCTCATTTTAACATGCATATAAGAAAATGAGAGAATTGATTCAGATCTCTTTTTATGTACCACATTCTGACTCTGCAGCTCCTGCTGGCTCTGGAAAATACAGCTGCAACCCAGTCCCTGTTGGATGAGGGCTAAAGCAGATGGCTTGTGATCCTGTACTGCCTACACATTAGGGAAGCACCATGGCTTGGATGGAGTACTTCTTTTTTTTTTTTTTTTTTTTCTAACAGTGCTAAAGTGAAAATAAATAGTCAAGCAGGGAGATGGAATTCACTGAGCCTGCAGTCATGGAGATTCTCCTGCTGTGCTTACTGTTTCTCCCAGAGGTACTGAACAAACCGAAGTGGCTGCTTCCAACGGCTGGTAATTCATCAGGTCTCTCCACCTCCCACTCTACTCTCTACCCTGGAGCCTACATGATACATGGCTAAGCTGTCCACTCTTACTGAGCACACAATATCCTAAAGGGCTTGATAAGCCATTAAACTGTCTTGTATTTTCGAGAGAAAGGGAGGCTGGTCTGAAGTTACTGATTATTTTATCAACCTCATTCTTTCAGAACATTAACAAAACCGGTACATCCTGTGTACGCTGAATGCGTATTTAAAATATACCAGCACTTTTAATGGAAATTAATTTGGGGAATTGAAAAATAATATCCATGTGCTTTTAAAAGATGACTGAAATTCAAATACAATTTCTGTATCAGTTAGCAAAAATTAATTAGATGTCATAAAAAAAGTGTGCTCTTTCTGCTTCACGTGCATTAGCAATCGATTTAAAAATGTGAATATTGCTGCACCAATAAATGACTTTGTGAATTCCAAAATACCTTCGTGGTTATAAAGTAAAAGTACTCAATTGTGTGTTTAATTAAATATTTCCATTTTATACAAAAGAATGTAAAGAATAATATACTGACGAAGAACATTCAGTCCAGCATGGATGAACTAATGTTTAGGGAGAGGCGACATGACTGGTAAAGTACATTACTTTGCAGTCATTATTTTAAACCATTTCTTATAAGAAATAGTATCCTATAGCATATTCCACTCTACTTTCCATGTCTTTTCAAAACCAAGCCAACTCCATTCTCATCTTACTCCATAATTTCTTAGAATAGGAAAAAAAAATAACAAAAACTTACTTTTCCAACGTACTGAGGATCTGGTCCCATATGTTCTTCTAAAACAAAGAACTGATTCCAAACCCATCCCCTTTTGGGACGATGGTGGACTTCGGTTTCACCTTCGATGTGTTTGGTCTGGTTTCTGGTCACCTTGATGGAGCTGTGGTGAGCAGTTCCATAACACCTCTGCACAAAACAGAGACACACGAGGACTGGACAGATGCAAGATGTGCTCGTAATTTTCATTGTAAGATAGCTTTCCAGTTCACAGTCTCCTTTCTTTTCCTTGTCAGTTATAAATGCTTAGTGCGCATTCAAGAGAGAAGCCAGAGCATCTTTTGAAAGGACAGTCCAAAGTAAATTGTTTAGCGTGTCCATGATTTAACTGCCCATCAGGGAAAGGTCAGGCTACATTTACATCCTGAAACACTTGGAGAATCAAAGCTGTAGTTGTCTGATTCCAAATCTTCACAGGAAGTGAACACGGACAACCATTTTCTGCCTAATGGAAAGAGAGAAAATGATATAGATCACAAAACATGGTAGCTTGACATATTTGCTGTGAATGCAAATTATACTATGGTGTGGTATGATGCTGTTGGTAAAGAATATACACAAATTATTTTGGAAATACAGACAAATATGCATATACATGGTCATCCATAAGCCTGCATGCTGTGACATTCTTACAAGGACTTCTCTCTCTGTACCATTCCCAATATTTAAAAACAAATACACACACACACACACACACACACACACAAATAATATATATGCTTATATACATATATTTGTATTTTTTTTTGTATTTTAAAACAAGTTATGCATTCGGATATTTGTGCATATATATGTGTATATGTGTATTTGCATTTTTATAGATGTGTGTATGTATAAAATCCTTTGAAACAACAGAAATGCAGCCCCAGGGAGTGCAGAAATGCTCAGAAACTGACCATGAGTATCTGCACATGTCTAATATGATATCTTAACAATATGTGATTAGGTACTCCAGACTATGAATTTTGTTTGCTTTTGTGCCTATTTTGCTTTTGTTCAATGTGGTAGAAATTCACAACACACACTATACATGGATTACACGCTACATGTGACTCACTGCATTTCAAAAAATGCTCAAAATATTTTAGGGTTGAAAAACTGTCATAGATCAATGAAGTAGGTACTTGGATTGCTTAGTAAGTAGAGTAGAAGAAAGCAAAACATGGCAGAAAAGAAGATGCCTGAAAAAAAAATGAATGTGATTTAAAGTAACTCCATACATGGAGACCAGATTGGCGCAGCTGAATATGAGTGAAAGGGGATCAACTGGCTGAATTACAGCTTGTATGGACTCTGAGCAGCCTTCAGATAATATTCCAGGGGATGGTCTTAATATATAGGCAAAACGGATTTTAAGCAGGGAATGACATTCCATATAATTCTAGCAACTATATAAAAAAAGGTAACAGGAACAAAAGAATGGTGGCAAAAAGAACAGGGGGCAACGCTTTGATTTTCAAATAATAAATATTGAGGACTTGGTCTTAGATTTTAGTACAATTGGTCAATAAAGCAAAACTTAAGAAACATTCCTCGGGGACGCCTGGGTGGCTCAGTGTTGAGCATCTGCTTTTGGCTCAAGGTGTGATCCCGGGTTCCGGGATTGAGTCCCGCATCGGGTTCCCTTCAGGGAGCCTGCCTCTCCCTCTGCCTGTGCCTCTGCCTCTTTCTGTGCCTCTCATGAATAAATAAATAAAATCCTTAAAAAAAAATAAAGAAATATTTCTAGAAAAGAAGAGACAGGAGAAGAGGAAAAAAAAAAGTTGACCCTGAAATTATTAGCTTATAAAAACATGAAACTGTGTAGCAAATTTTGCTGGGTTTTATATGTGTGTTTTAATATGTATTTAGAAAAAAAAATTGGATTTAAGATTATGACTGTTCTATCTAGTAAAACTATTAGATGAATCACTTTCTCATTTCATAAAACTCATCCCTGCACACCACCACAAACCAAAATGCAGATCTGAATGAATTATAAGGTAGATGACATGACAATATAAGGATTTAAAAAAAAACTGAATATAAATTAATAGCCATAGCACAATTCTTTCACACAATTGAGAAGAAAATATTTGTATCAAGTAGGTACTGAAAAAAATCTCACATGAGACTCAAAATATGCTGCTTTTTTTCTATCAATGTCTCTCCCCATAAATTAGGGTTAATGGTAATGCTTATTTACTAGTTATGCAAGAATTGTATTGGGTTAGAACCAGGATTTCATTTTAATTACCTGGTAACTATAACTTGAAGTTTGCAATATTTTATGGAAGCAAAGATATATTTTTCACTGATTGAAGTTGAAATGACTCAAAAACTCTAATATACTTTTTAATTTTTTGAAATTTATTTTTACTTTTTTGAGTGGGCCAAAAACAGACATCTCACCATAGAAGATATAGAGCAAATTATAATATGAAAAGATACTCCACATCATATGCCATCAGCAAATGCAAATTAAAACAATAAGAGACTAAAAATAAATAAATAAATAAATAAATAAATAATAAATAAATAAAATAAATAAATAAGAGACTATTACATACTTATTAGAATGCTGAAAATATGGAACATTGACAATATCAAATATTTATGAGGATGGAGAGCAACATGAACTCTCATCCGTGAGTGGTGGGAATGCAATTGGCAACACTTTGGAAGTCAATTTGGCGGTTTCTTAAAAAACTAAACATAGGCTTACTATATAACCAGCATTTGTGCTTTTTGATATTTACCCAAAAGATTTGAAAACTTATGTCCGCTCAAAAGCCTGCAAGCAAATATTTATGGCAACTTTGTTCATAATTGCCAAAAATTGGAAGCAACCAAGATACCATTCAGCAGGTGAATGAATAAATAAATTGTGGTTCATCCAGACAATGGAATATTATTTAGCCCTAAAAAAGAAATGAACTGTCAAATCATGAGGAAACTGAAATGCATTTGACTAAGGGAAAGAAGTCAATTTAACATATTTCTTCAAAGATACCATTCTAGCTCCACAATGATGAGAGCATTAGAAAGAAAGTCAGAAAAAATCAGGTTTCTTTTTTTTCCTTTTTTCCAACAATGTACTTACAGTACAAACATGAATCATCTAATTTCTTTAAGCCTCAACTTTCTCATTTACCGAAGTTTGTGGCCTGAATAATTGATTTTAATATTCTTCTGAGTCTAATAAATTATTTGGGTAATTTTATATACATATATATACATTTATGTATCAAAAGACTTAATTTTCAAGTCACAGATTTCAAAAACAAAACTTCAGTCTTTCTTCTCAGAAGTCAAGTCGATGAATACATAGAAGGTGCTATCGTAATACTTTCACACCATTTGGTGTGATTTTTAAATGAAATTAACATCTTTGCCCTTTATGCGAAGTTGTTTAACGAAGCATAATTCATGAGTGAAGGTGAAGAAACTGGGTTTTGTAACGCATCACAGATATGTGGAATGAGCATGTTCTTTATAATCCTTGATCTTGTCCGGCATTCCAAAAAATATATAAATGCATTGTAATCTGCATACATATGTTTAGAACCTCTATTATGATCGTTATAAAGTGATGAATAAGGCTCTGTGGAATGAAAGAACACACGTAAACGTTACCACTGTACTTTTGTAAGTAACTTCATCTACTATGAGGAGAGAGAATGTAAATATAAAAATCTGCCCTGCTTCCAGAAATCCATCCCTGCATAAGGTTAGAAAGAACTGAAACACAAAGTATAATAAAGCACTGAGACGAGCACAGTAGCAATACGTTGCGGACACCTGCCATTCTCCGATCAAGCAGCACTCAAATACCTTCCCTGCTTTCCTGGACCAGGCCGATATATGAACTCTGATAAACAGACCCTGTCACCTCTAAACCCTTAGGAATCTGACACTTTCTTCTTCACAACCTTTTAGTTAGAATTTATACCAGTGTCATAAGCACCTTAATTCCATAGGCACATCCCAACAGGCTGAAACGAATGATGGATGAAGGGAGAAATGAGAACTTTTCCCCAGCAGTGGGAGGCTCTCAAGGTCCACATGTGGTGCATATGAGCCCTGCAGCTTTGGGGGGGGGGGGCGGTGGCAACTGAATGACTAGAGGGTCATTCTAGCTACACTGTTTGAGTGGGGACTATGTGGCATCGTTTCTTAGGATCTAACTTCTTAAAAAAAAAAAAAAAAAAAAAAAAAAAGATCTAACTTCTTCTGGTTCCTGTGTCTCAAACCCGGTTCTCCAGCCCTCATCAGATTTCATGGCTGCCCAATGTCTTTCCAATGGATTTATTTGCTGCCTTCCAGAGTCAAAGTTGATATCTGTTATTTGGAAAACAAGAACTGTCTCTGATACAAAGCATTACCCTCATTCAAAAAAAAAAAAAAAAAAAAAGGAGGAATTTCCAAAGAATGCCCTGCATGCAATAATGAATAATGTAGACCTCACTCCTCTGCTTAGATACTTAATTTAAGTGAACCAGCGTTGCTTCCAGAGTGGAGTCAGTAACAGCGCACTAGAGTCAAGGGACATGGCCTCAGATGTTCATCTTGTAGAACATTATCACATTTTTCTCAGTAATGTTTTTCTCTGAGCTTCGTATTTTTCATTTACTAATAAAGATTCTCATTGAAATACCTGAGCATGTGCAGCAATCTGATTATGTGAACTTACGATTTAACAACCATTATTTATAAATTACTTTTCTCACTTATAGGGAGTTGCTCACATCACCCGAGATCAAACAGCCATTTATACATCTTCAACGCAGGCATTCCTTCGTAGAGCTCCCAGGAAACAATATCCTCAGAGAAATGGATTTTCACACTTATCCTAAATCTTAAATCCTTGTAATGTGTGCCTTTCACTGATTTTTTTTTTAATAACCAAGTGGTGGAGGGTATTATGCTGAGTGAAGTAAGTCAATCGGAGAAGGACAAACAGTGTATGTTCTCATTCATTTGGGGAATATAAATAATAGTGAAAGGGAATATAAGGGAAGGGAGAAGAAATGTGTGGGAAATATCAGAAAGGGAGACAGAACATAAAGACTCCTAACTCTGGGAAATGAACTAGGGGTGGTGGAAGGGGAGGAGGGCGGGGGGTGGGGGTGAATGGGTGACGGGCACGGAGGGGGACACTTGACGGGATGAGCACTGGGTGTTATTCTGTGTGTTGGTAAATTGAACACCAATAAAAATTAATTTATTTAAAAAAAAATAACCAAGTGGTTCTTAACTTATAAACTTTGAGCTCTAAAAGATCTAGAAAATGCCTTCTGTTTATTTAAAAAAAAAAAAACGAAGTTCTCTTTGTCCTTTTTCTTATTTTGAAAATGTCTTTGTAAAAGAATACTCTGTTGATTTTTTTTGTGTGAATTTATCATTTTAGTTTCCATACGTGAGGGGTGACAGGAGATATTTTACATTATCCAAAAAACCTAGAGTCATAATTGCCACCAAGTTCTAATTGCCAGCGTGATATGTTACTTGGTAGGGATTTATCTGACTTTGCATTGATCAAGCCTCGCTTAAACAGAAAATGTCAAAGAAGATGAAGTATAGGGAAAGCCCATATTTTTTTGGAATTATTTTCTTTGTGAGATGTACAAAGACATCGTGTGTGGAGAAGTAAGTACATGTCAATGGAACGCGATGCTCAATACACACAAGGGGGGCTTCCCGACTGTCAAAACTGTATATTCATCAGATGAGAAAGATGTTCCTTGTGTCACCTTGAAAATAATGCAACTTAACTTTTCCATGATGAATTATTTAAAGCCATCATACTATCAGGAAGATTTAAATAAAGGGAATTCATATCACGTTTGAATTCTGGGGTACTTATTAAGGTGAAAGTTACAAGTACTGAATAAGAGACTTTTTTTTTTAAGTTTAGTAAATAATCACTTAATACTTATCTATCTTTACTTCTGTGTGTGTGTGTGTGTGTGTTTGTATTATCTCCAGGATGTTCCAAGATCTTGAAATTATCTGTTGGGTTGGTGCTTACAGGCATAACTCCCACAGCTGGCAAGAGGCATTCTCCGGCATATGTCTGATGCTAGCGCTGTGGTTCCCGTCATTTTTGGATTCAATGATCAAGAATATTGGTATCATTCTCTCGTTCTATGTCTAGTTCTTATTAAATTCTTAATGACACTGACCTCTGAGTGTTGTTCCACCTTCTGTCCTTCCGTCTCTATTTTCACTACTCTCTTCATAAGCTTGTTTGTTTGTTTTTCTCTCTCTCAATTGGTAATTTACCTGTCTAGCAATTTTACTCTTCTTGATCTGTGTCAGTCGGGGCTCTTGCTTATGGTCAAAATGCAAATACTCAGACACCACATAGATTGGGGGAGCCTGGGTGGCTCAGCAGGTTAAATGCCTGCTTTGGGCTCAGGTCATGATCTCAGGGTCCAGAGAAGGAGCCGCACGTGGTGCTCCCTGCCCACCTGGGAGAATGCTTCTCCCCCTCTCTCCGCCCCTCTCCCCACCACTCATGCTCTCTCTCTCAAATAAATAAAATCTTAAAACAAACAAAAACACATAGATTGTAGAGGCTTCACTGAAATTTCTTTCAAGTTTTATCACTCGGTTGATTCCCAAATCAGTATTTTTAATCTCAGTCTGACCATTCTAGAATATTGTCATAGCCCCAAAGGTTTGATATAATAAATTGCATTTGCTAAAATGCATATAAATGCTTAAATATATATAAAATTATCTCAAAATATTGCTCTCTCTAAAATATAATATGTAAGTAACGTAAACCTATAAATCAGAAAGCATTAACTTCCACATATTATGTTTTTCTGTTGGGAATATTAATATTGTGGGGCACCTGGGTGGCTCAGTCAGTGAAGCATCTGCCTTCGGCTCAGGTTATGATCTCAGGGCCCTGGGATCGAGTCCTGCATCGGGCTCCCTGCTCAGCAGGGCGTCAGTATCTCCCTCTGTCCTCCCCCTGCTTGTGCTCTCTCTCACTCTCCATCTCTTTCTGTCTCTCTTAAATAAATAAATAAATAA
The DNA here is from genome assembly GCF_905146905.1 of Nyctereutes procyonoides. NCBI lineage: Eukaryota > Metazoa > Chordata > Mammalia > Carnivora > Canidae > Nyctereutes > Nyctereutes procyonoides. The sequence continues at coordinate 3,698,669 of NW_026575046.1, forward strand.
ATAAATAAATAAATAAATAAATAAATAAATAAAATCTTTTAAAAAATATTACTATCGTAAGTGCAAAAGATGTTAAGTTTCATGCAGTCAGAAACGTGTGTACGTACATACAGGCATTGCTCCCTCATCCGGCTCATTCCCCTTTCTTAGCCCTAGAGCCTTACTCTCCAAATTTCCTTCAGTCAAATCTATCATCTGAGGCCTGGACGGATGGATGTTTCTCCACCAAGACCTCTCTGACTTGGAGAACAATTCTCTTCGGGTCTCTTGCGTTTCTTCACATCTTCTGAATGAGTGGCACTGCTAGCGTTGTCTGATGCTAATTTTCCGTGGATACATGTATAGCAAACAGCCTTGGAAGGAAGTTTAGAACCTCCCTTTGTGGCAGAAAGCAGATTTGTTTTCTGCCTGGATTATAATCTCTTCCTTTAGGACACAATTGAAGAGGTCTGCTAGCAGACCCAAAAGGACATGGAGATTTCCGACATTTAGGGTCCGTAGCCGTGACCCAGGGTGTGTGTACAACATACACCGGGGCTGCTTCATGTCACCCCAAGGGGTGTGAGAGACAACAAGAAGAACTCATGCCACGTGCTGTGATATGAGTAGTAAGGTCTTTTTTTTTTTTTTTTTTTTTTTTAATGTCCTCCCAAGTCTCTTATATTGTCAGCAGCTCCAAAAACTGTGGCAGCCTGACCTGTCAGCTCGATAGGCGGGTGACATCTCAAACCCTTCCCATGGCTCTCCAGATACCATAGTTCAATGGGACTGCTCACTCCTCAAAACCACCAGAGCATTATCTAGTTCTGTTTTACTATTGCAGACCAGCATTCTAATTATTTATAGAGGTATTATTTAATTTTCCCATTGTGCCAGGTTCTTTGTTTTTGTGTATGGGGTTGGGGGTGGGGTATGGTTTTTTGTGTTTGGTTCTCACAGCATGCATTTTCCATTTCCTGTGAAGTCCTTCTCACAATGTAGCCAATAAGGAAGCATTTGTTGAATGAAAGAGAAATGAGAAATACATCGATTAATCCAGAGTACGTGCTGCATGAGTAGGGTTAAAATGCCAAATTTTCAAGTCAGAATATTTCATTATAAAAATATTGTACAGAGAAACTTTGTGAAATCATGTTTTCATTCAGTGAACATTATACTTTGCTTTTCACTTCAAAGACTGTCACAATCAAAGACACAAATATTGGATAAGAAAATTATATTTCATCAATAGAATCCTGCTACTTCACTAAGTTCCTTTTACACAGAGGAAATTAAGGACGCCATTCAAATATTGGGCCAAATATGCATTTGTAAAGCTTGCAATGTCATATACTATATGGTAGTATAAGCAATATCTTATCACTTATAGTTCAAAATACATGTCTGAATATCCCTACTATGTTGAGTAAGAATATATAAATAAGAGGAAATAAGACAGAGATTTATCATTTATGTTGTCACTATTTGTCTCTCAAGACAAACTCCATTATTATTAGATTAATACAAACTTATTAGATTAATGCATACTTATTAGATTAATGCAAACATATTTATATGGAGTTTTATTTCAATGTTTTATATATTAACTAAGTTACACACATAGTAGGAAGGACAATTTCCTGAAGATATATGAGAAGGTAAGATAATATTCACAATATTGATCTATTTGGCTGCAGTAGTTAATATCATAAAATTACCTCCAGTGGCTGATTCTAGCCTTCCTGAAATCTAGCTGAAATTCTTTTTAAAAAACTGGAAAACCAAATGGAAGAAAATGGTGATACCAAATAGTAAGTTTCTCTACTTATCTGCCCAAGTGACAAAAAGATATTGTGAATTTCTTCACGTCTTCTAGAAGTATTTCCACCATCACACTCTTTTTATGTTTAACTTATATTCTTGTTATATATACACACACACACACATCATCTAAGATGATAGATTTTCATGAAATAAGTTTCTAAATTGGTTATTCAGTTTGACTTAACATATCGAAAACAGTAGTGATGCAGACTCCTACTGGTCCAACTCACTATCTGGTTTCCGTCCCCGAGCACCCATTCGTCTTGGTTGGCACTGCATTTCTGCACCGCACTTACTCAGAATAAACATTCCTTTTCCTAGCCTCTGTTGAGGCTTATATCGCCAATGGCACATAAGCAAAGTTCTCTCTCAAGCACCCAGGAAATTTCCCTAGAAGATGACTGTCATGTAGATATCATGTCCCCTTCACCTTGCTACTCGGATCCTGAATGTGATGGTTAAGGCTCCCTTCTGGACCATGAGGATGAGTGTCATAACCTGGAGATGGAGGAACCATGAGGATGAGTGTCATAACCTGGGGTTGGAGGAACTATGAGGATGAATGTTATAACCTGGAGATGGAGGAACCATGAGGATGAGTGTCATAACCAGGGGATGGAGGAACCATGAGGATGAGTGTCATAACCTGGGGATGGAGGAACCATGAGGATGAGTGTCATAACCTGGGGTTGGAGGAACCATGAGGATGAGTGTCATAACCTGGGGTTGGAGGAACCATGAGGATGAGTGTCATAACCTGGGGTTGGAGGAACCATGAGGATGAGTGTCATAACCTGGGGTTGGAGGAACCATGAGGATGAGTGTCATAACCTGGGGTTGGAGGAACCATGAGGATGAGTGTCATAACCTGGGGTTGGAGGAACCATGAGGATGAGTGTCATAACCTGGGGATGGAGGAACCATGAGGATGAGTGTCATAACCTGGGGATGGAGGAACCATGAGGATGAGTGTCATAACCTGGAGATGGAGGAACCATGAGGATGAGTGTCATAACCTGGAGATGGAGGAACCATGAGGATGAGTGTCATAACCTGGGGATGGAGGAACCATGAGGATGAGTGTCATAACCTGGGGTTGGAGGAACCATGAGGATGAGTGTCATAACCTGGGGTTGGAGGAACCATGAGGATGAGTGTCATAACCTGGAGATGGAGGAACCAAGCCGCTTTATCACAGAGAACACTGTAGAGTGCAACCTCCCAACAAGCCCTGAGCTGCCTTCCTCTAAGCTCAGTGAATAGACAAGATATTTCAGGCTTTCTAAAGCCACGCCGCTTTGGTGTTTGTTACTCACAGCTGAATGTAACCCTGATTTAACAACGATTGAACTGAAATAGTATATCCTCCAGTCTTTGGATTTGGGGGGTGGGTAATGGGAAATAAAGTACAGAGGGAAGGAAAAAGGGAAGGGAAAATTTGGAGCAGTGGGAGAGGGATGGGGGCAGGGTAATAGCAAGATGATGGATGACACTAGCCTAACTTCCAGAGGACTTACTTTTGGTGATAGGTTTTTGTTTTTTCTCCCTGCAACTTTTATCATGAATATCAAAATCCCACTTTTGTCTTTTTCCTCTGAAGTGAGAAACTACATCTCCTCCTGTATCCCCGTGTCCCTGTCATTTAGGGCACACAAGGACTATGCAATGTAAATGGAAGGGGTGATCCCGGCCCAAAGTCCCCTTTAAACGCCTCCGCCTTTGAAGTCTGTCCTCAAACCATAGCATCTCAAGTCCCTGCCTGAAACTCCCCCATGTCTTTGCATCACCTCCAGGAGGGAGTCAAAACACTTTCAGATGAAATTCATGGCTTTTCAATATCTGGCACCTTCCTCCTTTCCCTGTCGTCCTCAGTGTCTGCCCAGAAAACACCTACTCATATTTCAGCATGCTTTCTCCTGATGATGCTGTGCTCTTGCTAGTCTGTATGCCTTTGTGCAAGCTGTTCCTTCTAAATCAAAGGCCCACTTCTCTATTTTAAGGATCAGTGAGTCACCCGTGCCCCAAGTGAGTCTCCAGAGCCCATCCAGTCTGTTCTAAAGGTCCCCTGTTCTATTGTCACGAAGGAGGCCAGGACAAGCCACCCAAATTACACCATGCTAGCATATCGATTATTTTAAATTAAAGTTACTTGAAAAACTACAGATACAAAAGGGCATTCTGATCCTCCTAAAAGCCGGAGACAATATGCCCATGTGAAAGACATCCTCTCTATAGCAGAAGGGAGAAAATATTCTTGTCACCAAGGATTGAAAGTGGAGGCCAAGACAAATTTGTAAAAAAATTAAAAATAAATAAAAAAATAAAAAAGCCTTGCTATACTAATCCTTACCTTTCATGCCCCTGTACCCAATCCACTAACTAGTCCAAGCCCTTTCGCCTTGTTAATTTTTTCAGTTTACTACTCATCTGACTGACCGTATGAGTTGGGCTCTAACTGCTTTTTATCAGTTTTTATGTCCTTATGTAGGCTCCTAGGTCATGTAAAGCTTATATATATATATATATATATATATATATATATATATATATATATTATGTAAAGTTTATATTAAATAAATTTATATGCTTTTCACTTATATTAAATAAATTTATATGCTTTTCACTTATTAATATTTTAATACAGAAGCAACAGACAGGAACATAAAATAATTTTTTTCCACCTTATCACATTCATCACATGACATAGGCATTTACTTGTCTTCCAAACTCGATTGTAATCTCCAGCCAGAATTTAACGTTGATCTTTGTGTCCTTAAAATTTAGAAAAAAAATATTTCCCATGTATGCTTTGAAAATCTTTTTAAACCATACAGTTTTAAAAGTAACTACAATAAATGTCCCAAATTGAAGTATACCCAAAAATATACTCAGTGGGGGATATAATAAACCAATAAAAGTTGAAAAAAAAACATAGCTTTTCTGTAGTATGCAATATTTTTTTTTAAATTTTATTTTATTTTTATTTTAGAGAGAGAGGGAACACTGGGCGAGAGATAGAGGGAGAGGGAGAAAGAGAGGCAAACTCCCCACTGAGCATGCAGCCCCACAAGGGGCTTGATCTCATGGACCTGGGATCATGAACTGAGCTGAAACCAAGAGTTGGATGCTCACCTGACTGAGCCACCCAGGCGCCTCCGGAGGATGTATTCTTTAATTATTTCTACAGCAAAGTGGTTTACCTTTACTATAAAAAGTAGGAATATGATTCTCCTTTCTTGGGGTATTTCAGTTTCCTGAATTTATATGGAAGATTGTTGGTTTAATTAAAATATAATATGAAACACCATGATTCTTACTTATAAAAAAAATAATTGTTAAATATTTTAAGGCATGATCACAGTCTGGGGCTCGAGTCCCACATCGGGCTCCTTGCAAGGAGCCTGCTTCTCCCTCTGCCTGTATCTCTGCCTCTCTCTCTCTGTGTCTCTCGTGAATAAATAAATGATATATCAAAAAAATTAAAAATGTTTACGCTATATAAATACCAAAGTATTAGGTAAAATATTGAGTCAGACCAACTGTTACGGTTTTCCTTAGAAAGTGTAAATGTATACGGAGCCAAACATTGTTAAATGTTAAGTATTGTACTTGCAAATGCTAATTAATGAGAATTTGATAAAATGTCCTAAACAGAAAAAAGGTATATGTAGTGTTTTTTATAAATGCATACTCAAAAAACTATGTTCAAATGGTCTGATGTTTGGTAGAACTTCATATTTCTATTCAGGTTCAAATTTAACCTTTATCATTACAATCATGCTTTTACCAATATAGCCAATCCTTACATCACATCGTGAGCTTGTTATTTATTTTTGGCCACACTTTAAGGATTTTTATTATTATTATTATTTCTTAATTTACTCATGAGAGACACAGGTAGAGGGAGAAGCAGGCTCCCTGCAGGGAGTCCAATGTGGGACTCAATCCCAGGACCCCGAGGTCACGACCTGAGCCAAAGGCAGATGCTCAACTACTGAGCCACCGAGAGGCCCCACTTGGCCACACTTTAACCCTAAAGAGTATCCTATTATATGCAGTCTGCATGATGAAGACAAACATATGGACACTGGTGTCCCACAGCTGCACAATCTCCAACCTGGGATGATTCTCAATGTTTTGTTTTGCTTTTTAATCCTATTGCATCACATAAACTAGGTTATCTGTACAGTTTTTCTAATTATAGCAGATTTTCCAATTTTCAGAAACCACACTTCAACAATATGACTAAGAAGACATTGTACCAAAGCCATTTCCTCCTAAAACTCTATACTCCACGTGCTCAATAACGATAGTAATCGGAACACAGAATGTGTGTTCACATGAACTGCACGCTCTGCATCTTCTGAAATGCCCTTCACAGCTTTCGTCCTTGAAAACCATGCACTCATCTTTCAAACACAAGCATCATTCCCTCCGTATGCCCCCCAGTTGCAATCCTCACCACCCCACATGGGTCAGGTACTTCTCTGTGCCTCTAGCATACTGTAAACAGCACTTTAATTTGCAGTATAAAATTTTATCATGTATTTTGTTTTCTCAAACTAGACTATGAACTTCTTAAAAACGGGATGGATGTCCATTGTTATTTCTCGAATGCCCGAAGTAGCAGAATGGAATGGGCATAGAAAGAAAAAAAATGCCCCTTGAATTAATGTCTGAATCATCTAATAAGAAACATGAACTTAATCTAATACATAGTTCAAAATAAAGGCCTAGATGACCTAAAATACAATCTAGGCTTTCAATGAAAACTGAATTTGGATATGGTTTAATGATCTTTAATATTCAACAATGCCAATATAAACCAAAGTATTGCATATCTAACACTGTAGGCAAATCTGCTGTCTTTCTGTTATGAGTTCAATAAAATCTATTTATTAAATTCTACTATATGCAAAATACTGCACTGTGATCTTACAGGACACTAAAATTAAAAAAGCAGAAATGGAAGACATTGACAAGGTTTATCAGAGACTAAGAAACATAAGACACGTATAAACAAGATTCGATATTATTATAAATATATAATATATGCTGCATTATAATATGTGGAAATGTGGAAGTACATTTTCCTGTTTTTTATTATTTGATTTTCACCAGTAATACTGTGAGGTAACTGGAAAGAAATAATATGATAAGAAATGGATGGATAACATGCAGAAAGAGTGCAGATGAGAAAGAACATTCTCTAAATTTGAAAGAATTAAGAAAGTCTTAGAAGAAAATACCATTTCATGTGGTTTTCATGGCTTTCCCTTAAAGATTTTTGATTTAAAATATTGTTAAACTCATTTATTCTTTTTTTTTTTTTTGGCATTCATTAAATATTTATTGAACATCTTGTGGACCAGTCGCTGTTCTAATGCTCAGGATTACTGATTAAACAATGAATGTTCTTGTCCTTATATTATGTTAGAGTTTACTGACAAAGTTAAAAAAAAAAAACACTTTTTTTTTTTTTTTTTTTTTACATTTTAGATAAAAATATGTACTATGGTAGGAAAACAAAATGAAAAACAACAGCGTTTTAGAGGTGAGTGAATTTAGGGAACTTTGAAATGTGTCGTCAGAAAGAAGGCCTGATTTTTGAGTAGAGACGTGCATCATAAAAAAGTCAAGCACAAAGACGTGAGGCAAAACCATTATAGACAGAAAGCAGGGGACACCGAGGTCCTTAGTCAAAATGACCTTACCATGAGTAAGAAAGTGAAACCCAGTGGTGCTCAAAGGTAGGAGAGCTGAGGCTAGAGTGGGCTTAGCTATGACATCAGAGACAGAGGGGAGTAAGAACATCAAAGGCCTTTGAGAATATTCAGTTTTTATTTTGTTTTGTTTCTAGCTTTATGAGGCAGTGTTGCCCTGTGGTTAAGAACATATGGCTTTATGCCATTATACAAATACATACATGAGATTTCCCTTTTCACAAACTTTGTACCGTACAGTATCGGTGGCTCTGAGTACACGGTTGGATAGATCTCTACAGTCCAGTCATGGAAGGCGGCTTCCATGGCTGGAAGGTTACACCCGCTGAAGAGCAACTCTCCAGTCCTGTCTCCCCATTCTAGTTTCATTTTCACTGAGTGTGCCTGCTTCAGATGCCTCACGCCAACGGGATCATGCAGCGTTGGTCCTCTGTGACGGGCTTATTTCCCTGAGCATACTGTCCCTGAGATTCATCATGATAAAGAAGTTTATCCATTCATCTGTCAATGGACACTTAAGTTGCTTACATGTCCTGGTGGTTGCACATAATGCTCCAATCAGCACCAAGTGCAGATCTCTCTTCAGAGTCCTATTTCAATTTCCTTGAGATATGTACCCAGAGGTGAGACTGCTGGGATACCAGGTAGTTCTATTTTCAATTTTTTGGAACCTCCATTCTATTCTCCATAGTAGGCCATCACTTTTTACATTCCCACCTGTTTTAACAGGTATCAGGGAATATCTTATCGTGGTTATTTTTTTTAAGGATTTATTTATTTATTCTTGAGAGACACACACAGAGAGAGGCAAAGACATAGAAAGACAGAGAAGCAGGCTGTCTTTAGGGGAGACTGATGCAGAACTCAATCCCCCGACCTGGGATCACGCCCTGAGCCTAAGGCAGACGCTAAACCACTGAGCCACCCAGATGTCCCATTACCTTGGTTTTGATTTGCGTTTCCCTGACGAGCACAGTTGAGCACATCTTCATGGATTTGTTGGCCATCTGTATGCCTTTTTTTTTTTTTTGAGATATGTGTATATGGATCCCATTTTTTCAATCTGTTTGTTTTGCTAGGGTTATATGAGTTCTTTGAACATTTTGGGTATTAAACCCTTACCAGATATATGATTTGCAAATATTTTTAACATGCATTTGTCACCTTTTCAATTTGTTGAAGACTTCCATTGCTGTGCAGAAACATTTTAATGTGATGCAGTCTCATTTATTTCTGATTTTACTGTCTTTACGTTTGGTGTCAAATACAAGATATTATTGCCAAGATCAATGTCAAGGAACCAATTGCCTATTTTTTCTTCCAAGAGTTTTGTAGTTTGGGGTCTTAATGTATTTAATGCATTTTGAATTATTTTTCGTGTGCAGTGTAAGACAAAGGTCTCATTTCATTCTTTTGCACATGGATAACAGTTTTCCCAGCAAAGTTCATTGAAGGGAGGATATTTTCCCCATTGCGTACTCTTGGCACTCTTGGGATATCTGTTGAGTTTATTTCTGGGCTCTTGCTATTGTTCTATTGATTTATGTGTCTGTTTTTATTCAAGAAATGTGCTATTTTATCACTGGCTTGTAATATGTTTTGAAATCAGGAAGTATGATGCTTCCAGCTTTGTTCTTTCTCAAGATTGTTTGATTACTGGGGTCTTTTTTGGTTCCATGTAAATTTTAGTTCAGTTTTTTTTTTTTTTCCTACTTATGTAAAATGTCATTGGGATTTCCATAAGGATGCTTACACTCAATCTGTAGTTCACTTCGGGGATGTGTGGGGATTTTAATATTACATCTTCTACTACATGAACATGGCATGTCTTTCTCATTTGTGTCTTGCATTTCTTTTATTTTGTAGCTCTCAGTGTATAAGTCTTATGTCCTTGACCAAATTTGTCTTGTGTTACTATTTCTGATGCTATTATAAGTGGAATTGTTTGTTTTCCTAGTTTCTTTTCTCGACTATTCATTATTAGTGAATGGCAATGCGACCAATATTTGTATGTTTATTTTGCATCTTGCAATGGTATTGAATTTATTTACATTTATAGGAGTTTGTGTGTGTGCAGGGGGATCTTTAGGTTTTCTCTATATAAGATCATGTAATTTGTGGTTAGGTATAGCTTTATTTTTCCTTTGTAATTTGAGTGTCTTTTCTTTCTTTTGGTTACCCAGTTGCTTTGACTAGGACTTCTAATAAATGTTGAAGAGAAGTGGTAAGCCAGGATCCCATCATTCCTGGGTCCTGATAGCATTTTGAGACAGAAGAGTCAGAGGCCTGTCATTTGGGCATTGCCCTAAAACACTAAGAATGCTGGGCATATTATCTAGTCTCTTCCTCCCTTCCCCAGGGAGTGGCGGGAAGCTTAGAGCTTCCCCCTAATTGCATGATACTGTTCCAGAAGGAGGCATTATAGTGAGAAGGTAACACAAATCTTCCTACTGCTTTTGATGTTTTTGGTTTCATACTTGCCTGAGATGCAGAAGCATCATAACTAGTTTCTAGATTTCTCATAATGAGAATCTGAATGAATGTCTTCATGTGATGAAGTAGGGTCTGGAACTTACCATTCTGTCATCTTGAAGACATCACTCAAGACATGCAATTTTATATGAATTGACACAAGTAGAGACTGGAGAGTTGTGAGTAATGTATAACATAAGCTTTAAAAGAACACTCTAATATCCATGGAAAGAATGGAACATGAGGGGTCAATAGGATTAAATGAAGAACAGATCTGAAGGCTACAAGTGCAGGTGAGAGATGATGGTGGCTAAGTATAAGGTACTAGCATAGGAAGGATGAAGGCAGCCAGCTAGCTCAACAAGTACAATATTTATATACATATATGCTAAGACTACGAGTCAGAGGTGCTGATGGTTGGATTAGAAGGCAGAAGAAGCAAGCAGAATCATAAGAAGTAAAGAGTAAGTGGGCAAAAATGTAGAGTCTATTTTCACTTAGTAAATGTGAGCTACCTGTGGGGCATCTGAAAGGAGATGTTGAGCGATCAGTCACCTAAACGAGTCTAGAGCTCAGTGGGGGAAATTAGAAGGAAGAAAACGTATTAGCATGAGAGTCAGAAAGACACTGAGGTAACTTAAAGCTATTGGCGAATAAGGTCATGTTGGAAGAAACTGAAGTAGAAAGGCGTAGGACTCAGTATCAGGCATTCAACATTTAGAATTAAAAGTAAAGAATTAGGAGGGGAGCCTGGATGGCTTAGTCAGGTAAGCAGCCAACTCTTGATTTCGGCTCAGATTGTGATCTCAACATCCTGGGATTAGGTCCTGCATCATTCTCTGTATTTAGCAGGGAGTCTGCTTGAAGATTTCTCTCCCTCTCCTTCTGAGCCTACTTGTATGTTCTCTTTCTCTCTCTCAAATAAATAAATTAATCTTAAAACAAATAAAAGATTAGGAGTATGTAAAAGAAATACAAGAAATATGTGGTTGGTGGTAATGGTGGAGGCAGCGAGCAGGTGAGGTATCAGAGAAGCCTAGAGAACAGATATTTTAATGGGGAAAGTATTGTGCAAACATTTAAGTCAATATATTTATTGATAAAAGACCCAGATACCATCAACCTATTTTTTAACACTGAATTTATGTTTACAAATATTTATGGAGTGAAGCACAGAAATGGACATTTTTAAATATATATTATACATGATATGTAATGGGCCATATCCTTAAAGTCAGTATCTTATTTGATTAAATAGTTTTATGATCTTTTTCTACCTGAAGATACTAAGACTCTGGCATTGAAATCGTTTGCCTAAAACTTGAGCTCTGAAGACAGTTCTATTTGAATTCATGTCTTTCTCCAAAACTGTATTTAACTAGACATGGTTTTGAATCATTATGCCTATAGCCACTTGTCATTGGTCCTTGAGATGTGAGTTACTTAATATCTCAAAACTCTCATTGCTGGATATTGGATGATATGATAGTAGTACCTAGCCTGTAAATTGTAGTTAGTATTATAAGAACCAGAAGAAGATGAAGCACTCTTTCTGATCCATAATAAGCCCTTGAAATGTGTTAGTGATATTTTGTTCTATGGATATTGCACTTTAAAATTTAATTCATATTGATTTTTATTATGTTACTTTTTTTTTTCTATCCACAAAATATAAAGACAACAATAGGGGAAGCCCTTTATTTATTATTTCTAGTGAACTATTATAAGATTTAATATACTATGATAATCAATGTCATATAACATTTAGGATAAATGTGATTTTTTTTCTTCCACATTTTCTATCTTCCAACTCAACTTAGAAAAAATCAAAGTCATGCATATTCAAATGCCTTCTAATAGCTTCAGTGAGATAAGGAGCTTACGGTTTAAATGAGTCTGATTCTCTTATCCTGATAAACTAGGTTAAACTCTAGGAACAAAATCTACAAAGGTTGGGGTTTTTAAATGAAAGGGAAATTTTCTTTTGTGATGATGACTTATGATAAAAAAAAAAGGACATGGGGAAGTATAGAAGACCTTCATCTATTTTGCTATCAATCTTTCCGATCTATAAAAGAAAATTAATCCTAATATTTTCAAGATGTTAGAAATTTCTGAGATGTTAATAAAATGAGACATTAAATATCTAATTTTTGAGACAGCTTAGAAAGTAGAGGGTTTTACTTTTAATATCTTAAAACTCATTGAGTTTTTATTTGCCATTTGCTGTATATATTTCCAGTTATTGCATTACCCTGTTCATGCTTTTATAGCTTTTAGCAATTAGAGAATAAACTAGGTAATATGTTTGCATAATGTAATCATTTAAAAGACTGGATATATAAAAGGGTCTCCCAATCGTAATAAAGTCCCCTCGGAAATTCCAGTTAACTCTTGTGGGCTACTAAAGTATAACTTTGTTGAATCATGTGAAAACAAAACAACACAACTGTGTAGTGTCCTCCAGAGTATTATTAGATAACATGCTGATATGTTTACATGGGGAATTTGCCACATAGTTAATATAATAGCTACTTTGTGGTCCTACAGAGGTTTGTCAGCTAATATATCTTTATTGGGAATATTCAAAAGGTGTTTATAGTCACTTCCCAAATAATTAAAAGTATATTCTCTAGGTCTAGATTCTTATCCTGAGAACATTCATTATGATGATAACTTTATTATTTGCTCTTATTATAAAAGTTTTACCAACTCACCATAAGTAAATAAATAAATGAAAACAAAATTGGGTAGAAAGGGAAAAGCAAAAATCCTAATTTTCTTTCTCTGACACTAAGTTCTACTTTTCATATATCAAAATTAATGTGCATATGTAGTGTTGAAGATACATTGTAATAAGTGACAGCTGTATCAACAAACAAAGGATAAATGAAGAAACATAAACTGGCACTTTTTTGGATGCTATGTTAGTATTTTGCAATTGCTTTTTGCCATAATAATAAGCACATTTTATGTTTACCGTAGAGCTGACTTGTTATGTTTAACTATCACATATCACAAAATTGCAAAATCTACAATAATTTCAGTATTGAATATCTTACTGATGAAAATGTAGACATTGTATGTTTAAAAAGCAGAAACTCAAATTAGTGGACAGCCACACTCTTTTGTTTCAAAAGATTGATTTAAAATCTGTGAGTTTAAACCAAAAAGAAAACCAGGCTTTGGGGTTTATTGGCTGACGATGCTCTGTGAAACATGATTTTTTTAAAAAGCAGTGCAAAGGAATGTCTCTTTATCAGCATGGTTTTGCACAGATAGATAACTAAGCTTATATAAGATGCAGTTAAATAGGAAAAGAAAAGAATTATCTATAATATTTCACCTATATGATGTAAATTAAATTTACATATAAATGATATTTGTAAATCATCAAAATAGAGAACAAATCTCATGTAAATTGAATTTGTAAATTATCAAAATAGAGAAATTTTCATCATATACCTCGTCATTCCTAGAGAGGTGATCTGGATTAGGCAGGTGGTGAACTTGAAAAGAAAGCTTTGGAGTCAGGCTGAACTAAGATAAGTTTGAGTCTTGGCCCTGTCACTCAACGTTGGTAAACTGGTTAATCTGAGTAAGCTAACTTCTGCTAGACTGAGGTTGCCTCCTTGAAATGAGCATAGCAACCCCATCCAGTATGAATGAGAAAATTATTACATGAGATAATATCTCTTAAGAGTCTGGCCTATATAAACTTCTCAACTGTAATTAGTAATAATAATCCAATTACCAGTAAAACTACGAGCATTCTATTGTTTTCTTTTGGGGAGGGCAACCAAATAGTTGTAAGACATCTGCCTGCAAGGCTGACCTTATAGATTCACATGTGAGTACACACATACAAACAGGATAGCCATGAGGTCCTGAAGTTCTTTTCTTTCCTATCTGCTCTGATACCTATATTGAAACTCATATATTTGCTAGATCCCATCATCTATTTTAGGGTTGAGGCTTTTGTATTCATCATGGGCAGGTAACCCATGATATATCACGATATTGCTTCTTTGGTGGTAGAAAGGTCACAGGTATTCTCTTACTTTCCCATTGAAACGTACTGAACTGTCCTGTTCACACGTGTGAAAACCCATGCCCCACCTCCATCCAGTAGTTGATTTTAAAACATGAAAATTGGGCAGCCCAGGTGGTTCAGTGGTTTAGCACTGCCTTTAGCCCAGGGCCTGATCCTGGAGTCCCAGGACCGTGTCCCACATCAAGCTCCCTGCATGGAGCCTGCTTCTCTCTCTGCCTGTGTCTCTGCCTCTCTGTGTCTGTCTCTCATGAATAAATAAATAATTTAAAAAAATCTAAATAAATAAATAAATAAATAAATAAATAAATAAATAAATAAATAAACAAGCATGAGAATCTGGGGCACCTGGGTCACTCAGTCAGTTAAGCATCTGCCTTCAGCTCAGGTCATGACCCCAGTGTTCTGGGATGGAGCCTCACATTGGGCTCCCAGCTCTGCAGGGAGTCTGAGTCTGCTTCTCCTTCTTCTGCTCCCCTTTTTGTGTTCTCTCTCTGTCAAATAAATAAATAAAGTCTTAAGAAATAACTAGGTAAAAAGTGAGGATTAGTAATGGTTCCTACAAAGCCATTTGGGTTAAACAGAATATACGTATTCTTGTAGAATAATCACCCACAATGAAGACTATTGATATCTCAACTTTTAAATAGAATTATCACAGTATTATCTGATACTAAACTATATATGTATATAAATATGACTTCCATACCCTATTTAATTTCACTGAAAGGCAGTAAGCACAACACAACTGAGGGAAGAAACAAAAAATTACCAATGTCTTTTCCCATAAAACTATAAGAAGCATATGTGTAAATCTGTTGAGTTATTATAACAAAATACCATAGACTACGTGGCTTAAACAACAGAACTTAAGTTTTTCACAGTTCTAGATACTGAAAGTCGAAAACCAAGGATCTAGCTCATTCAATTTCTGGTAAAATCTCTCTTCCTAGGGGCGACTGCGTGGCTCAGAGGTTGAGCATCTGCCTTTGGCTCAGGGCATGATCCTGGAATCGAGTCCCACACCGGGCTCCCTGCATGGAGCCTGTTTCTCCCTCTGCCTGTGTCTCTGCCTCTCTCTGTGTGTCTCTCATGAATATATAAATAAAATATAAAAAAATAAATAAAAAGCTCTCCTTCTAGCTTGTAGCCTCCTGCCTTCTCCATAGGCCTCACACAGCTTTTCCCTGTTTCATGGGCACAAGGAGAGAGGGAGAGATTATGGCTTTTTTTTTAATATTTTATTTATTTATTCATGACAGACACAGAGAGAGAGAGGCAGAGACACAGGCAGAGGGAAAAGCAGGTTCCCTGCAGGGAGCCCGATGTGGGACTCGATCCTGGGACCCCAGGATCATGCCCTGGGCCGAAGCAGGCGCTAAATCACTGAGCCACCCAGGGATCCCCAGATTATGGCTTTTTAATGGGTTTGTTTGTTTCCTTCAATAAGGACAAGAAACCTATCAGGTCAGGGTCCTACATTTATGAACTTATTCAACTTTAATGACTTCCTTAGGGTTCATCACACGAATTTTGAGGAAACACAAACATTCAGTCTCTAATAACATACAATCCCTAGAATCTAAATTATAAGTAAGGGCTTCCAAAACCTATAGAAATGAACTAAAGTCATTTCCACGTACTACATGGAAAGAAATGGAAGCAAAGAACCACTGAGAGAGATGTCAAAAGCAAATGGAGTTATCAATAGTAAATCTCAGCAACAATAAACTGAGGATGAATATATATATGCCCACGTATAAAATCTCTGCAATGGGACCTTGAGGGGGAGGAAGAGGTCAGGTTGGTAGAAAAGCTGCCCTGAACTCAGTATGATTCAGACAAAGCAGAGAAGTCATGGTTGCACCCAGAACCGCACACACACACAGCAGATTTCCTAAAAACAATCTGAATGCCCAGGTGGCTCAGCGGTTGAACATCTGCCTTTGGCTCAGGGCATGACCTGGGATGGGGTCCCACATTCTCCCCACAGGGAACCTGCTTCTCCCCCTGCCTGTGTCTCTGCCTCTCTCTGTGTCTCTCATGAATAAGTAAATAAAATATTTAAAAATATGTGTCTCTGGAAGGAGATGAAGAGTCTTGCATTTCAAACGCAGCTACTCTGGGTAACTGTAGTGTCAGCCACATAAATGTACTAGGCTATAATGTGGGAGACTATTTTTTTTAACCCATGAAATCATAAAAGAGATGCCTGTTAAAAACCAGTTCATAAAATCTGGAAATGTCTCCACTGCACAATTATGGTAAGCAAAACAAGCCAAGTAATCTCACCTTCCCCGCCCCCATGTGATTGAACAAAGTATATGATAAACAATTCACCGCGAAGAAAGCATAACAAAGCTTTCAAACATATTAAGAAAATCATCAATCTCCTAATGAGAAACATAGAAATTAAAACTACATCGACATCTAATTTCTCACCCAATAGACTGTGTAAAAAAAAAAAAAAAGTCCAAGGGTATGTTAGACACCCTTACCTTACCCCATGCTCATTGGCAAGACTGTGGGAGGAGGTGTGTCCTTTTACACGTTGCTTAGGGTTCTGTAAAATAGGTCAATCCCTTTGAGGACAACTTGTCCATTTCTACACAAGTCATAAAACATATCGTTTGACGAATAAAGTCTACTTTAGTAAGTTGTCCTACAGATTGTTAAGATACATTGTTTAAAAGTAAAAATGAAATAAAAGGTAGTCACAATAATCTCCTCCTGTCACACAAGGAACTTTTTCTGTTGGGATGACATACAAAGGAAATGATCTATGTAAAAGTCACCTTTTTTTTTTTTTTTTTTTTTTGACAGCACATTTACCTGTTAACATTTTCCTGTTAATGTCCATCTACAGATGACTCTCCAAAGGGATTATGACAGGTCCATGCAATGGAACGTTAGGTTTATCCTTATATATGCATCGGAAAGTTATCCAACATAGTTAAAGGATAGTATAGTATGCCGTTAATTTTTTTAAGTGGCACAAAATATATATTTACATTATATCTTTATGCCAAAACATATTCAAAGGAATATAGGGCACACTTATGGTATCTCCCATTTGAGGAAGACTGGAAACCAGGTCAAACACACTGGAAAGAAAGAAAGCATTTTACTGCATGTATTTTTTAAATTATCTAAACAAAAATAACAAATTTTGATATAATAAGAATGCTTAGTGCCTCCCCCATCCACGTTTGTAAATAATTCTTAACAAACGACAGGGAATAAAGCATCTGGTGCTTGAGGTGTGTGCAGCTCCCAGCTGTGCTGGATCCTCAAAACACAACATGTTTTTCCAGTAGTAATGTTTTAATAATTGCTACCCTCTTTATCTACAACAGATAAAACTGCATGTTGATTTAATGCCACTAAAACAAATGAGAGCTTATCAATATTATGTAGATTACTAAGTTACTATATTTGGGAAGCCAGGTTGTAAAAAAGAAAAAAAAATCAAACGGATAACTCGATATTTTCAAGGTGTTTTTCTACACAAAGAGAAGAATGTAGGGATAATGGTGGAAAAGGCAAAGTTATTCTTTTCTGCAGTAAGAGGAATTATGTTTGTTTAAAACCAAAGGAATATTCAGAGCAAAAGACTTTTCCTAATAATCATCTCGAGCTTTCACTTTGTTTCAATAAGTATGCTAAATGAATTCATGACATTTCTCAGGATAAAAATTTTAAAAATTACTTGAGTTCATGTGTGTGTCTTAGGATTTTGCCATTTAAATTGTGTTCTATTCTCAGGCTCCACTCCAGACTTAGCACATGTTTGAAGTGGGGTCACGGGTCTATTTTAAAAAGTGATTCTGGGGATCCCTGGGTGGCTCAGTGGTTGAGCATCTGCCTTCCACTCAGGGCGTGACCCTGGGGTCCCGGGATGGAGTCCACGTTGGGCTCCCCACGGGGAGCCTGTTTCTCCCTCTGCCTGTGTCTCTGCCTCTCTCTGTGTCTTTCATGAATAAATAAATAAAATCTTAAAAAATAAAAATAAAATAAAAAGTGATTCTTATACTTACTAATATTTAAGAAATACTGTCCCAAAATATTATAAACCCAAAGTGATAGTGTATCCTGTCTATGATGTTGAAAAATTATGAGCAATCGTCCATGAAATAATACAATAAAGCTGGGCACATGTGTAAATACGTATATACCAGCATCTGTAATGAGGACAGGGTACACATCTTCCTAAGACCAGATACCTCTGAATTACACTGAGTTCAAAGTTGGAATGATGAAATCATCCCAGTCAATGGTGAGACCACCATTTGAGGCTAAATTTTGCCTCACTCCCAGATTTCTATGTTAAAGTCCAACAACCAGTACATCAGAACATGATTTCATGGAGGTAAGCTCCTTACAGAGACAACTAAGTGAAAGGAGACTGCAGTGGGCCCCCATCCACCAGGATTGGTGTCTTTTTAAGAAGAAAAAAAAAAAATTTTCCTGTGAAGAAGTGGAAGTGTGACCACCTGCAAGTCAAGGAGAGAAGCTTCAGGAGAAAGAAACTCCTATCAGAACCTTGACTTGGACTCCCAACTTTCAGAAACTTGAAAAAGTAACCTTCTGTTGTTTGAGGTCCCCAGAACATGGTATTTTGTTATGGCGGCCCTAGAAAACTAATACAACCACAAACTAAAATTTATTCTTAGTGTAGCAAAATAATTAGTCCTCGATTACAAAGTCGTAATTTTGTTAGCCATTGTTCATGACTGAAAGCATAAATAAAATGTAAAATTAAAACACATGTTTTAAGATTATTGAGGCCAGTCTACCATTTATGACGGGAGAGGATTTTGGCTAGTAAACGGACTTCTCTGACTTTTAGTTTCTTCGGTGTGAAATGGTGAGATACAGTGGACAGAAACTGAATGTTATGAACGTGCAAAACATGTAATGGCTTTAAAGCCTGTGGTATAATGTGTGGGACATAGAAATGCAAAAAATACTCATTTATGTTTGCCTGGTAAGAGCATTATGACAAATGTAAGTCAAGATACTAGGGGGGGGAACATTCAGGATCAAGAATTTAAATAACCAAAATAAATAAATAAATAAATAAATAAATAAATAAATAAATAAATAAATAAATAAAATAAATTAAAAAAAAGATTTTTAAATAACATTGCATTACAAATCATGGTTCTCTTAATGATAAACACCAGGAATAAACTAAATATATGATCGACTTAACTAAAGTATCTGAACAAAAATAGAATCTTTGCTAATAGGAGAATTCCCCAAAATACCTCTACGTCTAAAGTAACCTTAAGGAATTCAGACTCAATGAAAAACGTTATACCTTAGATTAAGGAGAAAAATTCTACAAGAGGAAAATTTTTATTTTCTCAAAATAATGGACCTCATTTCACCTCTGAAATCACTTTTTATTCTGAATAACTTGTTCAGAGATTAGAAAAATACAAATTAAAACTTGAAAATGTAGTGAAATGATATTGACCTTCATACAAGAATATCACGATTTCCTCATTAATGAGAGTTCACAATCTGCAGCAAGTTAACCTTTGTCTAATTCTCCACAATCCTACATTTCCAAGGTAAAAAGTTAATTCAAAGGTAAAGTACTCACTGGTATAGGCAGTGCATTTAGACTTGTCATAGATCCTCCTAGGGACCCTTTTTGTTTGTTTTTTGTTTTGTGTGGGGAGGGCGCTTTTTGATAAATTAAGAAGTAAACCAAGTGATGGCTAGATATTCAACATCACTATAGATGTGAGCACATAACAAAGTCATAGAATGTTCTTTTTTTTTTTTTTAATTTTACTACTTTCTCATGTTTGTATCAGAACCACATTGTTAAAAACAAGCAGGTTAACACAAATTATAAAGTCTATGCTGTGAGTGGAGTTAAAGTTTGGTGAACTTTTCAAAATTAATTGATATTTATTTATTTATTGTTTACTTTTGTAGAATATGTATTTATTTATTTGAACGAGGAGGGCCAGAGGGAGCAGGAGAATTTCAGGCGGACTTCAGACTGTGTGCAGGGCCTGACACAGGGCTCCATCTCCTGACCCTGAGGTCGTGACCTGAGCAGAAAGCAAGAGTCAGCTTAACTGACTGAGCCACCCAGGCATCTTGGTCCTTTTCCTCAAATTACATTAGATCAAACCATTATTGTTACCAAACTGGAAGGAAAGCCCAGCCACAGGCCTCTCATTTTTCTTGACTAAAATGAAATTACTAAGGACAAACAATGCAAAAGATAAATCAAATTAAAAGCAATTTAATCTGACATGCAATAAATGATATAAAAATTAGACATATATAACAAAACATCATATTTAGAAATATCGCCTTAAAAAAAAAAAAAGAAATATCACCTTAAACCAACTCCAACTTAAGACTCTAAACTGGTGAAAAGCCAAAGATCGTTGCAATATCATATAATGAAACAAAAACATTAACAACAAGAATTCCTCAGTTGGTAGACATTTTTAGGGATAAATGTGCTTAATTAGGTGTCTCTCACATTTCACTCCTTACTGGAACTTTCTCATTGTTGGTCATCATCCACTCAATAATTTGACAATTTAAAACTTCTTGCCTGGATTCACAAATCTCTACGATATGGACTGCCAGAGAGTAGATTTATTCTCTAATATTTTTCAACTAGACTCTTGACATTGGTGAGTCCACTCACTGCACTCAGTGTCGGTAAGGTGAGCTTTGCTCATGTTCTTTGTTCCTATATTTTCTTCACTTTCTGTCCATACTTCATCTCCAAATCCCTCAAAGAGTATTATTCCAAGTCCCATCACCTTACATTGTCTTCCTTGACTATTTCTCATTGGCCTCTTCCTCTTCTGACTCTTACGACACTTTTAGGCAATTCTGACATATTTGCAGCTAACCTTATTCTAATTCAGGTCATTTGCTTTTCAAAAAAATGTATCATTTTGGGATCCCTGGGTGGCGCAGCGGTTTGGCGCCTGCCTTTGGCCCGGGGCACGATCCTGGAGACCCGGGATCGAATCCCACGTCGGGCTCCCGGTGCATGGAGCCTGCTTCTCCCTCTGCCTATGTCTCTGCGCCTCTATCTCTCTCTCTCTCTGTGACTATCATAAATAAATAAAAATTAAAAAAAAAGTATCATTTTTATGTTGGTCTGACTTGCCCCTCCAACTACATACCACATTTTAAGGTATGTCATATGTCTTATGCTTCAAGACTGTTCCTCAGCTTCTGAGCAGGGAATGTTTTCAAAGACGTGGACAGATAAACTTCTCTGAGTATTCGTGTACTAGGAAGATAAAGAGGATTCTGAGTCTTGAGAGACTCTTTTTAATAAACAACACTAGGATGTAAATCAACATAACAACCGTAGCCTGTTTACTGTGATTTTGCCCATTAACTTCTGATTCTTTTCTTCCAACATCTTTGCCTTTAACTGAAGACAATATTTTAAGTGATGTTGTGAGCAGCTGTGGGGAGGTACTCAGTTTTCCTGGGTCTTTTCCATACATACGAGAGGTTTACATTGTAAAAATAAAAAGTAGGCTTCCACCTGTTGGGTGGGAGGGCGGGGGGGTGGGTAATGTGTGGGAGCCCCCATGCAGAGCCTCCCAGGTCCAGTTTAGGTAAGACTGCCTGCCTGTATCTTCACAATGAGAAACTGCCACATTCAGCCAATAAGAAGCTTCCACTACCCTGAACTCTTCTAAGTAGCACCTTCCGGGTGCCTGGGTGGCTCAGAGGTTGAGAATCTGCCTTTGGCTCAGGTCATGATCCCGGGGTCATGGGATGGAGTCCCACACTGGGCTCCCTGCATGGAGCCTGCTTCTCCCTCTGCCTGTGTCTCTGTCTCTTTCTGTCTCTCATGAACAAATGAATAAAATATTTAAAAAATAAATAAATAATAAAAAAATAAACAGCCCCTCCCAACTTTCTCCATTCCTCAATAAAAGCAAGCCCCTCCCTTCTGTCCTCCAGACTTGCCTGTGGTTTGCCATGGTTTTCTTGTCCTAAATTGAATTCCTCTGCTAATCCCAAATGAACCCAAGTTGCTGGCAAAATAGATGCCTTTTTTTTTTAAGGTCATCAACATATTATTAAACTTTCATTTATTTTTCTTCTGTTGATCTTATATTACAGGGGCTATCTCAGTCAAGGACCTCAGGGAATAGAGGGAGAATTATTTCCCACCCTCCCTACGCTCCCAAGAGTTATAGTGTAAGCCAAATCAAGGAGGGGTCTTCTATTAGTACATACATATGATTCAAAATTTACCAAAATGACATATTGTACTATTTCACTGGATGCAGAGGGTAAAGGTCCTTTTTAAAATAGTCACTCATGGCATGGGAGGACATTGGCCAGATGGTGGGTACTCATCTGTTCTTTCCATTTAACACTTTACAACCCGCCATTATGTATGTATGTTCTTTATTTTAATACCATATACTTTTACTCCTTCAACTCATATTATCTAACTATCTCTTGGGTGAATCACTTTAGTATTGCAGGGAGAGTGGTGTGAGCAGAAGAAAACTCCAAAGAAAACAGAACTGAGCAGGATCTGAGCCCTGCCACTTACGAGGTATGACTCTGAGCAAGAATCTTCAACCCGTCTGTATTAAAGTTCATGGAATGCAGAGTGTGCTACACAATTGCAGGGCATTTTCATAAAATGAAAATGCAGTCAGATCCCAGCCAATGGATATTTTAAAAGGTACTTGGGAGTTTTGTTTGGATTCAGGTACGGTGAGGCCAACAGATCAGGAGGTGACTGCCATTGAAAAGGTAGTTTATTCTTCACAATTGCCAAGAGTAGGGGGACATGCCACACCACGCACAGCAACACTGGAGGTTGGCTGGTGAAACAGAATAAGGCAGAGAGATTGCAAAGGGAACTGATTGCAAAGGCGAAAGCCTTTATTATGGTCTTCTAGGAAAATAATGAGCAAATCAGGGTGAATAGGCTAAACAGAGTTAGGACTGGCTTAGCTTGAAATACTTCAGTGGGCTCCTAGTTTGGGGAGGACTGACCTCACGGTCATCTGGGCTGGAGAACACAACTTTATAGTGGCAAGCTAAATAAAATAAGTGGGGAAGGTGGTATGGACTTTGCACTGGTTATTTTGCAAGTGAAAACCAGAATTTGCTTTACTAAGTGTAGGAATACACTAACTTGGGACGGCCAGTCCCTCCTTAGTCGGCAAGCTGCCAGATACCAAAACAACATATACAGAAAAGAAAACATGGCTAATATAGCGGGGAAGCCAATTTTTCTTCCCACAGCCCCAAACCACTACAACTAGGTGAATCTTACACGATTCCAATTGTTATAAACGGAGACGTACTTAGTACTTGGACTGAGGGTGTTCAGGAGACCTCGCTGAGTCTCTTACCCAATGTCCCATCCATGGCACTACCACCAGGGAGAGAAGGGCAATGGCCCTGTCTTCCACCCCCGCATATAGGCAACTCTCTGTGCTCATGACCAGATACCCACCGGGAGAGAGGACAATGACAGAATAGAATCCTCCCTCATCCCCCCCCCCCCCAATGCAATCCAGTCATTGTCCCAGGCAGAAGGCAACAGGAGTCAGGATGGGAAAGAGGAGGAGCATAAAGCCTGATGGGGCTCAGAACACCAGACGCAAGGGCTGGGCAGCCTCTAACCAGGCAGCCAAAACCATGGGGACTCTGGGGCAGGTGGGATCTTGAGCTGATAGTCCATGTCCCAGGGCATGCTCCCCTGCCCCATCCAACTTCACTTATAAAATACAAATTCAAAGATAACATTCATACGAATTTCAGAATATTAATTCCCAAGTTCAGGGCCCTTCTGAGCACAAGACACTGTGTGAATTCCCTGCTTGCAAGCTCACGAAACCAGCTCTACATCCACAGGACGACTTTCACATCGTATCTCCCACCTTCCAGAGCAAAATGTATTCTGGCTCTCGTGGCAGCCAGCTGTGCTCGGATTCAAGCTAAGCAACACCCTGCCCTAGATGCTTAGCAGATGTCTTATTTTCTATCCCAGGATTTTCTGCCACTCTCGCACGTGGACACGCTGAGACCCAACTCAGCCATCCTGCCATAAACTTAGAAGTGTGAGGGGAAGACACCGAGGAAATGTCACACGATGGACAACACAGCATTCCTGTCTGTGGGGCTTGGGCAGGCAAGTCTGAGGGAATTTCTCCACGGCTCCTCAGGATCCTCAGCTGGAACAGGCCGCAGCTGCCCACAATGCCAACTCCAGAAGACACCCTTCGCTTTTCTTCTTGCCCGGGTTCATTCTTTCTACTGCCCACACATGCTCCTTAGGGCAGCATCACAAAGTAAACTGTTGGCAGGTCCTTGAATAAAAGCCTCACTTCTTGTGGGAATTCTGAATAATAACATGATTCATTTTGAAGGTCAAATGAGATAAAGTACGTAAAATATCAAACACGGGACCTGGCAAATTATATCTATGTAGTATCTTTGTGTTCTTAACCCTTTCTCCATTTGAAAGCTGTTCGATGTCTAATCTATAAGCAGATGTACAGAAAATGTAGTTTTTGTGAAAACAAAAACAAAAACAAAAAAAACCTTGCAATCTCTATTTCAATATTGAATTGAGTCAAATCTTGGTGAAATCTGTCTATGGTGTGTCTTGGCATGAGTCACCTTTCAGGACACCCAGTGTCTTCAGTATCTCTCAAAACTCATCAGTGTCTCTGGGTAACTTCTGTGCTCCTTTCAGGGGTGTGGGAAATGTGGCTTATCTCTGACAGCTCTTATGTGCTACCAGATAATGAAGAAAGCAGATTTGATTCAATAATACTCTGCTCTTCATCCATTGTTGTCCAGGATGTAGGTATTTAACGAACAAAACTTGTTTCCCCAGGATCCTGCTGGAGACGGATTAGGTCTCCTCAGCCCTGAATCACCAAATGTCTCTACCTGTTTTCAGTTGTATTTCCTAGATCATGTTCTGGGATAACAGCAATCCTGATGGTATTTCAGAGACCCCTAAACACAAGTTTCTAACTTTATGCTCCCTCTTTTGCTTTTTTTTCTCTACATAGCCAGTGGCATCGTTGCCAAATCTGGGTATATGGAGAAAACAAAACTAAAAACAAAAACCTTCTCACCATTTAAGGCATAAACTTGTGGATTAGAGTTCTCCACAATTTTTCCTGAAAACAAAAATCAACACATAGAGCATTTTCTTTCTATAAAAGTAACTATGCCTTGAGGCATTTCTATAATAAAACTCTGAGAGCAATCAGTTTGGAATGGGGGTTGTGCATGAAGAACATATAATCAGTATAATCAAATTATTGTTCTGTCAAGAAGGAAATGTGTCCTTACAAAACCCAGCATCTAGGAAAACCCAGTAGGCATTTAGTGACTGCTCAGTTCAGCCTGTATGCAGAAGACACTCCTGTGCTGCCGGGCACCAACTGGGTTTCTCAAGAAGAAGGGCATTTAAATAACTTTTGTCCAATCCCGAAAGGAAGAGGAGAGCATGCCAGGCGCAAAGACTAGATGAGTAAAACACATACGTGCAGAGGACCTACCTGGTACCAGGTAATTAGGGGAGCATTTAAGGTAGCAAGGGAAAATGCAGGAGAGAATCTCCTATTTTTGGCACAGGATTTCTCAGTAACTGGGTAAAAAAACTGAGTACAGTACTCAATAACTGGGCACCAACATCCCAGTTGCCCTGGACAGTCTCCTTTTATCCCTGGTATCCCAAAATGATTGACAGCTTTCTTTTCCATACTTAAAATCTGGATTTGAGCATTTTTAACAGAAGGAGAACAATATCTACATGTGTGTGGAACCACAAAAGACCCCAAACAGCAAAAGCAATCTTGAAAAAGAAAACTAAAGCTCGAGGCATCACAATTCCAGACTTCAAGTTATATTACAAAGCTATAGTGATCAAGACAGTATGGTACTGGCACAAAAAACAGACACATAGATCAATGGAACAGAACAGAGAACCCAGCAATGAACCCACATCTCTATGGTCAGCTAATCCTTGACAAAGTAGGAAAGAATATCCAAAAAAAAAAAAAAAAAGGTCTCTTCAACAAATAATGTTGGGAAAACTGGACAGCAACATGCAGAAGAATGAAACTGGACCACTCTCCTGTATCACACACAAAAATAAATTCAAAATGGATGAAAGACCTAAATGTGAGGCAGGAAACCATCAAAATCCTAGAGGAGAACAGAGGGAGTAACCTCTTTGACATCAACTGTGGCAACTTCTTACTAGATATGTCTCCTGAGGCAAGGGAAATGAACTCAAAAATAAACTATTGGGACTTCATCAAAATAAAAAGCTCCTGCACCAAGAAGGAAATAATCAACAAAACAAAAAGGCAGCCTTCAGAATAGAAGATATTTTCAATGACATATCTGACAAAGGATTAGCCTCCAAACTATATAAAGAACTTATATCAACATCCCCAAAACAAATAATCCAGTTAAAAAAATGGGCAGAACACGTTAATAGACATTTTTTTTCAAAGAATACATACAGCTGGCTAAAAGACACATAAAACATGCTGAACATCGCTCATCATCATGGAAATGCAAGTCAAAACTAAAATGACACAATCCTTATACCTGTCGGAATGGCTAAAATTAACACTGGAAACAGCAGAAGTTGGTGAAGATATAGAGAAAGGGGAAACCTCTTACATTGTTGGTGGGATGCAACCAGTGTAGACACCATGAAAAACAGCATGTAGGTCCTTCAAAATGTTAAAAATAGAAATACCCAACAATCCAGGAATTGCACTACTAGATATTTACCCAAAGGATACAAAAATATTGATTTGAAGGGATACATGCACCCCAATGTTTATAGCAGCATTATTATCAATAGTCATGTTATGGAAAGAACCCAAATGTCCATTGACTGATGAATGGATAAAGAAGTAAGTTATATATATATATATATATATATATATATATATATATATATATATATATCTTATATATAAGAAATTATATATATGCCATAAAAAAGAATGAACTGTTGCCATTTGCACTGTTGTGGATGGATCTAGACAGAGTATTTTGCTAAGTGAAATACGTCAGTCAGAGAAAGACAAATACATATGATTTCACTCTTATGTGAAATTTAAGATGCAAATCACATGGACATAAGGGTAAAGAGAGAGGGGCAAAAGAGGAAACAGACTCAGCAATAGAGAACAAACAGGGTTGCTGGAGGGAAGGTGGGGGAAGGGGTTGGATGGGCGATGGGTATTAAGGAGGGTACTTGCTAAAATGAGCACTAGGTATTGTATGTAGAGGATGAATCACTAAATTCTACATCTGAAACTAATATTAAACTGTATAGTAACTGGAATTTAAATTAAAAAATTGGGGAAAAATAAGTGTGGGTTTGGCCAATAAATTACAGTCATTCTATTCAATAGACAATCCAAGCAAGCACTCAGCAAGCATGTAAGAAACGCACTTAAGCCAACACACCTCCAACCCTGCAACAGAACCATTTCCATATGATTTGATACCTAATTCTAAAGGAGTATTGAAACTGATATCAAAGAAAAAAAATCATATTCTTATTTTACTTCATGTCATTGATCCTGCCAGGAAAATACCTTACAAAAAGTTTTGCGGATTGAATAGAATTAAATATACAGATATAAGATGATTTATAAAGAAAAGGAACACACAAAAAATGGGGGAGAAAAGATTCAGAATTGACATTAATATCTACCTATCCTTTGTACATTTCTTGAAGTCTTATGGATTATGTGTCACACAACAATGTTTGGTACCTCAAACATTTTGTGTAAAGCAAAAGCTTGGAATACACCCTATTCCATGGGAATTCCTTGCTGATTGTATGAATGGCATATTGTCCTATCAATTTGATCTAATCAGAAAAGGTCTTGACTTAAAATATCAGATATGAAATATGATATACATATAGGTGACATAGCTAACCCCTATTTACTGATTGTGAAGCATCTGTTAACCTAAAAATATATTTAGAGTTATACCATAGTATTTTAATTATTTTAGTGATAGATAAAGTCATTATATAATACTGATTCAAAAAATAATGATGCATGATTTTCCACTGATTTCCCTTTATTTCCCCCAATTCACTGACAGCTCCCATCTCTGTGTAGATCCAATTCTTGGGCTTTATTTCTGAAGACGTGGTTTCTGGCCCAAGTAGAGAGAACTAGAGAAGCCAGCGCTATTAATATTCGAAAAAGCAGAGAATCGTGATCCAGACATATAGTATAAAAATGTGTCTCCATCTAGCCCCTCAAAGAAGTGCACACGAGATCATCACACACATACGCATAGATTTTCAACTAACTAACATATTTTGTTCCAGAGTTATATCACATACTCACAGTATGTTGATTTAAAAACAAATTGGGGTGTGATGTCAGGGAGAAACCCATTAACTCATGAAAACCATATACGTTATATGAAAAGATAACACCGTATCCTTAGAGTTTCTTGATGGAGACAGACTGAACGCCAGCAAAGTTAGGAATAGCTTCTGACATAAATGTGGGTCTGTCTCCATGGCTATTCTTTCCCAATACTCAATCCTAGAGGCCGAGGAGTTCAGAAAAAGAAATAAAAAATTATACTGCATCCCATTCAGTAAAAGAAGGAGAGTTCCAGCTAATGTCTGCACAGCAGGGATAGAGAATGGGCACGGAGAATGTGGGATGCGACAAGAAAAAATGAGATGAGAAAAGGTGTGGTAGGGACACAAATAGACTACATTTGATTTTGAGTTTAATGTTTTCCACTGGCCTTAAAAAAGAAGTATAACTAAAAGTGGCCAGAGCATTTGTGAAGTATGACCAAAGCATCATGAAGGGACAGGAAAGTTGGGGCACCAGGGTGGCTCAGTTAAGTGTCCGACTCTTGATTTTGGCTCAGGTCATGGTCTCAGGGTCCCGAGATGAGTGTAGTGCTGGGCACAGAATCTGCTTAAGATTCTCTCTCTCCCTCTGCCCCCCTACTCTCCCCGCCCCTCTGCTCGCACATGCCCTCTCTCAAAAAAAGATACAGGACAAGAAACTTAGAAGGGACAAAGCAGTTGTGAAGGCCATGTATGGAGCAAATAACAGTTAAAAGAGGAGATCCCGTTCATTTCATCGCACTATGCCATATATACTGCATCGGTGTGCATTTTAGGTACTTTCTAAAAATAAATGGAGACTTATTAATTTATTACCTTAGCCCAGACACTAGAACTTAGTAGTGTCATCCTAAAATTAAGAATTTAGCACATTAATCATCATCCATTGTTGTAGGAAGAATCAGAATACTTAGTGTTAATGTTATTCTACGTATCCTGGAGAGTCAGTGGCTAATTATGAGCATCCGGTAATTTCACCGGTTGGGTGATCCACCAAGTGAATGTTATAAGCATCTTTTGCATCGTAAGTACAATGTACAAGTTAATTTTGATCTTCTTTACCAAAAAACTAACAATTTTCCTTTGTGACATGTATATTTGCTCTGATTTTAATGATAATGACTCTACCCAGAACTGATACAACTTTCAACCTCATTTATGACTTGCTATTCCTTAGAGGAAGCAGCGAGGATTCAATAAAATAATCCATTTCATTAACTAAAAGTTAGCTTAACATCTAAATATACAGCATCAGTAGGTCCACTCAATCTTTTAGTAGACAATACTATATTTATATTATCTTGATTTTAGGTGTCTGGAGTTACTAATGAGCCATCCTATTTAAATTCACATTTCCAAATAATCCTAATACGCCTCCTCTTCAATGTTTAATGACCAAATCTCTAGCCAGTTTTCCAACCAGTTGATGTGGTTCCTTCCTATAGATTTGCCGGGTCAAGATTGCAATTTCAGAATTACAAATGTTAATGTTATTTACTTCCAATTTTTTCACATGGCAAAGTCGTTCTTCAGATGTTGAGCAGCACACAAAATGTATTAACGTTACATTCAGGTATTTGGAATCAAAGTTTATAGGTTTGTATAAGCTGTTTGATAAGTCAAATGAACAAGTTAATATTAGTAACATAAAAATATGTCCTATTTGTAGATGCATATGAAATCATAAGTAGGTCAGAGAAATAAGTTGATTTGAAGCTCTTTTTGATAACCCATACACATCATGTCCTAACTTTGAGTTGATTTCACGACTTTGTGAGCAATGTCAACATCATTTTAATTCTTTAGCAATTATGTAGTTCTGAAAAGAGAGAGAGAGAGAGAGAGAGAGAGAGAGAGAGAGAGAAAGAGAGGGAAATCATGTAGTTCTTATCTTTAAAGCTGGTGGATTTTCACTCTCCAAATAGACTTTATTATTGTCAATGGAGGATACACTTTCTTGCTCTAAAATTGGTCTATTTTGTGCTAGCACAATACCATTTGGGGATAAAAGATATTTTTTTTCTAGATAATCCAAAATCAGAGGCTAATTTGTTCTTCCATAATATATTTTTATGAGTGTTTTACTCTCTCCTTTTGATGATACAAGATCATTTAGGTTTTGATTTTACTATATGCTATTTTGTTAGTTGAGCTATAGAGTAATTCCAATGTTATGAAATGTTCAGAGTTCCTCAGATACTTTCAAAGAATAATATTCCTTCAATGAGAGCCATATATTCCCCTGGGAAATTTATGTGTTTATTGTGCCATAAGTCTAGGCACCTAGTAAAAACCATTAATCACTTATATTTCAAAGGTCATGATTCAAAATGCTTGCATGTACTGGCAAATATAGTAAAATAGGGAAGCGATGTGGATGTGGACTCTGGAAAACCAGATGTTGCATAGTGGAAAGCTGTAGTCCATTTTAATTACCATAGTTGTAGAAATAGCGTTAGCCCGCCATTATATACCCATGGGCCAGATTTACCCCTACATACCACAAGTTTATCAACATTATATATTTTAGTCAGTTTTCCTCAGTTTGCTTCTTTCATACAGTGCTGAATTTCATATCTAATTTTTTTTAAAAAAATGAATTTCTTATTTAGAGTTCATTACCACTATTATTTTTGTAATTACCATCATCATTGCTATTTTCTTTAGCTGGCATTTATTACTATATTATATGTAGGACACTAAGCACTTACTCTGAATTATTTATTTATATCTGTATAGTAATCCTAGGAGATGAGTACTAATACATCACCCACAGCTGTGGCAAGGTTAAATAACTTATCACAGCTCTAAAACTTGTGAGGAGAACAATCATTCTATTCCAGTAACATATGACTCCAAAAGTTAGAATCCAATTTCCTAAATTATATTTTGTTTTGTTTGTGCCATTTTTATTTATATTCTAGTTAGTTATCATATAGTACAATATTGGTTTCAGGAGGAGAATCCAGAGTTCATCACTTACATCCCATACCCAGTGGTCATCAAAACAAGTGCCCTCCTTAACACCCATCATCCATCTAGCTCATTCCCCACCCACCTCCCACCATGATTCCTCAGTTTGTTCTGTAGAGTTAAGACTCTCTTATGGTTTATTTCTCTCTATCTCTCTTTTTCCCCTTCCCATATGTTCATCCATTTTGTTTCTTAAATTCCACATCTGATTAAAATCATATGGTATTTATCTTTCTCTGACTGACTTATTTTGCTCACCATAATATACCTTAGCTAGGTTTTGTTCCTTTTAATTCATGATTGGTGAGCAGGGTATCATCTTTGTATCCTCAGAACCTAAACCACTATCTGCCATAAAACCAGCTCTCACTAAACAGCAAAATAGCAAATCAAGAGCTGGTACCATGCCTATTTTAGTTTAACAATTCTGTAGTTCAATTGATATAATACACTAAAGTATTTTTTATCTGTTCATAAAGTTGTCTCATCATTATTTTTCATGTCCATAAACCTTTCTTTATGACCTCTTCAGTTTTTTTTCACCACAAAAACAGCATCATGCAAGCAAAGGGACTAGACCATAACATTCTAATGTAGATGCCAGAGAAGAGAAATTTATATTCCAGATTTCTAGAACATATTATAGTCTTAACTATGGGCATGTTCCTTAACCTCTTTACATTTACTAATATGAGAAGCTACTTTGTTGGGTTTTTGTAAAAGTAAAAGGAGATATGGCAATGTGTTAGGGAAGTCTTACTGGGAACCAGAGATCTGAGCTCTTTCAGTTAATGGAAACTGGAAATGGTTTCATGCAATTATTTAATTCCAACCCTAGACCATAATGCATTTAAATATCTTATTCAAACACAAATAATATTATATAGCTGGGTAAGATTCTACCATTAAGAGTCTATTGATGGATGAAATCAATTATTATCTGTATTAAAATATATACAGGTAGGGTGCCTAGGTGGCTCAGTGGGTTGGGTGCTTGTCTTTGGCTCAGGTCATGATCCTAGGGTGTTGGGATGGGGCTTCATCTGGCTCCCTGCTCAGCAGGGGGTCTGCTTCTCCTTCTCTCTCCCTCTACCCACCCCCACCCTCATGTGCTCTCTCTCTCTCTCTCTCTCAAATAAATGAATAAAATATTTTATATATGTATACAGGTAGAGTTAACAAGCTCCCTGTGGCAGACACACTCAATGAGTTGTCTT
Organism: Nyctereutes procyonoides; assembly: GCF_905146905.1. Taxonomy (NCBI): domain Eukaryota; kingdom Metazoa; phylum Chordata; class Mammalia; order Carnivora; family Canidae; genus Nyctereutes; species Nyctereutes procyonoides. The sequence goes on from NW_026575046.1 coordinate 3,731,333, forward strand.
CTTCCCTTGAATACAAGCATAATCTGTTACTTGCTTCCAGTCAATAAATTATGGGTAAGGTTCATTTACATGGCGAAAGTTAAAAGGATTTTGCAATATTAACTGTGGTCCTAAATCAGTTGGCCTGAATTCCTCAAAAGGAGATTATCCTGAGTGGGTCTGTCTTAATCAACTAAAAAAATAAGGAACAAGATCCTCCATGAAATCAGATAAACTCTCACTAGCTATGATAAAATAAGCCATTGTGAGTTCTACAGCCAGGAAAAAAAAAAACAAAAAACTGTGCCAATAACTTTAATGAGTTTAAAAGCAGATTGATTGATTGATTGATTGATTGATTTTTACCCTAGTCAAGCTTTCAGGTGAGAACACAGTCAAGGCTGGCAACTTGACTGTAGCCTTATAAGACCCTGAGCAGAGACCCAGGTAAGTGGTCCCTGACTTCTAATGCATGAAAACTAAGAGATAATAAATGGCTTTATTTATTCAAGTGCCTAAAACCATGCTCAATCATTACACAGAAACAGAAAATGAATATACATGCCATCCCTCAAGTCCACAGGCCCAGAATAACTCTGGAGATAAGAATCCAAATCCATCTATTTCAGCATTCCTCTACCAACTGAAAGAAAACCTGAAGACATAAGAGCATATCTGAAAGAACTGGATGGATCTGAATGAAGAACAACTTCATTAAAGGACAAAGGTTCCAGAAACAACAACAACATAAGACATAAAATGTGAGGTGGGCGGGGTCGGGGGGGGGGGGCATCTGGCTTGGAGATGTAAGATGTACTAGTTGTTTTTGAAAAAAATGAAACAAACAAACAACAACAACAAACTCCATCATTGTTGTTAAAGGTCATGGCTGATTTTGATTATGAAGACAGACACCATGGTGCTCTATGGAAATGTTAGGGAAAAGTTCATGCGTATAGATGTAGAGAACTTTAACTTTGGAATTTAGCTATTATCACATGGACAACAAACAAAAAAGGTTGACTAAACATGACTCAGAGAAAAGGAAAACCTCTCCTCTTCCCTGGAGGTTTCCTCATTGTCCTGATGTTATGTCTCATTGAAAGTGTACACTGGATCTGTATATGTGACAGCTTGTCAGCAGCGACAGCAAAGAAAACTACAGCACTGTAGTTTGCAAGCATAGTCAGTTGAGGGACAGACTCCTTTGGGAAGACCAAAAATTTCCAGAGTTCTCAGGGACACAAGACGCCCTGGCATGACTGGAGTAGGCTACTATGGTACCTGCAGCAATAAGATGCCCGCGCTCTATGTTATAGGGTCTTACGGATGCAGCTCTCTGGCACCTGCCATCACGCAACCTGGGCTGATCATGCAGACTGCTGGTGGCAACCAAGACACCTCGGAGATACCCATGGGTGCCTTCCCTCCGGAATCTGAACCCCTGTTGGCAATGTGGATGTGGCCTCTGTAACTGGTACTCAGTATACACGACTGCACGTGTACTGAACAACGTGAGAGGCCGGAGGGATGTTTGAGTTGACGTACCATAAAAGATGTAATGAAATGAAAATGCAATGATCAGAGAAAAGAGGCATAGAAAAGACAAGGTGCAAATGAAAGCTTATGTAAAATGCAATCCTAAACGGCCTATCTAGTTCCTAGCAGTGGACCAAACATTGAAAGACGTGAAGATTTCGGGAATCCAGATTGAAAAGGATACATTGTCACTTTTTCTATTCATGGCGTCAGAATATGAACAAGTTATTTTTCCCCATGGTACAAAACCCAGGAATAACTTTCTTTTTGAATCTGTGGGGAGAATGTGATACAATACAGAATGTGTATGCTAGTGGTTCGGTCCAGGGCATATTATCACTCAGAAGCATGTCACTTCTTCAACGTATGGATAAAGTATAACTTATTCAAAAATACTAAGACCTCTGGAGATCTTACTTAAAAATCCACATTTCTAAATTCTCTTTAAAAGCCTAGAGATATGATGTAATTTGGTCTGTAGTCACTTTGGCAATGATCCCTGTGAGCTGAGAAGTACAGGCTCACTTGAGAGTGGCCTGTAATCTTCAGGTTAGCACAATTTTCTCCATATTTCATTCCATCTAGTCCTAATTGCTTATTAAAGTCATCTGCCTGCTTCCTTCAGGCTACTGAATTTGGGATCTCTTAATGTCTTTAATGATATCTTGCGCAACATCTTTATGAACATACAACAAAGCATTTCATATGTTTCTATAGTAACAATCTCAATGTAACTAATCATGCTTTCCTTTTAATCTTAGCTCGAAGAAAGATAAGAATAAAATCTAATTTCCAATCATATAATCTATGTTTACCATCATCGTGAATTCTCCCTTTTATGGTCTCGATCTTGACTTTTGATTTGTCCACCATCAACTATATCTTTACAGGTTGTCTTGCGGGGACAGGGGGGCAGATTCAATATAAATAAAATGAAATTTTTAAAAATGCTCGTTGAATTGATTTTTTTTTACATTATTTTGATTTATGCATCCCCTACTGAAGGCCCACGAGACCTTCTCTGCTATAACTTATCTACAGAAATGTTTATTTTTATAAAGGGTACAGCACATAAAGCAGGTCAATGAAAGAAAAAGTGCTGAAGCTCACTTCATACATTTACTGTTTGCTGTTGTGATTCAGAAAGATGCTCAGGATGAGGTAGGAGTGGGAGGGTAGGTATACCCTCTCACATGATAATTGTCCCCAAAGGACCTCACAACACCGGTGATACTCAACCTGTAGCTTGCCTCAGAATCACCTAAAGGGCTGTTAAAACCAGATGGCTGGTGGAGCCTGAGACAGCGCGTCTAATGAGCTCACAGGCGATGCTGACTCCGCCCGTTTTAGGAGTACCACCAGATTACCACGAACCCAATTTGAGTCTTCTTACGGGTAGAAGAGTCTTATTTATTTGTAATTCCCCCCATTAAATCACACTTTATCACATATGGGAGACACAGTACATAACTGTTGAAGGAATTAAGGGTTTGACATTGAGACATACTGATATTTGATAATAGGATTTCGTAGGGCCTCAACTAACAGGAAGTTCAGCTACTGAAAGAGATGTACTTCACTTCATCTGTCAATTTTGCCTTTTTTCTAGTGCGTTGGGGAATCCTAACTTTGTATGTGGAGACACATTCTACTTTTATCTTCCCTGAGGGGTGTACCTCTAATTCAAATTTTCCTGTTTTTAAATGCAAGTGCCCCAAATTGAATTGGATCCATCAACTTGTCAAATCTAGGAGGGAGACCATGTTTAACTCTTAATTTCTATGGCTGTACTAGATATAAATATATTTAGACTTTTTTTTTTTTAATTTTACAAATGACAATGTAACTATTTTCCTTAAAAAAAAAAAAACAAGTCATGGCTACATTTTTCATATTAACTTTTTATTTTATTTTTTGGATGGGATCCCTGGGTGGTGCAGCGGTTTGGCGCCTGCCTTTGGCCCAGGGCGCGATCCTGGAGACCCGGGATCGAATCCCATATCGGGCTCCCGGTGCATGGAGCCTGCTTCTCCCTCTGCCTATGTCTCTGCCTCTCTCTCTCTCTCTGTGTGACTATCATAAAAAAAAAAATAAAAAAAAAGAACTGTTTATTTTTTGGTAAAATACATTTTTAAAAAGAATGGAACTGTGTCTTTATTTTCCTCTATATTGACTATATCCTAACTTCAAAAAGCAGATAAAATTAACTGAAAGTTAAACCATAAAGTGTTTATGTTGTCCAACCAGTTAAGGTAACACCTGGCTCATGTTTATCAGAATTATTTATTTCCTCCTGGACAGTCAGCTGTGTTTCACTCCCTTCCCTTTCTTGCAGGTGTGGCTATGATCACTAAGTCCTTGCCAAAGGGATATGGCTGAGAGTGGTACAAACTCTAACAAGGGCCCTCCTGTGTAAGACTCCCATGGCATTCTGCACTTTTAAAATACTGTAAGACACCCAAGAGAGGGTGCCTGGGTGGCTCAGTGGTTGAGCCTCTGCTTTGGTCATGATCCCGGGATCCCGGATGAGTCTCAGCTCCCAGGTTCCTTCTGCCTGTGTCTTGCCTCTCTATCTATGTCTCTCATGAATAAATAAATAAAATCTAAAAAAAAAAAAAAAAAAAAAAAAAGACATCCAAGAATAGAAGAAGCCTGGGCTGTGAATGACAATATGGAGCAGGATTACCCTTAATTTCAACCAGCCTTTATATGAGCTGGAAATAAACTTTTTTTTAACCATTATGATCTTAGGGCTTGTCAGAGCTGCTGGTATTCCCTCAACTTATATCAAAATTACTAGCATGCACTTGGGTCCTGACACCATGTTATGAAGTAGCAACTTTTGGTAAATTACCAGCTGCAGTAACCTACAAGGATGACAGCCTGCTGACTAACAAAACTTAGCTGGGCTATGAGGGCTATTGATGGCCGCATCACAAAAGTATTATAAGAATGAAATTAGTCTGATATTTTTTTTAAAGAGATTTACTTATTTATTTTAGAGAGAGTCTATGCGCAAGCAGGGGGAGGAGCAGAGAGAGGGAGAGAGAGAGAGAGAGAGAGAATCTCAAGCAGACTCCCCTCTGAGGATGGAGCTTGAGCTCAGGATGCTGAGGTCACGACCTGAGCTGAAATCAAGAGTTGGAGAGTCAACAGACTGAGCCACCCAGGCACCGTGGTATTTATGTTTAAGTAGGAGGACAAAAAGAACAGAGATAGTCCAGAGCTTCAAAAGTCTGTAAAAACTTTGGGTGCAGTATAGACCTCAACAACAGAATGTCAGGTTTGAAAATGTCTTTGAGATTAAAAAAATAAATAAATAAACAACAACCACAACAAAAACAAAGCTTGTTAGGATGTGTTGAAAAAAATGGCTGCTTTATATAAATGATCAGATTCAGAGTTTTGCCTCCACATTTAACACAGGTCCCCCCCAGGTAGCCAGCAGTAATTTGAGAGAGGAAGGAACATTGAGGTGAAATGTAAAGAAATAAAGGAGACCTCACGTGGTCTATGTGACATTTTGTGTTCATTGCCAAATGGGAATGATCAGAAACTAATCAATCAGAAGCCTACCAGTCATTAAGGAAATCTTATTGACAAAAAAAAAAAAAAAAGGAGTTCAGACTAAAAATATTCTGGCACTTTGAAACTCAAATCAACTTTTGGATTCTGAGGTTTGCATACACAGGAAGCAGGTGAGGAGGAGGATTCCAGTGCCTACTGTAGATGTGGCCACAGAAGGGAAAAGGGAATAGCACATATAAGGTAATGTTGGGTGCTTATATTCTATACAAGAGATAAGGGAATTCCTGGTATTTTAGAGAACCAAGTCTCAATCCAAGAATATTTCAAAATGAATATGGAGTGGGAAATACTGCTTATCTCTCTCTCTCTTTTTTTAAAAAAAATCTCAGGGAGTTTTTTGTTGTGTTTTTCCTGTCCTGGTTCTGCCCTGGACTTTGCATGTGTGTGGGGGGGTGGGGGGGTAGGATTACCTCTTAGACTGTGGTGTTTTGGAAAAGATTCTATTGCCCAAAATTCTTGGATACTCTGCATCTGGGATGCGTATTGTCTTCTTTGGGATGAGATGAATATGTTGTATGTGGAAGATGAAAGTTGAAACATGTATTTGGAAAACCATAGTAGGGCCTGGCTCATTGTTTACTATACTTCCACTTTTCCTGGGCACATAGACTAATTCCCCAGTCCCCACTGAAGTTATGAGTGACCTTGTAATGACAGTATCGAAGACAGTCAACAAAAGTACAAGGCAACCTACTGAAAGGAGAAGATATTTGCCAATGACATATCCAATGAAAGGTTAGTACCCAAAATATATAAAGACTTCTATAACTCAACACCCCCAAAAAAGGATGATCCAGTTTAAAAAAAATGGGCAGAAGACATGAACAGATATTTATTTTTTATTTTTTATTTTTTATTTTTTTCATGAACAGATATTTCTCCAAAGAAGACGTCCAGATGGGTAACAGACACATGAAAAGATGCTCAACATCACTCATTATCAGGGGAATGTAAAGCAAAACTACAGTGAGATCTCACCTCACACCTGTCAGAATGGCTAAAGTTATTAATTGACTATATTGCACACCTAAAACTAAAAGAACACTATATGTTAACTATACTGGAATTAAAATTTTTTAAAAGTGACATAATGACTCAATTCGGGCCAATGGGATCCAGGTGGAAATGGTTAACTCACTTCTAGGCATGTCCATATCTTGTGACTAATTCTCCATTTGCTCAACCCACGTCCTGCATGGACAGAGAAAACACTGAGGCCCAGAGGAAGGCTGAGCCACATGATGGAAGGAACCGATCTCTGAATGACGCTGGGGACAGAAGCCCTCACTTTTCCTAATGATTTCTACTAAGTAAGAAAATCAACTGTGTTATAACCACGGATTGCCTTTTTCATTAATGACATGGACATCACTATATACTCATTTATTATGTGTAAAAAGGCAGTTATGGAGAACCATGTGAATGTACCCATCTTTGAAAAATTAGGAGGATAAATGGATAAAAGAAAAATTTCCAAAGTATTTTTCCCTTTATGTATGTAAATTTGGGGGGATGGATTCCAACTTGTTTGTTCTTTATAATTTAAAAATTTTGGGGGCACCTGGGTGGCTCAGCAGTTGAGCGTCTGCCTTTGGCTCTGGGCGTGATCCTAGTCCCAGGATGGAGTCCTGCATCCGGCTCCCAGCATGGAGCCCTCTTCTTCTCCGCCTGTGTCTCTGCCTCTCTCTGTGCTTCCCATGAATAAATAAAATCTTTTTTAAAAATGAAATTTTTGCTCTTTATAATTTTATTTGTTTTTTTTTCCAATTGCATCTTAGAGAAAGATAAACAGAGAGCCAAAGGTTTTAATATTTCCATTAGATTGCTAACTTTTTATGAAACTCAAATGCTCAAAATATATGAAATGGCAGTGCTTTCACCAAAATTCTAAAATATACTAGTTAGAAGTATTTATATAATGAACTTCTATTATTCTCTGTTAAATGTTGCAATATTAAAAAGGGTGTGAAAACACTACAAGAACTCAGGCAATATAATTTTTCATGTTGCCTTGTTCGGTGATTCCATCAACAGAACAAAGAGCTATGGGTATTGTCATGCTTTGCAAGTTTTTTCTGCAGCGGATAGGAAGGAGAAAGTTAACAGATCCAACACCTACCGAGTTCCTACTAGATGAGGGGCGCTACTTTAGACAACTTACATCTCACATAGCTTTGCAATTGTTCAAAGAGGAAGCTATAACAAATACTAATTTTATCCATGACCAAAATCAAAGCTCAGAAACATTAAGAAACTTAACCTCAGTGATAACTCTTTTAAGTGACCCAAGCAATGCTTATTTTGATTAAGGATCTATGATAAATGTTCTCTCAAATCTAGAAGAAATTTTATGAGAATCTTTTCTTGTGGCACGCAATAGTAATTTACATTTTAACCAAAAAACCTAATTCTCACTTAACATTCTTAAATTTTCCAGATTCTTAAAGAAATACTTGCCTAAAAATGTAATAAAAAGAAAAATGTGTGTCTCTAGTTTACTACTATGAATTAATTTGTGCATGCATTCACATGTCTACCATTATACGTATTCTCATTTTGCTAAACTAAAGAAATATAAACTTGGATGTGATATTAATGTTCCTTTTGGGCCCACTGCATGATATTCTAGTCTAATCTTTTAACTAAAATTAGCTTAACTGGCTCAATATATTTAGTGTTTTAATCTAAGCAGAGTCAAATGGGCAGGGATTTAAAAAAAAAAAAGAAAAGAAAAAAGCAATTGTAATATTGTAAAGAGAGATTTTTATAGGGTAGTGTGCCCTAAGTGAATTGAAAAGTTTTGTGAATTCCTTTTTGTTTAATATTGTGAATTCTTAAAAGGAATAAGAAGATGTAACTCTTAAAATACTTTTTGCCAATAACTTATTTTTCTTAACTATAGTGTAAGGGAGTAAGAATTGATATGTCAACATTGACCTTACGATAACCCCCATATGTGTAAAGGAAATGATGGAATTGAATGAAATGCAAGCCTAAAGGTTCCAGGTCACCATTTAGAACGTGGAGTGGGAAACAAAGGCAAAAGAAGTTGAATTTCCTTACTACCTACAGCCCATTGACAAGTCCTGGACACTGGCAGAGTGACCTGCCTCTAGGGACTCCGCTGCCTCCATGTTGCTAAGGGCAAGAGACAATCTTAGCCCAACCCCGCAGGATCATGTGCATCTACTTTAACATAAACATTTCTTTGGAAACTTCTTTTATCTCTACCCCGCCAAGATATATGTTGGCAATCACCTCTCTCAAGCATAGGCCCACAGATACATACCTGCAGGGCCTCATGTGTAGAGTTTTACTTAGAGTGTCATAAGTGGTAGCTAGCCCTAGATTTTGGAAATCTTGCTTCCAAAATTCCCTAGAGACTTACACTCTCCCTAACCCCCTCCCAACTTGAAAGTATAAAATGGACCACTCCTCACGACCCCAGCGCAGCTCTTTCTGCCCCTAGGTCCTGTCCCTGTGCTTCACTAAAACCACCTTTGTGCACCGAAGATATCCCAAGAATTCCTTCTCGGCCATCAGCTCCAAATCCCAACCATTTCCTACATCAAATCTCATTTCTGGGCCTCCTGGTTGGCTCAGTCAGTTAAGTGTCTGCCTTAGGTTCAGGTCACATGATGCCAGGGTCCGAGGATGGAGCCCCATGTCCTAGGGCTCTCTGCTCAGCGGAGAGCCTGCTTCTCCCTCTCCCTCTGCCTGTTGCTCCACCTGCTTGTGCTCTATCTCCCTGTCAAACAAATAAAATATTAAAAACAAAACCACCTCAGTTCTGACATTTATTGCCTGTATGCTGTTGGGTAATATTCTGGAAGTTCCTACTTTATTTCCTTGGTTGTGATACACTTCAATCTAAAACATGGCATTGTTGTGAGTTTTCAGAACAGCAGATACAAAAGTGTTTAATTACTGGAGCGATGCTGTAGCCGTAGCAAACATTTAGGAAATGTTAGAAGACTTTAGATATTAAGAATATTAATATTAAACCAGAATTTAAACTTTTATAAGGAAATGGAATACATGTATACACCAGAGAGAGATCACAGATATTTAAATAACATTTGATTTGTCTGATTAGTTGTTTCTTTAAAAGCAATGGTTGGATCTCCTAGTTTGGGTCTAACTTGTCTGAATTTATCTACAATGCTTTCTTCTTAGTGTTTCCTGTGATTTCATGCCCATTACATCTTAAATAAAGACATTTATATCTTTTAAAGGTGACATCATAAATCATCTACTAGGAACCTCATTATACCCTACCAGGGAGTTAAAAAACACAGCTCAAACGCAGTTCGCACAAGGCCAAATCCTAACACATTGCTTTGAGTTGCAGCATGAGCAAAGCTCCTATTTTGGAGAAAATGATCAATCAAATCACCGTGTTCACATTAATCTTTATGTGTATTTTATCTATTTTCTACTCTTTAATAGCCCCATGGACCAATTATTTCATCTCCATTGAGTGGAAACAAGAGATGAAATAATTTGGAAGTTATTTTTTTTTTAAAGTTCTATCGCAAGCAGAGCCTTACCTATATTAGGCACTTAAATATATTAAAATAGATTTTATTTAAATTAGGTTTCCAAAGAACAAATACCATCCACTCGAACTGAGGTGAATGGAAACTGAGCAGTTTTGAACAAGAAGCATTTTTAGAAGCCCTAAAATGAAGAGTAATTACCCTCATTTAGGTAACCATCCTATCTATAGGATTTAGCTTTCAAGTGAATTAAGCATTGAAGGCTAGATTTATTTGACAGTTTGCTGAAGAGCTCCTCTGAATTGCAATATTTTTGGTTCATATGCGTGTGTACAAGACCAACTACTTTGAAAATGAAGTGCTGAGAAAAATGTCAAGAGATCAATTTGGTGCAATCATAGCTCTGGACTTAAGCACTGTGGAATGATGTACAGTAAATTATTGAAGTGTCTCATTTTGAAGGGCACATTAAATAGCATTTAATTATATCTGTTCAAACATGAAGGAATTTTTAATGCAACATCCAAAATATCTAAAATTAGAATGAAAAATCTGTTTGAAACATTTGTATGCTCACAGAGACACACTGAGAATGTCAGAACTTTCCAAAGAGAGATTTCATTAACTCTCAAAAGGAATATTTCCTATTTAGTGGCTTATCTATGGCTAATCTCACCTCTAAATTCTTATTGACTATGCCTGTTCTAATTGTTGACATCTCAAACAATTTCTATTTACTCTTAGCATGATGCCTATAGGCCTGCAGGGAGCCCCTCTGAATTCACACACTTAATTAATTCCTTCTCTCCAGGGAAGTGTTATTCTGGCAAAAGGAGAGGGGAGAGAGTTTATTAAGTGGCGTCATAAACTAGACAGTAATATTGAAGGTATGTGCCTAAAAGGAGAGGCCAGAAGAAATATAGTATAAACCAACTTCTCATTTGGATGTTTTATTTCAAGGGTTACATCAAAAAGTCTAATTTCCTTAGGATAATTAAACTATGTAAAACAAGAAAAATCCATACACATTTTTTTAAATTGTAGATAATCTGAATATTTTGTGAACTAGAAGACGTTGGATTATTGCTGTAAATGGTGTTAAGTAAAGATTATGTATTAAAATACAAAACAATATTCATTTCACGCGTTCACTTTAGTGTAAAAAGTAGTTTTGTTTCTAAACTCTCTGAGACTCTCGTGACAATACAACATTAATATATATATACTCATTGTGATAGGAGTGAAGATTTTAAAAGTTGGAAAGAAGCAATAGAAAAACTTTCATTAATATGTGATCTCTGCCATCTTAGAAACAGCACCCTAGGACAATAACAGGAGATGCATATGCATGATCAAGGACGAGATTTCTACTGCATATAAGCCCTAATGAAGGACAGGAGAAATATGAAATTTATCAGTTATAAAAATATCATTGGATGAATTTGATTACCTTTATAAAATATAATTGAATTTATATGCCCAGGATGCATTCAAATTGGTAATAGGAGTAACATGCTACTGAATGCATTTAATCCTATAAAAGACAAGGTGTGCTGGGGCTTTTCAAGGTAGTTTAGACTTAAGTATGAAAATATGACCTACAAACATACCCTGCCTGCCCCATGCTTCAGATGAACCAAAATGTAGATTCTTGAGCTACTATCCAGACTCACAGAATCATATTTGGGCATTGTCTGGATTTTTTTTTTTTTATTGTCTGGAAATTTTAAACAAGCTCTTCAAATGATTCTTAATGAATGGAAATTAACATCTGGAAACTAATGTTTGGAGTCATTGGCCTTAAGGAATGGGAAAAACATTTTTTTGGAAACTATTATTGAATCAATCAGGGAAGACTCCACTATATCATTAGAGAAAAGTGTTCAGAGAATTTAAAAAATATATATGAGCAGTTTACACTTGAAAACCGAGTCATGGGCACTAAAGATCATACAACACTACTCACTCATGGATCATTTATTACCCTATTTTCCTTTTTTCCTCTTAGGTACTTGTGATTTGGCTTCTAAGCATGAGCTTGGCTCTTTACACTTCTAATGACTTAGTCAGATTGTTTTCAAAGCTATTTGCCTCTTCTTTCAGAATCATACGAATCTGTTTCAATACATCTAATGAAAGGCATAGTTTATATATGCTAAGACACATCTAATTGTCACTGTATTCAAATTGCTGCTATGGAATTGGTCATTTTTATTTCACAATTTTACATAGTTTTTAATAAAGTAAATTTTATAATCCAATGTCATATACTGCGTTATAAATATATTTTGAATATTATTTAGGATTTGAAAATACCATATGAACCGGAATCTGAAAAACAGAGGGTTCTATTGTTTAGATTTTAAGGGCACATATGTATTGTAGTTGAGTTTTTACTTTTTTTAAAAAATCTTATTTATTTGTTCATGAGAGACACACACAGAGAGAGAGAGAGAGAGAGAGAGAGAGGCAGAGACCCAGGCAGAGGGAGAAGCAGGCTTCCTGTGGGGAGCCGATGCAGGACTCTATCCCAGGACCCCAAAATCACTCCCTGAGCCAAAGGCAGACGCTCAAACACTGAGCCACCCAGGTGCCCCTAGATTTCTACTTCTAAATGCAAGAATAAATCTCTACTTTCAAATATACTAGAGTTTACAGAAGAAATGTGCTTACTGTTTAAAATATTAAAACAATTCTATTGCTTAGTACTCTGTTATTTCATTATAATATATAATGTTAAGCTATTATTCATCTCATTTTGTTTAAATTTCATTTGACTTTCTGAAACATGACTTAAGGAATACAATTTGTTCTATGTGTTTTATAGTCCATAAAGTGTTTATTTCTTTTCAATGTGTGATTATTTTTATGTGCAGTAAAGCATGGGTTGTCAGCTGAATACGTTGAAATGTATAATCTTTAAACCTTTTATGGAGAATTCTGCAAATAGCATATCTTTGTCTATATATTTTCAACTGACAGTCAATGGAAAGTAAAAATTATAGCTACAGTTGGAGCTGATGTTCTACTAAAAAGTCTGAAAATAAATTCAGCAGCAAGGTTGCCTGGTTCTGATCATCCCTTGCTATAAATGACTGCTAACAAAATTGTTTTCCCTAAACCACTGGTGATGTCGGCAGTGGGGCCTCTGAGGTAAACTCAAGACCTATTAATGGAATAGAGTGAGAACAAAGAAGGAATGAGAACAGTCCTGAAAGAAAGGAGAAATATAGAAAAGTTATTAAAAGTTGCCTAACAGAGTAACTACTTTTTTCCCTTGAGGCTAGTTCCTATTTTAACTTGAAATCTATCCTTTTGTTTCTTACTAACAGGGATTCCTATGCAAAATATTAAAATCATAAAAATATAAACAAATTATCCAAAAGGAATAAATATATAGCACACTATTATTCTTGCATATGGATAACAGATACATAAGATTAAAATTTGAATGGGGGCAGTGTACCTGGGTGGCTCAGCTGGTTAAGCAGCCAATCTTGATTTTGGTTCAGGTCATAATGTCCTGAGATCAAGCCCCTCTCTCCTCTTCCCTTTCCCATACACTACTTACATGCACTCTCTCTCTAAAAGTCAATCAATCAATAGACCAAAATAAAAATCAAATGGGAAAGGAATAACAAATATTCTAAACTATTCACATAATTTTGAAAATACCTTAACAACTTGTCTCTGTGTAATTAACCATCAATGTTCTTCTGTTATTTCATTGGCAATTGAAAGGAGAGGATGATTTCTAACAACTTTCAGTAAAAAAATTTCACTACCCCCCCTGTGAGCTCAACCTATCTACCCTCTCTCATTTTTTCCCCTCTCCTGCTCTAGATTTATTGGCTTGATTGATTGATTGGATTTATTTTTACCACTAAAGCACCTTGTCCCCTGTTTTACCAAACAGGGGACAAGAATGTCAGCAAATCACATCATTTACAGACAACTGACCACTGAAAGCAAACGGAGAAAGGAACAGCTTGCAGTTGATACCACACATTATCAAGACATGACACATTTTTTTTTTTGCTATGTCATTCTGACATGTGGTAGCAGTTCAAATAATTAAGTATCACCAAAGGGCTATAAATTTCTACCACATTTTCACCTCCTTTTTGTACTCTCTACAATGTTAGAGGTGATCAGAGAAGATTTAGTAGTTACAATTCAGTGGTTCTGTGAGTGAACTCTGATGCTAGAAGACCTCAGCTCAAATTCTAGCTCTACCCCTGAGGACCTCCCTGCAGGAAGACAAAGTGGCTTTGATTCCAAATCTTTCATCTTTACTTGTAAAAACTGTATAAAAAGTATATAAAAATATATAAAAACCTTCTTCAGAAGGTTGTTGTGAACATTACATTAGTACAGCGGGCAGCTCACTTTAAACACTGTTGAAATATTAGAAGGTTATCAAGCAAAGTAGAACTGCATATGGCATGTTGCCTGAAAAGGGACAATAAATCTGTAATGTCCTTTCATAGGACTCCAAGAAAGAAATAAAATCGAAATTGTTATTGATCTTAACAAGAGTAAATACAAATAACACGTTGGGCTTATTAGAGGAAAACATGCCAGTTAAGAAACTCTACTACCATTTGTTTATGTCTTTATTTAATCTTTTTGTTTGTTTGTTTATTTTTGAGAGGTTAGAGAGAGCATGCACAAGCCAGGGGATGGGCACAGGGAGAATGAGGGAGAGGTAGGGAGAGGGACAAGCAGGCTCCCCAATGAGCAGGGAGCCCAATATGAGACTCTGCTCCAGGACCCTGAGATCATGACCTGAGCTAAAGGAACACTTCACCAACTGAGTCTCCAAGGTGCTCCTGTTGGTTATGCCTTGATTGCCAAACAAAAAGAGCACAGCATAGCTGGGTATAAGAGCTCTGGCACTGAATGCCTGAGTTGGTGTCCTATTCCTCTATGGACTGACTGCGATATCTGAAGCACCATTTTTGTATCAGCCTCCATATCTACAACATGGAACATAAGGTGAAACTCGACTAATAGGTCTACTGTGAGTTAATTCGTGTCAAACAACGACAGCAGAGCCCGAGGTGCAGTGAAGGTTCAATGAAAGAGGAGCTCTATTACCAGTGTCATTATCAGGAGCAGCAATAATAATCAGTAGCAGTCACTAATTTCAGTAATTGGAAGATGCCATCTTCAAAATCATGCCCCAGTAATTCTGCGAGGTATTAAAAGAACCATTTGGCAAATGAGGACGATACGATGCAGAGAGACAAAGCCATAACTGACTTTAACTAGAATTTGAACTCAAGTTCATTTGGCCCCAGAAATAACTTCCCTCCGGTACATCAGCAGATCTCAGGGTTGTTCAGGAAATCACACGGTTGATGAGATTCTCTCAAGGGGTCTAAGAGATCAAAACTATTTTTTTCTTCTAAGCTATTTTCTTAACACTGCTAAATTGTTACATTCCTTCTTCATTTCATTCCCGCTTCCAGGGCATAGTGGAGTTTTCTGGAGTCTCTAAGCCATGTGCTATTGCAACAAACTGAAAGCAGGAAGACAAATGTGAAATGATTGCCCTTTGTGAAGTCAGATATTAAAGAGATTCGCAAAAATGAAAAATAATGCTATTTTCCAGTTTCAAAAATATCTTTTAAAAAAGATATATATGTGTGTGTGTGTGTGTGTGTGTGTGTGTATATATAATAGGACACATGACATGCAAATAGGCAATGAGTTAGTTTTTGGAAATAAAATATTTAAAAAAATATTTTGGGCAGCCCTGGTGGCTCAGCAGTTTAGCGCCACCTTCAGCCCAGGGCGTGATCCTGGAGACCTGGGATCAAGTCCCACGTCGGGCTCCCTGCATGGAGCCTGCTTCTCCCTCTGCCTCTCTCTCTCATTCTCTTTCTCTCTCTCTCTCTCTGTGTCTGCATCTCTCATGAATAAATAAATAAAATTTAAAAAAATTGAAAAATACATTTTTATGATTCTAGTTTCTCATATGGCCAATATTGATACATAGAGTCCATATAAACAAAAACTCTTGAGTTGTCAATAAATTTAGAACAAAAGGTTTGAGAGAAACTACACTGTTCATTTTATTTAAATTATACACAGAAGTGACAAGCACAATAGGTATTTCAATCCTGGCTTTCCAGTTGCACAGAGCATGTCATGGCATGTTTCAGCCTCCATTATGTGTGAGCCGACTGCCATTATAAATCTCCTTGTATACATTTACCTGTCTGTCTGGTCATCTGTCCATCCACCTATCCCATTGGTTGTTTTTTTCTGGAGAATCCTGACCAACACAGAAATGTTTTTATTATTTTACTAATAAGTATGTTGCTTGCTTTAACTTATCGGGTAAGGAAAATGCTCTTATAAATTCTAAGATTTTATGACAGTTAATTAATTTTATCTAATATTTAGTTTATCTATTGAAAACAGGACCATTCTTTCCTATATTCTATAAAAATTTTGAAATGTATTGATTTTCAAACTTAAGCAAACTCAATTTTGCTCTTTTCATATGCTATTTGAGTCACTGTGGTACTTTTTTTTTGATAAGTGTATCAGCTTTTATTTCATAGCACTTTTTTAAAGTTTTTATTTAAATTCCAGTTAATGTGCAATGCAATATTAGTTTCAGCTGTGCAATACAGTGATTCAACACCTCCATGTAACACCTGGTGCTCATCAGAGCACGTGTCCTCCTTTATTCCCATCACCTATTTCACCCCTGCTTCCCACCCACTTCCCTCTGGTAACCATCAGTTTGATCTCTATAGTTAAGAGTCCGTTTCCTAGTTTGCCTCCCTCTTTCTCCTGCTCTCTCTCTTTTCCCCCCATGTTCATTTGTTTTGTTTCTTAAATTCTACATTTGAGTGAAATCATATGGTATTTGTCATCTCTGACTGACTGATTTCACTTAGCATTATACTGTCTGGCTCTTTTCATGTCTTTACAAATGGCAAGATTTCATTCTTATTCACAGCTGGATAATATCCCATCTATACACCATTTCTTCTTAGCCATTCATCAATCAATGGACAGTTGGAATCTTTCCATAATTTGGCTATTTGGCTATTGTAGATAATGCTTCTATAAACATCAGGGTGCATGTAGCCCTTTGAGCTACCATTTTTGTATTCTTTGGGTAAATGCCTAGTAGTGTAATTGCTGGACCATAGGATACTTCAATTTTTTGATTTTTTTAGGAACCTCTATACTATTTTCTGGAGTGACTGCACCAGTTTGCACTCCCAGCAACAGTGCAAGATGGTCCCCTTTCTCCACATCCTCACCAATACCTGTTTCTTGTATTATTGATTTTAGCCATTCTGACAGATTTGAGGTGATATCTCATTGTAATTTTGATTTGCATTCCCATGATGAGGGATGCTGAGCATCTTTTCATGTGTCTGTTAGCCATCTGTATGTCTTTGGAGAAATGTTTGTTCATGTCTTTTCATTTTTAAACTGGATTACTCATTTTTTAGGTGTTGAGTTATATAAGTTCTTTATATATTTTAGCTACTAACCCTTTATTGGTTATATCATTGCAAATATCCTCTCCAATTCCATAGGCTGCTTTTTAGTTTGGTTAATTGTTTCCTTTGCTGCATAGAAGCTTTTTATTTTGATGAAGCCCCAATAGTTTATTTTTGAGTTTGTTTCTCTTGTTTCAGGAAACGTTGTCTAGAAAGAATTTGCTACTGCTGATACAAAGAGGTTCCTGCCTGTGCTCTCTTCTACGATTTTTATGATTTCAAGTCTCACATTAGGTATTATGATAATATTTTCAGGATTTTTGCATTTATATTTAGAGACTGACTTTTGTTTTCTTTCTATGGGAGTATTACTTAGACTCAGTAAGCCATTCTTATTTTCCTATTCTCCTGAAAAAATTATCTAAAGATGATGTTATTTTAAATTTAAATATTTAGAAGAATTCATAGCTAATACAAACAGGTCTGAAGGTTTTGTTTGTTTTTTCTTTTTTGGGGAGAGGACTTAATGGTATTTAACTTTTCAAGTGAAAGAATAAGAACAAAGAGATAAAGCCTTATAAAAATCAATATAAATTGCTGTACCATATCATATGGCCACATATTACTCTGATTTTAAAGTGCACACATAAAACAGAATCTAATAGAAATGTGAGCTGTCAGACTGTGTGTGTTTGTGTCAGAGGCTCATGTGTGATATTAGATATAAATGTATATATTTAAAATAAAACTTGCAATGCAAGATGAAATTGTTAACAACAACAACAAATGGTCAATTGAGTTCCATCTAAGAGTTTCCAAAATACAAATTACTATATTACTCTCCAATTACGGCTATATCAATTTGCCACAAACTTGATTGCTTAAAACAACAGAAACTTATTTTATAGTTCTGGAGTTCAGAAGTCCGAAATGAGTCTTAAAGACTAAAATCAGGGGACGCCTGGGTGGCTCAGTGGTTGAGCGTCTACATGCAGCTCAAGGTGTGATTCTGGAGTCCCAGGATCAAGTCCCACATCAGGTTCTCGCAGGAAGCCTGCCTCTCCCTCTGCCTGTGTCTCTGCCTCTCTCTGTGTGTCTCTCATGAATAAATAAATAAAATACATATTTTTTAAAGACTAAAATCAGTTTACTGTCAGAATTGTGTTCCTTCTGCACTCTGGGGAAAATCTATTTTCTTGCTGTTTCCAGATTTTAAAAGTTGCTGGCATTACTTGGCTTGTGACTCCCTCCTCCATCTCAGTCTTTGCCCATACTGCCACATGTCTCTTCCCTTTGGCTCTGACCCTCCTGCTTCCCTCTTCCATATACACTTGTAATTACATCAGGCCATCTGGATAATCCAGGACATTTCCCCCATCTTAAAATCCTTAAACACATCTGTAAAGTCATTTTTGCTTTTTAAAGTAATGTTTTACACATCCTGGAGATTAGAATTGGAAATCTTTGGGGGAACATCATCCAGGCTACCACGATGAACTTTTTGAACATATAAAATGTTCAATGGCTTAAGTTCAGTCTCAAGGGGACTGGCTTGGTGACAAATAACAGAATTTCAACATCTCACATTATCCAAACTCAAGATAATATTAGCCAAGAACAGTAGCATATGCTTAAAATGTCATATAGACTGCAATACTTTATCCAGAATTACTATACTCATATGTAGGTTCATCTATGTGAAATGAGTGTAGTAATTCTGGATAGAGTATTGCAGGAGGAGAGGGAGAGAATCTCAAGTACCTGAGATCATGACCTGAGCCCAAATCAAGAGTTGGACAGTCAATCAACTAAGCCACCCAGGTGCTTCCGAAAGCTTAACTATTAATAAGAAAACATATAATGAGCCCTCCATTTCCACAACAGTGAATAACATTTCTAAGACCACAGGATCCAGGGTTTCTTACCAAACATTCTTTCTGCCCTGTAAGTTTCTAATATGGGAACTAGTAGCTTTTAGCTTTGGGGTTCACTGTATCATCACATTTTACCAATCCCTCTTCTAAATGATAGGCCAGTAGAAATGAGCATATTGAAGACTGAGAATGCTTCTATTTTCCTAAAGTGACAGTATATCTCTACTCTGAAGTGTGCTAATTTTATAGTTTCACTTTCTAACGGCAATAGAATTTCATTTATTTCAGTATTCTTGTCTGGGGCTGCCCAGGAATGAGAGTGAGTCTGAGCTGCAAGTGAGAACATTTCCTGATCCAAATTTCTGACCATGAACATGATCCTGACTTATAAAAAGCAGTTGTGAGAACTAGAGACATTAAATCTGGTTGAGTCTAGGCTTAGAGATAGGTCGTGCATATAAATTAAAAAAAAATTATAACGCTTAAAAAATGCAATTTTTTGACTCAGTATAAAGAAGAACTCATAAAACATCTCTATGAGCCTAAATTGGTCAACTTTCCCTCAGGAGATAAATACCCTGGAATTAAAAGCCCTCAGACATTAAGTGGGTTATATTAGGCAGAAGGAAAAGAGAAGATTCTAGCTTCCAAATGGTGCAAGGTCTCTATAACCTCTGAATTTCTCACAAAGCAGAGATGCTTTGTTTTCAGAATAGAAGCATCAGCTTTGGAAAAGATACAGACTCCAGCCTGGGCAGAGCTGATCTCCCTTTTATACTCAAGCTTGCTTTCTAACTGACTCACACATTCACCAAGAGAATGGAATGCAATTACTTATTTCGTTTTTAAAAGTGTTTCCTAGGAGCAAAGCAGGAGAGAGGGGCTCTTGGTAAGAGGAAAGAAAGACAAAACGAAGCCTCACCACAGATAAAATGCCTTTAAGGGCACTGTCCCGCCAACATTTCATTTGGTTGTATTTCTAGCTAACTTCTCTTGTCTCGTAGTCCCAGCACTTTGTGAGACTTGAGGATGAGTAGTAAGTGTACAATCGCGTGAATATCAGAGAGGATAAGGCAAAATAAAAATTAGATTTAGTCTGCCCAGTTGATACAATAATCAATGTTAAAAATAATAAGGAATTAACACTCTTCAAGACGAAAGTTAGATAATGCTGCTTGACTTAGCTAAGATAACCATCAAGCTACAATTCTACTTGCTTAGGTACAAAAGCCAAGAGCATCTATAAACTGCTATAGTTACACTATTAGTTTACCTTTAGTATGAAAATTAATATCGTGATATACAGCACCCATTACTTTCTGACATATTAAAATCAAATAATAAAATATAATTTTAGCTTTTCATGATAAGGAGTGGGAAACAAGCATTTGGGTAGGGAAAGTCTTTGTGAAATTAATACCCTTATCATGATCAATTATATTGTCTAAAACTCTTAACATTAGAATTAGGCATTTGAACTAAAAATTCATCACTAATGACCTGTGACCCCCATGAGTCTTGCCCCTTGATACCGATATTCCTGGGTAGTCCCCTCTGACATTGAGTAAAACCATGCTGTGTTACCTCCAGGGACATTGTAGAAATTATGGAGTGTAACTTTCAGGAAGGCATCTAACTTATGCTCTCTTGGACCGTTCACTCTGGGAGAGGCCAGCCACCATGCCACCGTATCATCCGGACACTCAAGCAGAAGCCCAGATACGAACAAACTGAGGCCCGTCAACCACCAGGTGAGCATCTTTCAGAAACAGACAAGATTTCAGGACATGAAGGCCCCCGTCCACGATCTCTGAAGGTACCTTACCAGAGAACCTGAGCCGGAACCACCCAATTTAGCTACTGAAGTCTTGACACACAAATACTATGTGAGATATTAAATATTTTAAGCTGTTAAGTTTTAGAGTAATTTGTTACACAGCAATAAGTAATTAATACAATATTATAAAATACACTGGTATAAATATGCAAATATTTCTATGCATTATGTTAATGAGTTCAGTGAATCAGTCTCAAAATGAAGAAATTCTTCAACTTGTGCAAATGTCCACACGATTCCTAGACACAGCACATCACTAACTCTCACAGGGGTACTTTATAAAGAAAAGTGTGTGTTCAGGTCTACACAGGCTAGCAGAATGACTTTAAAAAGAATTCCTAGTTTATAAGCAAAGGAAATTTATATGTACACATAGATATACATATATGATCATTTAAGCTTCACATTTTAGCAAGTTCAAGGGAAAATGAGCAAGGGGACATTGTAAAGGGACATCAGCCTTGCTTATTCCATTGAATGAATAGTGGAGACTATTCAGGGAAGTTTTATTAAGATCATGTGAACTTTCAACACATACTGGATTTTGGTTGTTTGGTTTTTCCTTGGCTAAATTTTCTTTTAGGCAGTTGTCAGTGTTGAAATTTGGTAGAGGATGGCTTCTTTTAAAAACACATATTTAACCTCTTTGTGAGGTTAATTCATTATTTCATACTGAGAATGTGCATGATAAGGATCAAAGATGGGAAAAAAATGTCTTATTTTCTAACAATAACTTATACCATGAACCATTTCACTTTTGGTTTCTGTAACTCTTAACATTCTGAATTTATTCAATTTAAAAAATACTTATTTTAAAATAGACTACTGATTATAGAGTAAGATCTTCTTCTTCTTCTTCTTCTTCTTCTTCTTCTTCTTCTTCTTCTTCTTCTTTTTCTAATAAAGGGAGAGATGTAAGACTTCTCTAAATTCTGATGATCCTAAAACACACTAGTATAAGGAATCACTATAAGAAAATTCACCAATATTTTCAAATTGGATCTATTTTATTTTTATTAACCTCCTCTTTAAAGTGAGAAAATGATAGATTTCAGTGTACGCACATTAAAAAATTAGTAACTACTTGAATATTTTAATGCAAATTAAATAAAACTGATATTTTGTATGAACACGTTTTCATACATCTATGTACTATTCTAATTACTTATTTAATATGAGAAATAGATACATTGAGTAACATATTAAAAAATGACAAAATCTTAGATCTCTAGAGCTAAGTCCATAGTGGCCACATCCAAAATACCAGGAAGAAGAATTCCAAAATTTATAACTTGACTTTTTAAATTATTAAAACATCCATGTTTTAATTCCTTTTACGGTAACTTTTTTCTTTATGTTTTCTAAGGAGATATTTTCCATTATTGGAGAAAATTAATGAACCATATGTCCATTGTCAGCTGTTGGGCTATTTTTGTGTGGCCATACAGTGTTTTCCAAATAGATTCCCCTTTATCTTCACAACTCTTTGGACAAACATTTGGGGGCTATAAAGTCAGTAACATTTGACCTCTGAACATTTCTATCTTTTCTCAGACTCGTCCAATATTACAGAACACCAAAAAGTAATTTATCATTGTGTCACACTTGCCCGGAGAATTTCTTAGGGGCCTAAGAAGACTGATGAGGTTAATCGTTAAGCCCAAAAAATCCCTGAAGGTGAATTTTTCTCTTTGATGTACAGATAATTCTGCCCTTGTTGAAGACTGCTCATGGGTCTTTGTTCTCATTGCCAATCTTTAGGTTTGAGGTAATCTATTGACTATCCTTGTAGTAAAGGAACCTTGAGTCCAAATGTTCACTTATACATCATTCTAGGTAGTAGTTTAGCCTCAGTCTAGAATATGATCGCTGTTGGAGCAGAGGCACGTCAGCTGAACATTGGAGGAAATACAGAGAATTGTCAATGAGAGAGTAGAACAGAGATTCTCCTTGAAATGGAATTTTAGGGACACCTGAGTGGCTCAGGGTTTGAGCATCTGCCTTTGGCTCAGGTGTGATCCTGGGGCTTGGGGATTGAGTCCCACATCGGGCTCCCTGTGTGGAGCCTGCTTCTCCCTCTGCCTGTGTCTCTGCCTCTCTCTCTCTCTGTCTCTCATGAATAACTAAAATCTTAAAAAAAAAAAAAGAAATGGAATTTTAGTTGCAATGGATAGGTTTTCCATAATATATCTTGCAATCTGATATGGCCCGCGATAAAAGTCTGTTTGCAAGGAGCCTAAGCAGACTTCTTAAAGAATAAGCCACAAATGCTGAACTTAACCTTATTAAGGTCATAATTTTTACAAAGGAATTTTTCTAAAGAAAGTCCTTAGACGTACCTGGATTTGTATCTGCTCTAAAACCCTCTGTGTCAAAAAGCAAATGATACAATACTTAAAAATGACAGAGTTCTAAACTTCTAGCAGTTCCAAACAACCAAGCAATTACACTCCTGGGCACTGACCCCAGAGAAATGACAACTTATTTTCAAACAAATACCTGAAAACACATGTTGATAGTAGCATTATGTGTTACAGCCTAAAACTGGAAGTAACTCCAATGTCTTTCAATAGATGAATGGTCACACAAACTGTCATACATCCACGCCATGGAAAACTACTCAGAATTAAGAAGGATGGACTACTGATAAAGACAACAGTTGGGAATAGCTGTAATATAGAAAAGTCCAAGGGATTATGCTAAGTGGAAAAAAAACGAATCCCAAAAGTTTACATACAATTTCCCTTAAACACTACAAAAATGACAAAAATGAACAGATGGAGATGGAGAACTGATGGAGTAGTTGCCACAGATGAGGAAGAGAGAAAAAGATGGGTGAGATGAAGATGGGTATTGTCACAAAAAGGCCAGAAGAGGAAGGATGCAGTAAGGGAGCTGTTCTATATTTGACTGTGGTGGTAGACACGTGAACCTACCTGTGGTAGAATGAAAAATGCACTCCAAGAGGTACCCATGCTCCAATCCCTGAAACTCATAAATATTACTTTATTTGGAAATGGGGATCATTATATTAACCTAGATTATTCAAGTGGACTGTAAGTACCATCATAACTGTTGTTAATTAAAAAAAAAAAGGCAGGGGGAAATTTAATAGCTATATCAGAAGAAAATATATAATCATGCACCTTCATTTCTGTAACTTCATCTTTGCTGTTTCATTTCTTTGAAGAAATCTTTCTTCATTTTAAAATGAGCCAAATTATTATCCTTCAACTTATCTACTTACATTTGAATCCTTTACATTAATTGCATTGGAAGTAAAATGAGCCTCTGGGAATAAGTCTTAAATCTGATATGGAAACCATGAAAATCCTAGAGGCAAACACAGGCAGCAACTTCTTTGCCACCAGCTGTGGCAACTTCTTACTAGACACATCTACGAAGGTAAGGGAAACAAAAGCAAAAATGAACTACTGGGATTTAATAAAGAAAAAAAAAACGCTTCTGCACAGCGAAGGAAACAATCCACAAAACTAAAAGGCAACCTACCAAAAGGGAGAAGATATCTGCAAATGATATCTGAGAAAGGGTTATCATCCAAAAACTATAAAGACATTATCAAACTCAACACCAAAGAAACAACTAATCCAGTTAAGAAATGGGCACAAGAGATGAACAGACTTTTTCCCAAAGAAGACATACAAATGGCTGACAGACACATGAGAGGATGCTCAACGTCAGTCGTCATGAGGGAAATACAAATCCAAACCATGATGAGATATCACCACCTCACCGCTGTCAGAATGACTAAAATGAACAACAGAGGGAACAACAGATGTGAGGGAGGATGATGAGAAAGGGGAACCCTCTTACACTTTTGTTGGGAAAGATAACTTGGTGCAGTCACTCTGGAACACAGTGTGGAGGTTCCTCAAAAAGTTAAAAACAGGGGCAGCCCGGGTGGCTCAACAGTTCAGCGCCTCCTTCAGCCCAGGGCGTGATCCTGGAGACCCGGGATCCAGTCCCACTCCCTGCATGGAGCCTGCTTCTCCCTCTGCCTGTCTCTCTCCTTCTCTCTCTCTCTCTCTCTCTCTCTCTCTCTCTCTCTCTCTCTCTCTCCGTGTCTCTCATGAATAAATGAATAGAATCTTTTAAAAAAATTAAAAATAGAACCCCCCTATGACCCAGCAATTTGCACTACTAGATATTTACCCAAAGGACACAAAAATACTGATTTGAAGGGACACACGTATCTTGATGTTTCTAGCAGCTTTATCAACAATAGCCAGATTTTGGAAAGAGCCCAAATGTCCATAGGTCCATCGACTGTTGGATAAAGAAGATATCCATATATATCCAGATGTAAAAAAATAATAGATTCTTGCCTTTTGCAAAGAGGAAGACAGAGCTACAGTGTATTATGGTAAGCAAAATAAGTCAGTTGGAGAAAGACAAAAATCATATAATTTCACACATATGTGGAATTTAAGAAATAAACAAAAAAAAAAAGAAAAGAAAAGAAAAAGAGAAAGGCAAACTCAGAAACACATTCTTAACTTTAGAGAACAAAGTGGGAGTTACTGGAGGGGAGGTTGGTGGAATGGGCCAGGTAGGTGATGGGCCAGGTAGGTGATAGGTGTTAAGGAGGGCACTTGTTGAGATAACATAAATGATGAATCACTAAACTGTACTCCTGAAACCAGTATTACACTATATGTTAACTAAGTACAATTTAAATAAAAATTTGAAACCAATGAACAAAAAACGAGTATTTCAAGCTCTAAAACAAACAAAAAAACAAACGAACAAAAAAAAAAAAAAACAAAAAAATGGATATGGATAGTTCCAAGTTCAGAAGATATGGAATTCTCACTGAGTTTGGAACAAATAAGTATTTAAGTATAATATAGTATGTCTTTGAAATATACTTAATATTAAAGTTTACCTAAATATCATTAAAATATCTATGAAATATAAACTCAAAATATATTTCCTGATGGAATTTGAAATATCAAATAAAGATACTCTATGAGCAAAATGTTAGACTCAACATGAACCCAATAATGACCTATTCCATGATTAATATCATGGCTTTCTGTGAAATAATTATTAAATTACTGCATAGATATTTTTCCACATGATGTTTCAAGTAGAAAGATCGGGTTAGAGATCCCAGTATCTCCATAAAAAAAAAAAAAAGCACAAATAAATAATGTAAATTAATTTGATATAAAGGAATAACTAGTTCATTTGTCTCAGAACAATATTGTGACACCTAAATTTTTGCCACCTGTATTATGGATTTGAATAGCCCTAATATATCTTGATTCAACAAAATGCATACATTAAGCCATCACAGTGTTAATTCACTTCTTGTCCTTATAAAAATATTAGGGCTCTACCGACTTTAAGCTTAATATGTTCGTAATCCTCAGAGGAAAAAATGAGGTACCTTACATGTGACAAAACATATATGGAAGCAGTCTGTGACACTAGTGTGAAGTCTTAAAAATATAACCACAGGGACATCTGGGTATATATATATATATTTATATTTTATATAATAAAATATAACATATAATAGATTATATATAATAGATTATATATAATATATTTATATATATAAACCCAGACATTTTAGAATCCTCTCCTAATAAGATGGTGAAGACTCATGCCCCACTCCTTGATTGCTTGCTAGACGTAGTGGCTGAGTCTCTAGGAGAATGTGCCATAACTGATGGTTTATCATTTCTGGGATTGTTACAAGAGGGATGCAGCTTTCACCCTGGGTTCTCTCTCTTCCTCTATTCCTGCCTCCCCCTGGGGTCACTTGTTCTCAGGGAAATCAGCTGCCACCGTTAGGGGCCTGTTTGCAGAGAAGCCCAGGAGGCTGGGGACCTCAGTCCAACAACCACCAAGGAGCCGAAGCCTGCAAACAACCAGGCAGGCTAGCTTCAAAGCAGATTCTTGGGTCCTAATAGAGCCTGCAGGGGGGGAGTGCAGGCACAGCAACTCTAATCTTGTGGGAGATCCCGAGCAAGAACCAACCAGGTACCTACTCCCAGACTCCAAACCCTCAGGAATGGGGAGATAATCAATGTTTTTTAACGTGTCGATTTTACGAAAACTAATGCGCACAGGAAGTGTGTAGGACGTGCTGACACAACTCTGGTGTCTTGTGCTATTGCATCTCTCAGAATCTCATTGGTCTGTTCTTAAAACCAGGTCTTATTTATCTATATCTTACAGGATACTGCAAGATAGAGATAAATAATGTTTAACTCTTATCAAGTACCTGGTATTATATCAAGCAAATGATCACAGAGAAAAAAATAAATGGTACATATTATAATTTTACCATTTTTGAGTATTATTTCAAATAGGTCTTATATGTTGAACTATTTAAAAAAAAAGAAGTAAAGAATTGAAATAACTCTTCTATATCTCTGTTTGACAGCTTTCCCCAATAAAGCATTAGACATTTTAAGTCTAAAATTAAAAGGGAAAGTGTTAAGTCAAAACATTTTTTAGCCTCAGAATTTCTAATACCAGGTTTAGAATTTTTATTTTGTTAATGATTAATCTTACCAGGAACAGTATCTCTCTCCCCTTCCTTGCAAATAATGCTGAGAAGAGAGTGACCTTTGTTATCTGATAGCTTCTAAGTGGTCTTGAAAAGGTAAGTGGGAAAAAAAAAAAAGTTATGTGTTTTATTATGAGCAAAGCAACATAACCCTACTTTGGCAGCTAAAACTCAAAATAAAGATGTATTGGGGACATTTTAAAAGCTATAATCAGGAGCTCGGCCCTCATGTTCGTTTTTCTCAGTAATGCAAACAAAATATTTTGTTTTCTTTCTGAAGGACTGTACATTTAAATCATCTGAACAGAATTTTGCAATATGCATATGAAACTCACTCAAGCATCTGAAGAAGATTCTGCTTGTTTCTAAGAGAGAAACAAAAAAGCGTCCCCACATTCTTCCCATCACTTCAGAGGACACAGGGACTTCTTACCAAAGGATGTGGTGACAAAATGGACCATGTTCTGGGAAATTACAATCGTCCTAAGTAACTTTCTGTCATTGGCTGAATAAGATCATTGAAACCCATGACCCTTGGATTCCTTTTATGTTAGATAATTTTTTAAAATATTTTAGACAATTTTTTTACTTTTTAAAAAATAGTTTATTCATTTATTTGGAGGGGCAGAGAGAGCAAGCGAGAGCACAAGCACGGGGAGAGGCAGTGGCAGAGGGAGAGCGCCTTAAGCAGGCTCCGTGCTCAACGCAGAGCCCCGCATGGGGCTCGATCTCATGACCCTGAGATCATGACCTGAGCTGAAATCAAGAGTCAGACACTTAACCAACTGAGCCACCCAGCTCCCCCCACCCCCCGTGCTGGACAATTTAATTGTTTCATATTATAAAAGTCTCCATCCAATAAACATGATTAGTGGCAGAAGGGAAAGCGGAGAGATTCAGATGTGTGACCTCGAGTTGTCAAAACTTGTTAGGACTGAGAATGTGGGGATGCACCGAAGGGTGTAAGTACACAGGACTGCTTTAGGTAAATATTACCAGAGGCAAAACAAAACAAAACAAAACAAAACAAAAACAGGAATCTCATTATTCATAAGGTTTTCAGAAACGTGGCACGACAGGCTGACCTCCGCTGGCCTTTAGCTCTGTAAACGAGCTAAGCGCATAAGCTTGGCTAACTAAGTACTACTTTTGGCTTCTGCTTTCCTCAACTGAGAAACTAATGTTAGATTTGTGATCTTCAGGTCAGGTAGCTTCTTGTGATCAATTCTGTACGGATGAGCACAGGGCTAATTTGATCACGATCTAACGACGCTATGGTTCTCTTTCCATACCTCTGTCCTGTTGGGCAGTTGGGCAAGGAGCTCTTTAGTCCCTCTGAGCATACGGTGATCTGCTTTCTTGAAACATGCAGCTACACCAAGAGGACCACAGCACAGAACACAGTCCTGAAGGCGAGTCCCCAGAGAACCGTGGGATCTACGGAGATCCCGCAACTGCAAATGGTTTCTTGCCAAGAGACCTTCCCCATCCTGAGAAAGCGCCTCATTGTGTATTGTTTCAAGTGGAAGCTTCTGAGACGCAAGGCTGGAGGAAAAGTGCGGAGAATGCGGCAAACAACTAGAGATTCAGAGAAGAAAGATGAAGCTCAAGTGTTCCAATTTCCAACTTAGAAATTGCAAACTGTTTCCCAAAGAAGCAGCTGGATAAGTAATGGCCAGGTTCTATAATAATCCTGGTGCTGCATTTTAATTACATTTTGATTTAGGTAGAATCTTGCAGGTTGGCTTTGTGTCCTGACCACATTCATCACACAGGTTTTATGAGGAAATATGCTCCAAATTCTAACAGTGGCTTACAAATGAACTTTGTAAGACTCCAACCTGTCTGCCATTTGGGAATGACTTGCAGCCCTTTCTTTTTATTAATAGTGCATTAAAATATCGGCCATGGGACAGGCCATGAGTTGTAATGCATTTAGAACTATAACAGTCTGGCAATAAATTGAGGGGGTTTCTATGTTTCTATATTTATGATTTTCAAGTTACCATAAAAGGCACTTTCCAAAAATTTTTCTGATCTTTCATCAAAAAGCACTGGTCAACGCTAGCAATAGTAAGCTAAAAAAATAATAATAATAATAAAATAAAATAAAAAAATAATGACTTATTTCCTTGCTTCTATATACATTTTTAACCTGTTAAATAAAGGCAGTGAAAGTGTCAGCATAGATCCATTGAATCACAGGCCATGAAACAACTGCATTAAAATCAACAGGATTTGTAAGATTAAAAATGAAGACTAGCAGAGAATCCAGGAAAAAGCTGACAGATAGCAGTTAGATTTGTATAGTGTTTACTGCAATTGGTATTATTAAAAGTTTTTTTTTTTTTCAAGTGGGGGAAAACTTAGATGTACACACCAATACTAGCCATCCTTAATAATATCACTTATTTTAAGAATTGCACTCTGAAGCTAGTACCGTTTCCTATAAAATGAACAGAACATTTTCTTCCTCTAGCCATCCACACACTGCTCAACAATGTATGTTTTCAGAAATAAATAATCAATGTTACAGTCCTTAGAGATAGTGGAAGAAAGAATCCATTAATTGATGGGGAGCTAATCATCTGAAAAATGGAAACCAGATGTCAACATTTCTTATATATCTAGTGATATCAGATGTAAAAATACTTAATGGTGGGGGATCCCTGGGTGGCTCAGCGGTTGAGTATCTGCCTTCAGCCCAGGGCATGATCCTAGAGACCCGGGATCGAGTCCCGCATCGGGCTCCCTGCATGGAGCCTGCTTTTCCCTCTGCCTGTGTCTCTGCCTCTCTCTCTCTTTCTCTCTCTCTCATGAATAAATAAATAAAGTCTTTTTAAAAAAATACTTAATGGCACTTGGTACAAATTCTATGAGAGAAAGGATTTCATAGGACTAAGAAGTATGATCCATGGGCTTTAACTGGATCATTCTCACATTCTCATTAAAAAACAAACAAACAACAACAACAACAAAAAACTAACCTAATCTACCCTTTGATCCTTCCTTTTAATATTAAGTTTAAATGTGTAATATATGGTAAAAAGTTTAAGGTTTCATGCAAAATACCTAATAAAATCTTGATCTTTTATAAATAGGATTTATATCGACATTTATACCGAGAAGATGTATAAAATAGTCAACCCATTTAAAGATATTTCTCACTAACCTAAACAGTGTTATCACCACTGATAATTTCTATATCTTGACAACATACTCGTCTGCAAGCCGTTGTCCTAAGCTTTTTTTTTATTGCAAATATTAGTAAAGTGAAGCACTGACAGTATTCAAGATGCCAAGACTTGATACAAGATCATTCTGAAGCACTATTCAAACTTCTGTAATTCTGAGAAGCATATTCAGAGAAATGTATCAGCTCCTTCGCCTATTCAAAATAGCATGGTACCACGGAAATAGAAAAGGTAGTCAACAGGGATGTCTGGGTGGCTCAGCGGCTGAACATCTGCCTCTGGCTCGGGGCGTGACGCCAGGTCCTGGGATCAAGTCCCACAAGGGGCTCCCTGCATGGAGCCTGCCTCTCCCTCAGCCCATGTCTCTGCCTCTCTCTCCCTGTCTCTCATGAATACATTAATATTTTTTTTTAAAAAAGTAGTCAACAATGCCTCAGGCTAAGATCAATTGTTAAAGACTGAATGTTTGAGAATCTAAATACATCCATGATTGGGCCAAACTAATGACAAAACCAGCAAGCAATCCAAATACAAATAATCCAAATACCAAGTATGTGTGTCTCTCTAGGATTTCATATACACCAGCTGTCAGTAGGTGGAAGCTAAAGCACAGTGGTCTACGGCTTTATAGAGAAAGACCAATGAGAAAAGGGAATTTCTAATGTTTAGTGATAAAATAACAATGGTTTATCTAGGATAATATGCGTAAGATTTAAAAGGAAGGTGGTGATTACTAATTCAAAAGTAAAACTCTTATTTCATGCTTGTCTTTGTGGAAACCTTTGCCTCTGTCTCCTAAAAATACCAGTGCTGCAAAAGAGATCTCCATTAAAAAAAAAAAAAATATATATATATATATATATATATATATATATATATATATATTTGTTTGACAAATGCTGTTGACTAAAAACATAGTTCTGTAAATCGACAAACACTATACTTTGTATTTGGTTAGAAATATAGTCTTGTAATAATTTAACTTTATAAAGCTCAAGAAATGATGATGATATATTTTTACTGTTCTTTTTCTCTTCCACAATTTATCATTTTCTTTGTTTCTTGACCATGACTAATTAGACTTAAAAAAAAATCAGGAAAAGCATATTCACAAAATAAACTGGTATAAAATTATACCATTGTCCTTTGCCTTGGTTAATTTACTTAGTAAGTTTACTAAGCTCTGAAATTATCATACTTTCTTGAACTTTATAAATATCATGATTTTCAAACAAGTATTCATTCGAATAATATTGTATGTTTGACTCAAAGTGAAATAATAGAATTATAGCAACCTGATATGTGCACTTTCTATTCTTTGAATATAGATAAGGAGGAGTTAATCAGAAATGTCTAATATATAATTCACCTTTTATTATTTCTCAGTGATGTGTCCTAGTAACAATGGAAGACCAGTGGTTGCCTTGCTCTCTTCTCTTCTTGGTAAAGAAATAAAAATCTCATTTCAGAAAACTTACTATCACTATAAAAATTGGTCACAAGTACCTAATCATTCATTACCTTTTTTTCTTTTTTATTGGGCAAAAAGCCAACAGAACACAGTTAAATGTCCAATGTCCAAGTACTCAGACATTCCAAAGCAGGTTTGTTTTAATGAGCTCTAATATTGACCATGACATTGCTTTTTAAACATATGTAAAAACTTTAATTCAATTTAAAAATGCTTTCCTAAAGTATGAACATCTGCCATAACTTTCCTAAAGCTACATACACGCAAGGAGAAGTTAGAACAATATGATATATCTGTTGTATATAGTAAAAAAAAAAAAAAAATAAGACACTATTTGAGTTGAAAGTAGTTACAAAGAACATTGATATTTTCTAGAGCAAAATTCTATTCTTTGAAAGAGATTTTGTCTAATTTTAGGAACTTTGCTTTCTGTAGTGGAAGGATATTGAAATGTTACAAAAAAAAAAAAAAAACAAATCTAGAATTTATTCATGTCTTTCCAGGTCATTGACAGCTCCTCCTGATAGAGTGTACTGTCCGTGCATGCCGAGGTCATCGGTAACCAGCGGCCAGTCGTGCAACCTATTTTCATCTGGGCTAAGATGCTCATTTCTCCCAAGTAAGCAGTGGTTTAAGGATAATTATGTACACTGGTAAATTTGATTACGTGTTATCAGCCCTGAATGCTAATCCAAAACCTAATACTGACACTCTTTGTAGAGAGATTTCCCTAAATCTAAAATATAATAAAAAAGTAGTATCTGGTTATTAGGTGGAACATTTATGCTAAGAGGGAGATGGGGTAAGTTCAGTGGGTAAGAACAGAGTCTTTGGTGCCAGTTGGTCACAGGTGGGTTCACAGCCTGACTCAGCCATATATTAGCTGCATGCTATTATGATGGACACCTCACTTCAGAAATAGCAGCTTTATTAACTAAAAAAAAAAATGAGAATCCTATTAATGAGAAGAAGAGAAATTGGTGTTGTCTAGCAGCCATGTCCACAATAGCCAAGCTGTGGAAGGAGCCTCGGTGTCCATCGACAGATGATGGATAAAGAAGATGTGGTCTCTGTATACAATGGAATATTCCTCAGCCATTAGAAACGACAAACACCCACCATTTGCTTCGAGGTGGAGGGACCTGGAGGGTATTATGCTGAGTGAAGTAAGTCAATCAGAGAGGGACAAACATTATATGGTCTCATTCCTTTAGGGAATATAAAAAATAGTGACAGGGAATAAAGGGGAAAGGAAAGAAAATGATTGAAAATATCAGTGAGGGAGACAGAACATGAGCGACCCCTAACTCTGGGAAATGAACAAGGAAGAGTGGAAAGGGAGGTGGGTGAGGGGTTGGGGTGACTGGGTGACGGGCACTGAGGGGGGGCACTTGATGGGATGAGCACTGGGTGTTATGCTCTATGTTGGCAAATTGAAGTCCAATTAAAAAAAAAAAAAAGGAAATTGGTGTCGTCTACTTTTATGGAGGAAATACAACACACAACGACATCTACCCCAGTGAACTAGAGCCTCAGCGAGTCAGCAGCTCCCCTTTCTCTTTTAAAGTATCCCAGCCACCTAAATACTAAGCCTACAGAGTTGTTGGTAAGGTCAATGAAATAATGCAAATAATGTGGTTTCCTGAATTTCTGTTAAACTGAAGCTCTTTGGTAAATGTTACTATTTTAACAATTATCACCACAGAAATCTGAAGATAGCCGGTACCCAAAGCAGCAAAAAAAAAAAAAAAAAAAAAAAAAAAAAAAAAAAAAGTAATGATTACCAAATAAATGATAAAAATCCGTTGTGCGGACGTCTGTTGATATAGTTACTCTTCTCTTGCATTACCATTTACTTCAGGTTTGCCAAAAATAATACTAATCAAAAAGAAGTGTGAACCTATTTGGTGCATGTTTTAAATTTGCCTTCTCTGAAAAGATCATTGTGACAGAAAGAAAACCACCCTGCATCTTTACAACTCCTAACAGATGCATGTCCTCCCACCAATATCGTGACAGTAAATATATAACAGATTCAATGGTTCAAATAAAATAACCATGGTGCAAGGATGCCTTGTGCTGCCTTCTTTTATTTTATTTTTTTTTCCCTTTCAGGGATAATTACTATAGTTTAGAACTTAAAATATATACGCTGAGTCATATGCTATTTTCCTTGCTCGTTGATACACGGACACTGCCTTCTCTCAAGCCCATGAGTTCATTCTGGCTGTGGCAAACGTCCTTTAGGGGTCCCCTAAATAGATTTTTCTCTTCTGCTAATATATCAGTTAACCTTCAAAATGTGGATGGTTTATTTCTTCTCAGGAAATAAATCAGTCCCCATGTTGCTCAATAGCTGTGGCCGAAATGGGATGTAATAAGGGGGAAATAGAAAAAGTACCGCTTGCAAATTGGTGTTATTTACATTTATTGAGGAAATGCAATATATTATGAGATATATCCTAGTGAACTGGAACCCAAATTAGTTAGCGACACCACAATCACTCTTCTAAAGTATCTCAGCTACCTAAACAGCAATGACTCGACACGGGTTTAGATTACCCCAGAGTGTACACAAGCATATTTTCCTTAAGGACACAGCAGCAGGGCCTGTGCTGCATTGAGCTCTGCATTATTAACTGATGTTGTGGGGATTTATTTGTGTTTTCTATCTTCAGAGTTCAACGGTCACAGCTGCACCCTTGCATGTAAGTTCACTTATTATGGATTCACAAATGGATATGGTCAGAGATATTTCCAGGCAATCAATCAATATCCCTTTACTTATATTAATAATTGATACGCTTTATGGACATGATGGCGACGAAACTCAGGGTGGACCTAAGGACTCAGTTAACTAAGGACGTAGTGCACTACCGAAGTCCAATAAAGATGCAAACACGTCTGAAGGCAATACGCAATACAATTGTCTATTAGAAAGCATCTGAGTAAGGTGCCTGGGGTGTCCTGGAATTGGCGCCGAAACGTGTGCCAAGCAGAGAAAGACCCTGCTCTTCTGGATCGTTCTGATGAGGCCGTGGAGCACGGATAGAGATCAATTCAATAATCATGCAAATAATCATGCAAATAATTATCATAAGACATTCTAGATTCTGGGGCAGGGGAGGCTGAGTAGTAGAAACCCACCTTGGGGTGGTGAAGGCATTCATTCTGAAGGGCCATTTGAGCTGATGTGATAAAGACAAGTGGAGACCTTCCAGGTAAACAGCCTGGAAGCAGGGGGAATATTCCGGGCAGAGCAGAAGGTAGGTAGGACAGCTCCAAATGCCTGTAGGCATTGAGGCGACTGAAGGAGAGCCCTGGTGGCTGACTCCTGAAAGAGCAAGAGGTGAGGCAGGAGGGAGCCAGTTGGCGGAGGACCTGGAGCCCGACCTGGTCACCAGCTCCAGTCCATCTTTTAGATTATATTCTCAGCCCCAGACAGGGAGAAGGCATGGGAAGGTACTTGGTAGCTCAGTGTCATGATTCCACTCACATTCCCATCTTGGTGTAGCAATAAATGGGGAGGGGGTGACGAGTGCAGATCTAATAGGATGGTAATGGGAAAGAGGGCACTGCCGGTGAAGACACGGACAAGCGGACAGATCCTAGAGGTCGTTAGGAGACAGCGTCTATGAGGGACTGAATGTGCCCTCAAAATTCATCTATTAAAAACCCAACCCCTGGTATGATACTACTTGGAGGCGGGACTTTGGGGAGGTAATGAGGTTTAGATGAGATCATGAGCACGGGGCCATCACGATGAGACTGTCTTTATAAGAAGACACCAGAGCTCAGTGGTTCTCCACCGACGGGGAGCAATGAGCAAGCAGGGGGCCACAAGCCAGGAGGAGGACTCTCACCAGAACTGAACCTGCGGGCACCTGGATGGACTTCCCAGTTGCAAGAGCAGAGAGAAGGGAACATTCTGGGTGCCACCTGGCCCATCGTATTGTGTTAGAGTCATCCAAGCAAACACTATACCCACGGAGAAGGTGAACCACATCCAGGAGGAGGGAGTGAGCCGTCAAGAGTTCTTTTTTTTTGATGACTTGCTTCAGTAATAGATGCCGTGGAGCCAGGGAACCACGGAGGAGGCTATATTTAGGCTGGTGGGTGCTG
This sequence comes from Nyctereutes procyonoides, assembly GCF_905146905.1. NCBI lineage: Eukaryota > Metazoa > Chordata > Mammalia > Carnivora > Canidae > Nyctereutes > Nyctereutes procyonoides. The sequence goes on from NW_026575046.1 coordinate 3,767,455, forward strand.
GGCGGTAACCACATTCAGCTGTGGCTGGAGCCTAAGCGGTCTTCCAGGCTCCAAGCAGTGGTGTCCCCTAAGTGGCTAGATTCATAGGTCTACAAATCAGAGGTGTCTGGGTTCGAGATACTCTCTGGGAGCCATCGATTCCCGGTAACAATTAAAGGTAGGTGCGGGAGGAGTCAGGAAGAGAGCACAGATTAGAAAAAAATAATAATAATATGAGAACCAAGATTGTCTGGCTCTTCAGGATCTATAACATTTAAAAGCTTTGTAAAAGCAAAACGGATTGAAACAGAGCAGCCGCAGAGGAAGGGGCACGGGAAGGGGTGCATCCATCCACTCCATATGACGTTTTCTTGAAGAGGGTGGACAAATGCATCAGTGCCCGAGGCTCTAGGAGCTTAAGGGAGATGGAAACTGAAGCGAGCCCGTGGATTTAGTCCCCCGGAGGACACGCAGTGTAGCAAGGAGGCCACACACTTGACTGGGGTGGGCTGGGAACCGTGTCAAACTCAAGAGAGTATAATCAAAGACTTTTCTGCCTGAAACAAATTTTAGAGATCATCTCATAGCTTCTCTACTGTCAATGCTCCCCCTCCCCCCTCCAACGTCATTCCATCTGGAAGCGAACAAGAGTTGAGTTACCTTGAGAATGCTTATTTTGTGTTCCCAACTCAGAGACAGCTGATGCCAGGGGAAAGATGGTGCGTGCACAGAAGAATGACGAAACACCACGCAAAAGAGATTGGGGTCTGAGGAATTAAGGAAATCCATGGAAATACAAGGGGGAAGTGGGGAGGCTAAAAGTGCTCAGTTTGAGGAGTCACAACTCCAGGAGAGCAGGAATGAGAAGACAGGGAGCCATGAGGATGCTCCAAAGGGAAGAACAGACCCTGAGCCTACGAATCAGCTGGGTCCAGATGACTTTCTCAGGCCTTGAATGCCAGCCAAAGGATTTCAGAGATTGCTTAGATAGAGTGAAGAGCTTTTGATGCATTTGGTCAGGAAAGTGGCAGGAAAAAATTGAGTATTTTAAAGAAAATCAATCCCTTTTGCCCATCACTGTGGAGAAAGAAGGAATCAGGAAAAACAACAGAAAGAAGTTACTGTTTTTTTTTTTTTAAAGCAGAAAGTGAAAACAATAAATAAATAAATAAATAAATAAATAAATAAATAAAATAAAGCAGAAAGTGATGTTTTGTGTGTATGCACAAGATCCGTTCATATTTTGTACCAAAAAAAAAGAATGAACTTCTCATGATGTCAGTCATTATTACAAGGGTATCTTGAACCATGAATAATTTGAGAAAATAAAGAAAACATAATGCTCGTCACACTTCTCTCATGAAACTTCTGATTCTAGAAGGAGGGAAAATATAAATGGAAGTTATGTGCTGAAATAGTTATTCTCACATTTTCGAGAAGCCAGAGAGTGAGACTGAATTTGCAACAGAAAATAATTAGAATGAGACTTTTATTGAAAATCCTAATGCGTTCCCAGGGTCCTGGATTTTCAGTGACCTTGACATTTCTTGGGTTTTTCAGTTATAAAACAACAACAAAAAATAAGAATCTTCCATCATGGTTACAGCCTGGGTCTGAAATTAGAGAATCGGAAGAGTCAGTGGCAGTGGAGGAGACATGGAGTGTGCACTTGTTTAATTACAAAGTGACCTCTATGCTCCCCGTAAGAAAATGCAATTATCATGACATTGATAGGTGAGGTTCTCAAATGTTTGCATACTTTCGTATTTGCATATACCCACCCCTCTAGATATACGTGCGCAGTACTAAATATTTTGGCTTTGTGTTTGCATTATTGGCAAACCATAGTTAAAAATACGGACGGGTAACTAGTAAGATAGGCGACAATGTCAAAAATAATAAAAGCAATTTGAATATTACACTTATTGGGGAGAATAAGGTTCAAGAATCACTTCTTGCTCCAAGAAACCAAATACAACCCCAAGTCAATATTTCACCATAACTGAGGTCAAACACTCACATACACAAACACAATTGCATTTTCTGTTAAAATTAGGTAGTATGGGAGTAGAAGTTGGTCACTTAATTGTTTTTTTTTTTCTTTTTAATTTTCATGGTGATACCATGGAAGTTAGTTCCCACCTAGTATAGTCACGATTCCATTTTTGTTGTTGTTGTTGTTCCTTAGCTGAACAAACCAGCGAAAATTAACTTGTATGACCTGTGTGATCGTAATCGAGGCCTATAAGGAAAGAAGCATCTGTGCTGAAAAGGCCAGTAAACACTCTCTGAGCAAATCAGCGATATGGGGAGCTTTGAAGTCGTACAGAAACGCACTACTTGCTTTTAAGGGGATAAAAAATTCAAATTAGCATTTTTGCCTGAGTCTGCTTTCCTTAGTCCTGTTAGAGTTTATGAATCTTCTCGTGTTTGAATATTTATTTACTTATTTATTCATTATTTGAGAGAGAAAGAGAGAGCCTGTGTGGGGGGGGGCAAGGAGGGAAGAGAGAGAGAGAGAGAGAGAGAGAGAGAGAGAGAGAGAGAGAGAATCTTCCCCACTCCCCACCCCCTCGCTCACCTAAAGCTGAAATGAGGCTCGATCCTAAGATCCTGAAATGATGACTTGAACCAAAATCAAGTCAGATGCTTAACTGACCGGGCCACCCAGGTGCCCCTGACTTTCTTTTCCGAAATACTGTGTCGTCCATGGTCCTCCCCACTTTATTCTCAGTGGTCTCGTCTTCCTCTACTCAGTTCCCTCATTGGCATTTTAAACTCTTTCTTCCTATTGTCAAGTTTGAGACCTCAGACTGCTCCACTTTCTTTAATTTTTTTAGAATTTCTTTTTTATTTGACACAGAGAGAGAAAGAGCGAGTGAGCGAGCAGGGGTACAAGCAGGGGGAACAGCAGAGGGAGAGGGAGAAGCACGGTGGGACCAGGGAGGGTCTCAGCCTTTGACCTCAGCAGATGCTAAGTTGTGCCAATGGTGGAAGAGGGCTCAAGGTGGATCTGCACAGGCCACACACAAGCAAACTTTTATTTGAAAAAGACTGACCATAAGGTTCTAGATTATTGATAAATTCTTACAGTCATAGAATATACAAATCACTGAATACCAGTGATGGAAGCAACCTCAAGAAACAGTACTAATTCTCAAATCATCTTCTGTATAACATACCTGAAAGCTGCATTTAATATTTGGGGTTTTTTGCATGTGTATGCATGTGTTTTCAAAAAAGCTTTTATTTATTTATTCACGAGAGACCCACAGAGAGAGGCAGAGACACAGGCAGAGAGAGAAGCAGGCTCCATGCAGGGAGCCCAATGGGGGACTCGATCCTAGGACTCCGGGATCATGCCCTGGGCCGAAGGCAGGCGCTAAACAGCTGAGCCACCCGGGCATACCATCCTGGCCCACTTCTTGAACAGTTTTTACCTTCTTATGAGACAACTCTTGACACAGGTACTGAATGTCACGGCTCGTAGCAACACAGTCTCTCTTGGGACATCCCCCCCCCCCTTATTCTTCCCTACATTTCCCCTACACATATTCCTATCACCTTGAAAACACATATGCAATGCTTAGTATTTATTTTCTGCATGTCCCAGCTGGACTATAAGATCCATGACCCATCAGTGCAGGGGTAGCTGTGACCCTGTTGTCACAGATAGAGAAAGAGTCCTTGAAATAGTGTTTGAAACTTAGTAGAGACCCAATATTATTTTTAAATCAGGATTTCACATTTATTCTTATACAATTTTATTTTTGTGCACTTATTGCAATCATTCCAATCTGTGAAGGGCATTTAACTTTTTATCTTGTAATCCAAAATATAAGCCAAACCTAGCTCCTCTGGTTAACTTGGATATTTTATATACATGGCTTCAACAGAATTTGCTGCTAAGAATCCTGTTTTTTCACAGCCAACACCAAGTATAGAGCTGTGCAACATGCACATGTTAATCAGGATGGCATTCTTCCTATAAGGAATCTTCTGTGAATATTCTATTAAAATAGAATCAATTGGGATCCCTGGGTGGCGCAGCGGTTTGGCGCCTGCCTTTGGCCCGGGGCGCGATCCTGGAGACCCGGGATCGAATCCCACGTTGGGCTCCCGGTGCATGGAGCCTGCTTCTCCCTCTGCCTGTGTCTCTGCCTCTCTCTCTCTCTGTGTGACTATCATAAATAAATAATAATAAAAATTAAAAAAAATAAAAAAAATAAAAATAAATAAATAAAATAGTATCAATTAATGACGGTATAATCCATACTATAGAACGTCCCCAAATTATTTTGAGAAATCTGTCAAATTCGTGACTGAAATCAACACATAGCATGTCTACATTTTAAGTTCATTTTACTAGTTCCATGATAATATATATTTTTTTCAATTTGATACAACTGATTCATGGTGACTTTGAAAAAGTATTTCTTTTTCATAAGAATTCGCAAATTGTGGACTAAAAAGAATCTGATATACAGGGATTGGATTCTACTTCTCTAAATGCTTTAAAAAATGAAGATTCTTTTGTGTCAATTATATTCTGGGCTTTTTTCCCTCATTCCCCTGTATTTCTGTCTCTTTCTCTCTCTTTTTTCTTTTGGCTGTGAGGACTTAAAAATCATATTAGCATGTTCTTCTAGAATCATGATCTTGAAGTTTTAAAAGACTTTAAGCAACTGGAGAGCTCAGCAACCTAACTGTGAGATAGTCTAGAAGAAGCACAGAAGACTTTAGGGTAAGATTTTAAAAGGCAAGTTTCACATTCTTGAGCCTACATGTAATTGCCCTGAGACTTGGAAAATGCTGTTTCATGTCTCTGAGGTGTAATTTCTATATAAAGACAAGTGATATTCATTCAGTTTACCTCCCATGAGTCAACAAGAGTTAATGGATGCAGATACACATTAATACACATCATATTCAGGCAAAAACCTATTATTGCAAGCTCTCTGAAGGAAGAACACACTACATTACTTATTGTCACATTTCCTCAATACCTGGAAGAGTATACTAGTTAATACACTAAAAATACATGCTGAATGATAATGCATTGCAAAATGGAGCCAATAATTCCATTTTTATTAGGTAGCTCTTTGATGCCACTTATTATTATTTTTTTTTTGAATTAAGCCTCCACAAAGGGCAAGTACTAACAGGTATTCACTCTCAAGAAGTTGAAGGAGAACAGTGAGATATGGAAGAAAGGGAAATCCTGTCTTCAGGACCTCACAACTCTCTAAGAAAGTGAGCAGAATTATTAATATGTAAAGTGGTCTTTGTCTTAGTATTCTAGTAGCATCCTTCAAATACCTAGAATTTTATGTACTAAGGAAAACTTGCCCATGTACAGGGACAAACATACAGCCCAAATATGTCAGTGCCAGCCTTAACCTCTGACTTTAAATGCAACAACTTCAGAAAATGAGTAACTTTTAATATGACCATTCAACTTTTCAAAGTCAATATACTCCACGAGAATGTGAATCCACATTAACCTTTAAACAGTGACTTAGCATTTACTGATTAGATTTTATTGCACTGTGTCATCAGAGTTAATTTTTCACATATATATAAAATAAGGTTTTAAAATTCTGTTATCTTAGAATCTTGGGGAAAATTCAGGCAACCTAGCAGGCGGCACAATACTTTCTCTATGAATTAGTAAACATAATCCATCATGACATGTGCTTAGGTCTTGCCCCGATGTATCAAGACTCACAAACACAGATCAATGCAGAGATTGTATTTGTCTTTTCAGGACTGCATTAATACCTGTGCTTTCTACTTTTGGAAAAAAACACTACAAAAAAGTACAATAAATAATAAATTTTATGATCCAATGGGTGAAAGGAGATATATATATTTTACAATGGCTTTATCAATATTAGGCCATTCCTTGAAAAAATAGCAAGGGATCTCAAAAGCATCATGTGAGTAATGTGTTTGTCTACTGTGGTGGACCACTTATCCTATTTAAATTTTTACAGATGTCAAATGGTTTGATGGAAGAGAGGATGATCATTTCTACTTTGAATATATGATGGATGTTCCGATCCAATATGAGTAAAAAAAAATGGTGGTAAGAATATGAAGAAAGAAGATGATTACACCAAGTACAGACTTACAGCAGGCTTTCTGGGTTATGTGTTCCTATACACAAATGCAAACAAACAAATAGTGAATGAAGAAATAAGCCTATAAAAGCCTATAAAAGACCCAGCATATTAAGGTGTCTCTATCCATGTTAATTTTCTTTCCCTTTCAATCACATTGAGGATAGCTATTTCTATATTATAAGGGAACAATAAAGCCTGCAAAATGGCAAATTGACCATTAGTAGATCACTTCATAGTTCTATTTTATCTCTCAAAGCCCATTTTTAAAGTGAGTTTGCAGACACAACATTAGAAAATACTAAAATACTATTTTCTAGACCATAATATATAGAATAAAAGTCTCTGATTAAATTCCTATTCTTTTTGAAACTTTTAAGTTATGATTCATGATATCCTACAGAAAATTCTATTTTACCTTTGATTTTCATTAGATAATTTAGATGTCAAGAACTGGCAAGCAAACTAATCATTTGAGCTATCTTGAATGATAAATAATTTTAAAAAGATGACAACTCATTGGGTATAATATGGTGAGCAAGTATGACTTGTAGAATAGATGTCAAGCGACACTGGTTTGGGTCCCAGCTGTACAGTTATAATAATATTGTAGCTGTCACTACCACCGTCTTCTCTAAAATCACCAGGTATCAAAGTATATTCACATAAATTGCTCTTTATCAAATAATATATATTAGGTAAGACATATAAACTTATTTTTCTTATCTCTGAAATGAAAAGGTGAGAACAAATTAAGCACAAGCAAACACGAGGGCATTTAGTGCACCATTAAAAATACCATTTTAAAGCAATAAGGAAAAGATAAGTCATCTCAAAATTATATTAGTGATATATATTATATTAGTGATAATATAATATTACGGATGTATATTATATTAGTGATAATATTAATGATATATATCACTATATATTAGTGATATTTTTTTAGCCATCTAGAAAAAATAAAATTAGATTACTAACACGATACAAATGTAAATTTTGGAAAGTATACAAATTTAGATATATGCAAATAGTGCACTTGAAAAAAAGCAATAGGAGGGGCCCCTGGGTGGTGCAATGGGTTAAGAGCCTGGCTCTTGATTTTGGTTCAGGTCATGATCTTAGGGTCATGGGATCTAGCCCTGTATCAGGTTCTTTCCTGAGCTTGGAACCTACCTCAGGTTCTCTGTCTCTCCCTCTGCCCATCTCTGCCCACTAGCCCTGCGCTTGCACATGCTCTCTCTCCATTAAAAGAGAAGCAATAGGAGAAACTTTTGTGACTCTAAATCAGAAAGAATATTGCAATTATAAACTAGAAAACACAAATGAAAACAGAGACAAGTCCAGCTTTATAAATAAAAAAAACTACACATAAATGACAACATAAAGTCTAAGTCAAAGACAAACTATAGAGACTCTGTAACTCATCTCTGTGATGAACTATCTTGAAACATATAAAATTCCTGAAAAGAAAAATGCAAAACTCAATACGAAATTGTGCAAATAATGATTTCACGACAAAAGAAACAGAAAATCTTATGAAAAGACATGGAACCTCAGCTGTAATATAATTAAATCTGTATGCTATTTTTCACTTACAATTGGGAAGAAAATTTTTTAAAGTATATTGGAAATTCTCATAAAAATTCCTCACTTTTAATTTTTTTCATAGATTTTATTTATTTGAGAGCAAGACTGAGTGAGAGTGAGGAAGAAAAAGCACGAACAGAGGTAGGGGCAGAGGGAGAAGGAGAAGCAGACCCTCCTGCAAGCAGGGAGCCCAACGATGGGCTCGATTCCAAGACTCAGGGATCGTGACCCACGCCCAAGGCAGATGCTTAACTGACTGAGTCACCCAGGCTCTCCATTAATTTTTAATACAATAAGTTCCCATAAGTAAATCCCATATAAAGTACGGCTCTTAGAGCCACCAAGAATATTTAAAACTACAAACATAAAGGTTCAGAAACAAAGATGTTTGAAAACCACTGGCTAGAGTAAAGGTCTCTCACATTTATCTCTGGCTTTAGTTAAGGAAGGAATTGGAAGATGGGGAGTATTACAGTTTTCACAAGTGACCTTTTCTCTCTCAGTGTATTGTCATAATTAATCTCAGTTTGCAAGGAGAGTGGTTTCCTTTTTTTGTAAAAGATCTGTATCTTATTTATTATTTTAGAGAGTGAATGAGAGAGAGAGAGAGAGAGAGAGAGAGAGAGAGAATGAGTGAGGGACAGGGGCAGAGGGAAAGAGTCTCCAGCAGATTCCCCGCTGAGTGCAGAGCCTGACGTGGGCTCTATCTCAAGACCCTGAGGTCATGACCTGAGCTGAAACCAAGAGTCTGATGCCCAACCGACTGAGCCACCTACGTGCCCCAGGAGAGTGTTTTTTATTCAAAGTACCTAATCTCATTCTTCTAACATAAACTGCCAACTGGAATACTTTAATTGAGGACTTTAATAAACAAAATCATTTCTTGTTCTGTTCATGTTTCACAAATATTCTGCTTTCGCTCAGTCAGCTGAAGCAATATTAATACTCCTCTCCTTCAGGTTGTGATATGGTTAGACAAGCCCGAAATTACTACAAAATGGTGCTTTAAAATATGCTCAAAATGCTCACAAATGCTAAATATAGAAACAAACTTTTATCAGTTAAAGAATTGTGTGGAGGGGGCATCTGGATGGCTCAGTCAGTTAAGCATCCCCTCTCTTGATTTTGGCTCAGGTTGTGATTACAGGGTCCTGGGACCGAGCACGATGATGGGCTCCATGCTCAGTGAGGAGACTGCTCAAGATTCTCTCTCCTTCTACTTCCTCTGCTCCTTCTCCAGACACATGTTCTCTCTCTCTAAAATAAATGAATAAATCTTAAAAAAAAGAATTATGTGGATATTACAGTAGATAAAAACTTGTCAAATAAGCATCAAACCCTATTGTGTAATTTTATATATTTGATCCTGTCAGACCTATGGTTTTGACATAAAGAACATCCCAAATCTCCCCCCTGCCCATTGTTAGCAAGATCCCTGTTAACTTGTGACAGAAAAAAAAGAATATAAAATCACTGAGATGGTACATACTTTAGTGAATTTACTTTTAATTTTACGTCTTTACCTGGGAATTATTCTTTCATCCATGGAAATTTGCAAACATTCTCTAGTTTAATTTTACTGGCCTTTGAAAAACATTTATTTTTCTATTATTCTCCTTAAGAATACATGAATAATTATCAAGGAATGCAGAAACTAAGCCAAAAAAGCATTATATATCTTCATAGTATCATTAAAAATGCTCAAGATTGCTCCTGCATTGTGAGATATTTTTGGAAGAAAGGAAAACATTGACTTACCCCCCAAATTAGCTTAGATTGCTGTGTTTTAAGTCATTAGGAAGACAGCCTTTCTTTCTTAGATTTGGTAACAGCTTTAACATGAATTCTATAACAATCCTGCAATAAAGTAAAGTGCTATCTCTGTATAGTCCCCTTGGGTCTGGGCGGCTCTGTGGTTGGTCTGAGCAACAGGGCACACAGAAGTAACACCCTGTGATTTGGCAAGCCTGGGTCTCAGAAGGCTATGCAACTCTCTGCTCATTGAGACTTGAGCCACCAGGTAAATCCATGGGCTGCCGCCATGATGTAACAAAGCCCACGTCACTCGGAGGAGCTATGGATAGGCATAGACTGATAGGCCCAGCTGAGTGACGCCTTCAAAATATATCAACCTCAACCCCAGATACACGAGTGTAGGAGCCCGCGTGGATGATTTCAGCAGCCAACCAGTTAGGAAACCTCACGCCTTCTATATCTTCCCTTATGAGGCTCCAGAAACATGAAGCAGAGACAGGCCATGCCCTCTGGGTACTGAATAATTCCTCTGTCCATAGAAACTGTGACCATGAGCATAAAAGTGGTTACCTTATACCAATAAATATGGACTTTGTTACACATCAATAGATCTGGAAGAGATTATTCCCTTTCAGTATCTTTGTCACTTGTATATGGCGTTCCCCTTGTCCCTACACTTCCAACTTCACACATAGAGCAGAAAAAAGTGCAACATCTCTAATACTCTAATGAAAAATATAAGAATGTGTCCTCAAACAGTAGTCATGGGGAAGCTGGGTAGCTTGTCCTCCCTCTCCTCCTTTTTTATCACAGTATCTCTAACTCAGGCTAAAGAACTGAACTGAATAGTATACAAAGGGACAATGCAGGGAAGCCCAGGTGGCTCAGTGGTTTAGCGCTGCCTTCAGTCCAGGGTGTGATCCCTGAGACCCAGGATCAAGTCCCACATCGGGCTCCCTGCATGGAGCCTGCTTCTCCCTCTGCCTCTCTCTCTCTCTCTCTCTCTCTCTCTCTCTCTCTCTCTGTGAATAAATAAATAAAATCTTAAAAGGGGGGGGGACAACAGACAACACTGTTACTTTCAAAGCCCTAAATATCATGTTCAAACCTCTTTAAAAATCTGAAACCATACTTTAAGGATTTCCTATTATATCATAATATACTCTTCTCAAAAAGATAACTTGTGAAGGATTCGTATTTAGGCTGCAACAATTCTGACAACCGTCTAAAGCTACGGTTCGCCTCCTGTGGAAATGTGACCGTAGATCGAATGCCATACCAACCCACGGTGAGACACAGAAGTTCCAGGAGGTGTATTACATGCTGAACAAGCAAGAAGATTGTGTTGTATGGCAAAACTAGAACATAATTATTTCCCCGGGGGCACTTCCGTAGTTGGATTACCTTTTATCCTATGGAATGTAACTTCCATACAATGAGCAAAGCTGTAAATATAATGGTTTTCAATCATGAATCTATACCAAACACTTATTAAAAGGAAAATATAAGTTATATTTAGTTGATGACAGACACAATTAGGGGAAAGATATGCTGCCAGAAGTATGCGCTTCTGATACTGGAATTTTTTCTCCAGCAACCCAGAATATATCCTGTCCCTTCCTCTCCTACCCAGTTCCACCCCTAGTTTGTCTTTTAATATTTTTTTTAAATTTATTTTATTGAAATCATTTCATAATCTGTAACATATTTTTCTATTTTTTGTGCCTTTTCCCCCATTATAACATCTTAAATTTTGATAAGACATTAGGCATCCTCTAACCTAAATTTAAAATTAGGTGCACACAGGAAACAAAGAAATAATGTAGATGAGAAAGCTGAGGGAGCATAACCGCAGAGTCATGACGAAGAGAACTGGGGACCCATGAAGAATCTCAAAGTGTGCAGTGCCAACACCTTCCAAAAGGAATACAATTGGAATATTTCCCATACACCTGACACCTGACACAGCAGAGTGGATTTTAAAATATACAGCCGAAACTGGGAGCTTTACAGATTCACTAAGTTTTGTCCTTAATTTCACTTGTATGATATTTTAAATAATTTTAAAAATTACAGTAGAATGAAATATCAAATATGTTTTATACCAAGTTAACACGTGGGCAACCATTAACTCACTGTATTATCCAGTTAACTTTTGTAGAGACCTCACGATAAAGCTGCTTTAATCATTCCTGTTTAGCTGAAGAATATTCCGAGTTTGCTAAGTGCAGTCTTTAAACATTGGGTACCCATTATTGGGTAATGAAGGTTATTGTTTTTTTTTTTTTTTCCCAATTTTTTAAAAACAAAATGAAACAAAAGCGTACTTTGGAGACTGAAGTTAACATAAGACTAACATCTTTTATTCATAAGCCCTAGTTTTCGACTTTCTATCAATCGAAATTCTCATTTTTCTAATTGAATGATTCTAAACAAATTATAGGTAATAATATTGACTCTCAATTATGATTATATTGGTTTGATATATTTCCTATGTGGAGAGTCTACAAAAGACTTGATATGGCGTGATGTTTCAATTTGTTACCAAAATGAAAATCAGCGATTCAATTTCCAAATTTTATATGCTATTTTTTTTCCTTTTTCTCTTGTATAAGCTATGTCTACGAATTTCAGAATCTAATGGCTAGCAACCAAACTAATTAATTCTTTTAAACATAAATAACTTTTATTTTTGACATGGAAATCATCTACATAGATAAATCCATATTTAGATGAAGGATCCAAATAGCTAGACCATAGTTCGATTATTCTGAACATTTCATCATTCATAAAAAAGGCAAATAAATATTAAATGGTTTGCTTCAGGGTTGTTTTTGTCAATTGGCATTCTACTGGTCTTGATAGTGTTGGGGATTTTACATCAAATTCTTTAATTTTTAAAAGATTTATTTATTTTTAGAAAGAGAGAGCACTAGTAAGAGAGGCAGAGAGAGAAGAAGAGAGAGAAGCCCAAGAAGACTCTGTGCTGAGCATGAAGCCCACTGTAGGGCTTGATTCCATGACATTGAGATCATGTCCTGAGCCAAAAATAGGAGCTGGTGTTTAACCCACTGTGCCACCCAGGAGCCCCTCCATTGACTTCTTTAAAGTAAATAATACTAATACTTCCACTAATAGCAGCTAATGTTTACTGAGTGCTAATTATGTAATCAAATAACTGTAAAGGGTTTAAGAGTTCACCTTGATTTTGAGCCAAGGTAAAAAACTGGGTAACAGTTTTTTTTTTAATAACCGGTGACATAAAACATGGGATTCCTAACTCAGACACCAAAGATCTCATAACTCAGGACACAGCATATGGCATGAGTTTGATGTTCACGTTAGTCTTCTTTGCCCCTCAGGTATCATGGGGACCTTATGTAATAGCTCACATGCATACTGCACAGGTATACATACATTGGGGAGTGCCAACCTTAGAAAATCCCTATCTTTCAAAGCTAGCTCAGAGCATACATGCTCAATCTTTCCCCAGGATGGAGGCATTATCTTTATTATGTGGTAAAAAAATATATATATATATAATAAAATAAAATAAAAAATAATAAATCTTCCCTCTCTCATGAAAGGAGATTCAATCTGTATGATCTATGATTTCCCCTACCTCTATTGATTCCATCTCTGATCTATGGTTTAAACAAGGATGTCAACGCCTCCTGCTCAGAAAATGTGCAGAAACACAAGAAAGTCACAGAGAATGTTCTCTCCAAACGTGTTCCAGGTGGCATGCTAAACAGTCTACCTATAATAACTTGGTTCATCCTCACAAAACTTGAGGCAGTTTTGACTCTTGCATTCACTTTATAGAGGTCATGTAGCTTGCCAAAAGCCAGAAGACTAACTTGTGCTGAAGCCTTGGGTTGAACTCAAAAGGTCCCTAAATACAGACACTAAATTCTTAACCACTGCACCATCTTGAATCTTAAAATGTGCAAATGTAGTCAGTCAGTATGTTAGCAATAGTAATCACACTATTAGAATATTATTATTCTAATAGCAATTAGAATAGTAATATTTCTTTTAATATTAAACATACAAGATTCTAAAACACAGTGTGAAAAGATAAATGTAAGAAATTATTGTGATATGCTATTTTAATAAAATCGTATTTTGACGAGAGCCACTGCAGGTTAGCTGCTTTCTGACATGGGAAGGCAATTTTGCCAAGACTAAAAAAACTTTATGGAAAAAAAAAATATGAATCTGATGTGAGTTAAAAAATGCTTGTGAGATTGACTTTCAATTTATCTTTAGAGTACAACAATTTAAGATAGTTAGCTTAATTTATTTGTAAATAAATTGCAAGTGTTTGCTCTCTAACCCAGCAGATAGCATGCCTTTTCTAAATTCTGCTTTTTATTTGTAATTCTGAGCCTTTAAACAGAATTTGGCCATTGAGCCTACAAGAGATTTCATGTCTATTAAATCCATTCTATTTCATTGTGTTTATTCGAGATAAATCTATTTATTTACACAACTTGCTCTTTGATCATGCAGAGATCCTAACAACACAGCACACCAGGGCCAGTGCTGCATGATTTATTGCCATGGAGAAGCTCAAGCAATACCCAAACTGTGTGGAGGACAAAAGCTTCTCCAGATTACCTGCAAAGAAACCCCATGGCTTTCAATGGCTGCAGTCCAAATACACTTAAACTGAATTAAACTGCACCCAAATACTGAAAACAGATATTAAAATGGGATTCCCCCAAATATTCTGTTCACCAATGAATTATTTTGTTTTCCAATACTAGAAACCATTGATACAAATGAATTAATGTTTGCAAACACTTCCTATAGGATCTGGCATGGAAAGCTTTATGCAAAAACCACAGAGGAGTTTGTCAAAAAAATATAAAAGACAGGAATCCTAGATACAGTCAACACTACTTCCTTTTGCATCTGATTTAGAAATTGCCAGACATCACACAAATTTCACATGGAAAAGTATGACCAGACACACAATGTTTGCATGCAAGGAACAAAGTATTTTTAAAGAAAGAAATGCAGAATGGTGAAGAATAGGGAAGGAAAAAAGAAAGGAAGAAAAGAAAGCAAGACACTGGGAAGGATCACAGGGCTGAGCCTGGAAAGATAAGAGCCTAAAGCTGGTATGGCCGTGAGTCCTGTGTCAGCCGAGTGCAACCTCGACCCGCAGGAGCTGTTAATAAACTTATCCACCACTCAGAGCGTCAGCTCTACTAAGCTCTTTAAAACGTGACCTTGTTTAAGCCCCACCACACAGGTGGATACGGGAACTGTTATTATCACCCCATTTCATGGCTGATGAACCTCAGAGGCAGATCCAGAAACTGGGCTGAAAGGGGACTACAGCATTTTCCACTGTTTCTGAGATACCAGCCTCACATCATGCTTTGCATTCTTGATTACAGAATGGAAGTTGACTTCCTTAAAATACTTTGGGAGTTCATTCAGGCCCATAAACCATGTTTCCTACTTTCTTTTTCTTTAAAGCTATTTATTTATTTATTCATTTATTTATTTATTTATTCATTTATTATTTATTTATTTATTCATTTATTTTTATTTATTTTTTATGAATTTATTTTTTATTGGTGTACAATTTGCCAACCTATAGAATAACACCCAGTGCTCATCCCGTCAGGTGCCCACCTCAGTGCCCGTCACTCAGTCACCCCCGCCCCCCGCCCACCTCCCCTGTTTCCTACTTTCTATAATCGTTAGGAATCTCTACACGTGCCAAGTACACATATGTTCATATTTTCCATGATAGGCAGAAAGGAAAAAGGCCCAGACCCATCTTTGTGAAAAAGCTTCTAACGGTTATGCGTCACCAATCTTTCCTTTCATCAGGACTAGCTGACTCAAAATATGGGTCTTTGAATCTAATGACTTAACCATGTAGGTTCAGCTTGGCATCAGGCATAGCTACTGATGGAGTCTAAATGCACCACCGGAACAAAGCAGTGCTACTGTACACACCGACTACAGGCACCAGGGAAAAGGCTGACTCACTCAATTGGCTCATTTTCTGTGGGAAATGGGAGCAAGCCATAGAAGGGAGGGACAATAATATAAAGGGATCCCAGGGTGACCAGTAAATAAGAGGTATTGGGAATAACAGTGAATATGTAGGTGACCAGACTAGAGCAGACAGGAATCCATTGGGACATGGCATCTTCCTGCATTTGTAATCTGCCTTGTCAATAAAATTCTTGATTTTGGTGTACGTGTGTTAGGACTCCATAGGTATGCGAAGGCACCTCAACTGCACAAATCTGATTTCCTAACTCAAGGTACACATGCACTACTTACTAAATGAATGCATGGTTGAGTGAATCAACCAATCGATCGATCGATCAATCAGTAAATGCCTTAACTAGTTCTCAGAGCTATTTTCCTCAGATTCTGAAACCTAGAAAATGGGAATCATCTCTATGGTATTTTTTTTTAAAGATTTTATTTATTTATGAGGTGGGGGAGGTACAGAGGGAGAGGGACAAGCAGACTCTGCAACGAGCGCCTCGCCCATGTGGGGCTTGAGCTCATGACCTTGAGATCATGACCTGAGCCAAAACCAAGAGTCAGAGAGTTAACGTACTGAGTCGCCCAGGGGCCCCTGCATAGGAATTTAGTGCATGATTTACAAGGACTTTAAAATCAAGAAAGACCCTTAGTGCACACCAGGCAATATTCAAAGCACTCTGCAGTATTATTAGCTCATTTAGTCCTAAAAGATCCTGAAGGGTCACATCCTCTAATTATCATGCCCAGTATATGGATGCTGAAAATGGAATACAGCTAGGCTAAGTGACATCCTAAAGACCTTCTGCACACGTCCATGATCATGACTAAGGCTGAGATTCCAACTCGAGGAACGTGTGGTGCCGGAGGGTGCGCTCTTAATTACAATATTGCCCTGGAATGTGTTAAAAAGCTAAATGTAGAGCAAGGAAGGAGACACACACAATACACACACCGTGGAGGAGCAGAGTTACAGCATACGAGTAAAGGAAGAAAAATGAAAAGGAAAATAAGTTGGCAGTGAGGAATATCCAAATACTAAAAATAAAAAATCCCCCCATCCCATGGAAATGAGAGACGAGGCCTCCCTACATTTTCCACAGTAGCATTTCCTGTTCTATAATCCTATCAATCGAGGAGGAATTGAGGTTCCATAAAGCTCCAAGGGACACTTGTGCATGAGAAAAAAATAAAACTGTAAGGTCGCAAATGCAAGGAGTTCAGAGGGGCTTGATTACGAGAGGGCTAGCAGGCTGGGAAGGGCACCAGCTTCACCAACACCAACCAGAGCTCGACCCCATTGTAAAACGGGCCGTGCTTGTATCACGTAAGATCCGTCATAGACTATCTTTTTTAATAAATTTATTTTTTAATAAATTTATTTTTTATTCATGTTCAATTTGCCAACATATAGAATAATACCCAGTGCTCATCCCACCAAGTGCCTCCCTCAGGGCCCGTCACCCAGTCACCCCACACCCCACCCACCTCCCCTTCCACCACCCCCTGGTTCGTTTCCCAGAGTTAGGAGTCTTTCATGTTCTGTCTCCCTTTCTGATATTTCCCACTCATTTTTTCTCCTTTCTTCTTTATTCCTTTTCACTATTTTTAATATTCCCCAAATGAATGAGACCACATAGATCTAAAGAAGATCATCGCCATCAACATTCCCAAAGCAATGCAGAAATAAATACTCGAAAAATCTGTATCGAAGATGTCTCTGTAGTTTAATAATCCGATTCAGGACACATAAAATACGTCAGAAAAAAAAAATCTGAGAATGAAAAATAAGTCACAACCTGGAAAATTATGAATAGAAAGGGGATCAAGGCCCTGCCATGTGCTACATCTTGATGGATATAATTTAAATATATGCTGCAGTCATGGGTTTGCATAGCATGCACTCAAATACTGAAATATTCATGTCGACAAATAGTATTAGGCATAAAACGCCAGTGAACTCACACGAGGTACAATGCTTAAATTACATTCCTAATTTTGTCGTACTTAAGAATTACTTAAGAGTATCATCATCCTTCACAAATTTGATTAATAAAACGATTCCTGTTAGTTCAAACACAGGAGTCTTCCACGACAATTTTATGTCTTTTAAATCTAATCTCAGGTGTGATTTCATCTGTCAAGATCACTTCAACTTAGTTAAAATGCTAACACGTATCTACAGCTAATATTTTTTCTCTCTCGGTGTTATAGGATTAATAAAGGAAAAAAAAATACGGCTGACTCCAAGCTGAAATTCTATTTTCTTTTCAGATCAACATGCCCTTTTAAAATGGTGATGGGGGGATCCCTGGGTGGCTTAGCGGTTTGGCACCTGCCTTTGGCCCAGGGTGATCCTGGAGTCCCGGGATCGAGTCCCGCGTCGGGCTCCTGGTGTGGAGCCTGCTTCTCCCTCTGTCTGGGTCTCTGCCTCTCTCTCTCTCTCTATGTTTATCATAAATAAATAAATAAATAAATAAATAAATAAATAAATAAATCTTTAAAAAAAATAAAAAAAAATACAATGGTGATGGATATTTTCCCAACAAATGTGATTTATATTGAGACCTGGATATTAGGGTTATCGATAGCTAATGACAATTTTTCTAGAGATGAAAAAAGTTACATGACCGAGATTTTATTTTTTTAACACTAAGTGTTCAAAATCTCTCAAGTCTTTCATATGTCTCTCTGCTCCTGTATTAACTCTCTCTTTCCAACTTCCCTTTCTTGGCCTCTGCACCTCTCCAACCGGCTTTCTGAGTGTTCCTCGCTCCGTGTACATACCTATACCTTCTTCTCGCTCTTTGAAGTTTCATTTTCTCCCTTTTCTCTCGGTCTATCTCTTTCCTATGTCATCCCTCTTCTCCTTTAAACAAAGAGAACTCTAACCGCCCCTTTCTGACCGTTACTCAATCGGCCTTTCATTCAATTAAAGTGTGTGCTTTTAGGCTGGGAGTTGAGTTTATGGATTGAAATGTATGGACTGAAGAAGAGCTCGAGTACATCACTTTGCAAGACAATAAGGAGGCACTGTGTGTCTTATATTTGGGATTCTTGGTTCTCGGATATTCTAGCTGTTAGACACTGGAAGGGCGAGACAGCAGTAAGCAAGCCCCTGAGTTCCAGCCTGCTGGGAATACACTGAGGACCTCACCGTCAAAATCACTGGCACAGGAGAGGCTCTGATGGCCGTGCGAAGACTTGCTCACCATACAATGTCTATGTATGAGAGAGTGCATGATGTCGTCCCCACAGCCCCCCACTTTTTCAAACCCTGAATCACTCATTCTCTGCAATTGTGCCATCGGAATCTACCTAGAGGCCCTCCCTGTACTCTGGGCTTGTCAATATCTTGACTTCCAGTGACACTGATCTGCACCATACTCAACTTCTCTCTATGACCATCCACCATCTTATCTTCCAATGTGTAGGCCTCGCTGCTTGCCTACCACCTCCAGTCTTTTCAGCTCATTCCCATTATTACCTCCATTTTAACAATTTTTCGACCATCCCTGAATGGTGGTTCAGTGATTCTATCATCTTTTTTTTAAAGATTTTATTAATTTATTCATGAGAAAGAGAGAGAGAGAGAAAGAGAGAGGCAGAGACACAGGCAGAGGGAGAAGCAGGCTCCACTCAGGGAGCCCGACACGGGACTCGATCCTGGGTCTCCGGGATCACACCCTGGACTGAAGGCGGTGCCAAACCGCTGAGCCACCCGGGCTGACCTCTATCATCTTTTCATAGTACTTACATCCACCAGGTCCTGTTTACCCGATGTACAATTATTAAAAATATTCTCTAGCATACACCCTCAATTCATTTAACTCTCTCTTCTTTAAATACTTAAATGCATCATTTAACTACATTGTAACACTGGTAAAATCTAGCTCTTTGTCTACTCTATGCCTGTGTCCATGCTCACTGGTTTCTCGTCAATTTTATGGTTATTACTCAAAAATGTGCTCCCAATACCATAGAGACTATACAGTCTAGCCCCATTCAATATTCTCCGCTACTAGCTGACCCTTTCATATTTTTTTTCTATCTTGAACCTCTAGCAGTTATCCCCCAAGTTTAACACTCAATTAATAATCATACTTCTTATTCCACAAGAAGGAACAGCCAGAAATGTAAGTCTTACCATCACAGGGAACTGACTACTTATATCTTTTCCATATTATTTGCTTTCTCTCTCTTTTCTTAGAATTATCAATAAGGGGACCTGGGTGGCTCAGTTGGTTAAGTGTCTCCCTTAGACTCAGGTCATGATCCTGGGGTCCCAGGATAGGATCGAGTCCTACACCTGCTCCCTGCAGGGAGCCTGCTTCTCCCTCTGCCTATATCTCTGCCTCTCTCCCTGTGTCTCCCATGAATAAATAAATAAAATATTTAAAAATAATTTAATTAGTCTAAAAAACAACATATAAAATTATCAATAAATATATTTGTGATACCATCAAATTCCAAATAATACATATGTGCATTAGACTTCTTACGTTCTTGAGAGGTGTATTCCATCAATCATTCTCTCTTCCTTTTCCATCCATTATTTTTCTCACTTTCTTTAGCTACTTCTACCAGTATACGAATATACTCCATACTGGCCCCAATTCCCTATTTCACCATTTCTCTACTTTCTTGAATACAAAACTTTGGGAATGGGCTACCTATACTCACTATCCCCATTTTGCTTCCCTTTTTTTCTTCTTTGTACCCATTGTAGTCAATATTTTGCTATCATCACTCCATTCAAACTATTCTTCAGATGATCAGTGACCTCCTTGTTGTTAAATACAATTGTCGGTTCTTGGTGTCATCTTTCATAACCAAGCACAAGCATCTAGATAGTTTACCGGTCTTACTTCAAACTTTTTCCTTTTGCTTCTAAGAATTCGAGTCCCCTGGATTTTTTCCTACCTTACTGGAGACCCTTAAATTTTGAAGAGGATCAGTTCCTGAACCTCATTACTTTTGTATCTGGGAAAGTGATCTATGTATTCTCATGGTTTTAAAATAATAAACATATATTATTACCTCACCAATTTTTACCTCTAGTGTGGCTTTATCTGCTGAAATAGACTAAAATGTTCAATATCCAACACATCTTATCTACATCCATCTCTACTAGCATCTTAATTTTGATATTCTTCACTTCTCAACCCTATTTATCTTGAATTCCTCCCCCTCTAAGTAATAAGTTTCAAACATCTTATAAAATTTATGAGATGAGGGGCTATTTTCCCTATTGTTGCATAAAATAATGAATAAGTTAATGAATGGATAATTTTAGGGGCATTAGATCTGGGAAGAGTTTTTAATGAGCTGGGCTATTTTTGCATGCTTTAGGGCAGTAGAATGAGTGAAATCTGAGTTTATATATAACACTCTGCTGCACTTCAGTTTCTGAGAACTAAACATCTCTCTTTTAGGGATAAAGATAATCCAGCAGATTCACGTTTCACCTTTCCTAAATGTTTTAATATTTTATGTGCCAGCCTTCACTTTCTAACAGGTATGGGAAGGCCATTTGCAAACAGATGGTTCCCTAAAGAATTCTTACCAAATTCTAGCAGTAAACCCTGAAGCATGCCAGAAGAAATGTATAAACATGTTTATTAAAAATGCCCATTTTTACTTCCATTTCATAAGAAAAAAGAACATTCACATGCACAGAAAACGTACTAGGGGGGACTTAGATTAGAAAAATATGTAGCTTTGAGGCGTGGATACAGGAAAGTCTTGGGTGACCCTGTCAACAATGCCATGCTGCCACACACAGGACCGCTTTTATTAACACGAGCATCGTTTCTTGTTTTTCTTTCTTTTCTTCTCTCTTTTTTCTTTTCTTTCTTTCTTTTTTTTTTTCCTGCGAGTGTTCAGACTGTGGCTTTCATGTGATTAATATATTTTGGAAATTGCAAAAGAAAGATAGGATGCAAAAGTCTAGATTCATCAAAGTGGGTAAGTTGAGGCCTTTTCTATTATTTTTCTAAGACTTAGGTTTCTCTGTTAATATAATCTTAGAAAAAACATGTAGGAAGAAAACAATGGGATCCATAATATCATGAATTTATTTAGCATAGTTCCTAGGCACATAGAGCTTTCAAAGACACAGTTTGGAAGCTAGGAAAAAGAAATTAGGTTCTAGGGGAGTGGTCTTTGGTTGTTTGTATTTTATCTTGCAACTTCAAAAGGGAAGGCCCTTCCAAAATTTCTTAAGGGCTCTCACAGCTCATTGGCAATATACTTGTTAAGGACTAGCTTATTGCATCTTGAGGGCAGGTTTTATTTACTTGCCGAACCTGGAAAGATGAGTATTAATAATAGGCTTTGGATGGTCTGATTTTAGTATGCTTTACTACATTTTCTATGGATATCCTTAATTAGGTCAGGCAGTTTGACATACTTGGGAACATCTTTTTACTTTAAAAAAAAAAAAAAGGAAGAATCTTAATGTATCTGTCATTCATAAATACCGAGCTAGATGTTAGGAACAGTAAGAACTTCTCTCCCTTCTCTCTCTTCTGAATGTCTCCTCCATTCTTGTTTCTACTGATGCATTTTTTTTCTTTTTCTTCTCCCAACTGGTCTCCTTTGTTAGTATTGTTCTAAATGGTATAATTGAAATGGCAATTATGTTCTAGTTTCTGTAGATCATATATAAGATACACTACATAATAACAGTGGCATAAATCCACGTTTATACAATCCATATGTATTTAATCTGATACCATATGCTTTGCTAACATTATGACACTTTCAGTTCCAATTATGTCATTCTTAGAAACCCAAAAAGTTGCTTTAGCTCTCCATATCAAGGCAGTTGACTGAAATGTAGCTTAATTTATTTTAGAATTTTTTAAGAATCTTATTTATTTATTCATGAGAGGCACAGAGAGAGAGAGAGAGGCAGAGACACAGGCAGAGGGAGAAGCAGGCTCCATGCAGGTCTCCAGGATCACGCCCTGAACCAAAGGCAGGCGCTTAACCACCGAGCCACTCAGGTGTCCCTAAAATGTAGTTTTAAATGCTGTTATTGTTTTGTTTTGTTGAGTCATTTGCTGCTTTGCTAGTTTTAAGTATTTCTTCTTAGGCATAAAAAGAGCAACAGATCCTTTTGTTTTTCAACAAGGAATGCTGTACAAGTGAATTAAAGGACATTTCTTTTATTTTCAAAAGGATTAATTATAAATGATATTTGTTTCTCTGGCTAAAAATTGGTACAAAATGTTTACAAAAACTATGGGAATATTTATACAGAACGTTCTTTAAGCTGCATTGTTCTGAGTCTTCTTTTTAAAACATCATATGCCACGTATTTAAAAATTTGAAAGCAATGCAAAAATGTTCAAAAACAAGGTGTTCTTTTCTTCTGTAAAAAGAGGGCTCAAGTAGCTACTCTAACACTTTCAATATGATGAAATTAATAGACACTGCAAATATGTTCCACTTTCGTGTCTTGGATATCTTAAAGCAAAACAAAAATGTGATAGTCTAGAATAATATAAAATTTACATTTTGGGGAAAACTGTGGGATTCTTAAAGTATCCCTTGAAATTTTAAATATAATAGCATAGAGCTATCTTTATTTACTTAGCATGTGAATACAAAATTCCTTTTTTGGATAAAGATTTAAAAATAAAATATAGAAGCTGTTAAATATGTCAGTTAAATCAGGTTGCTAATTAATACAGATATAATAATATTTATATACAGATGGTGATATTGTGATCTCAAGTTCAAATATATTTTTTATGAGGTAATAATATCATTGGAAGTATCAGTATGTGTAGGTATGCTTTTTCAAGTAATTATACATACTGCTTTTATAAATGAATGATTAAAATAATTCTTTGAAAAATAAAATTAAATATTAATCACTTATGATTATCTACTTAGCTTAAACATCATAGAGGATTCAAAACTGTCAATATCAAGATTCTAAATGTCCATGGTTAGACTATTGAGGAGCAGACCTTTGAGAACTGAAGTAGGAGGGATCTATTAAAACAATATAATTGTGGTTATGGAAAATGG
The DNA here is from genome assembly GCF_905146905.1 of Nyctereutes procyonoides. Lineage (NCBI taxonomy): Eukaryota > Metazoa > Chordata > Mammalia > Carnivora > Canidae > Nyctereutes > Nyctereutes procyonoides. Next base: position 3,790,968 of record NW_026575046.1, read on the forward strand.
CCAGTTCTGGATACTTAGTATTCATTCATTGGTTAAGCAATAGTTTTTCATTCTGTATAATAATCTCTCTTGAGTACTTGCTGTGTAATAGAAACCAACATTCTGAACAAGAAATCAGCATGGAAGTGTTAAGTGGGGGTAGTGAAGCTGATTTACCTAAGGGCCTGATGTAGTGAGGCACAATGGCCAAACAGAGTTAAACTGAATAACAAGAGTGGAAAGGGAGAACCTGAGTAATACAGGAAGAATATAAATATTGAACAAGAACAATGTTTTTCAATTATTTTGGGTTACAAATGCCAATTTAACAGCACATACCATGACGTCATGAAATATTCGGTAAATATATGACATCCCAAAATCATGACAAAAGGAAGGCTGAAGTGTGAGGTAATTTGGGACCCAGTGACTCCAGCTTATGGGAACTTACTCTGTGGTCATGGTTTTCTTTTTTTCGTATCATTTGGTTTATAATCTTCCTAACTGAAAACAAAAGTTATTTTTAAATAATAATTATTATTATTACATCAGATATTTTTGATCAAAGATTAAATAAGAGATGCCAACTTTCAGCAGTTAGATGCATTATCATATAATGCACTTCAAATCCCAATAAGATACATAATTTTATAATTGTATTTTAGAACTAGAGAAATAAATATAATCAAAATAAGTTGCAAAGGTTACCAGAAATTTCAAGAATATGCCCTTGTATTATTTTTGTGGTACTTATTTTATGTTACTATGTCAATGCCTTAAGCAAACTGATCTTGCATGTAATAATTTGTTTCTGAAATAATTCTCAGGACATAAAGTATCTATAGGTACTTTTAAATAGTATTGCTCAAAATTTATAGAAAAAATAAATATCCTTGGGGCTCCTGGGTGACTCGGTTGGTTGAGTGGCTGACTCTTGGTTTTGGCTCAGGTCCTGATATTGAGGTGGGGTTGGGGGAGGGGATGGTCATGTGATGGGAGTCCAGAGTCAGACTCCCCGCTCAGCTGGGAGTCTTGAAATTCTCTCTCTGCGCCTCTCCTGGCTCTCAGTCTCTCTCTCTCTAAAATAAATTTTAAAAATAAATAAACAAATACCCTTGCCTAATATATGTCTTCAAATGTTATAAAGATATTCGATGCAAGGGTATGTTTTCATTTTTTTAAAAAATGACAGATTTAATTTAATTTTTAATGTACTTAAATACATTTTGAGTATGTCTTTATCATATATATATATTTTTAAGTTGGAGTTAGGATTAGTGGAGTGGTTATTTCTCATACACCAAAAAAAAGTAATATATTTTAATAATAGTTTCAGAAAAAAGCAAATTCATTTAATAGTCTTTCTTAAAGAACAACTTTTTTACCCTAAAAAGATAAAAATATTTGCCAGTAAAATTCAGTTAAAAGGAGCTCAACGACAATCCAAAGTTATTTTTTTCTCTTCCCTACTTTAGGTCTACCAGTAGAAATATCAAAGTTTATTATTATTATTATGATTTGTAATTCAGTAGCATTTTAAATACAATGCATGAAGTAAATATATCTACTATTTATGACATTCCGTAAAAATTTGTTACATTTCTTAAAATTACAAGTAATCCTGTAGCATTTTATTACATTTTTAGTAATTTAATTTATATAACTGTACCCATTTTCTCAGATTATACTCTGGATTTATTTAGCTTCACAACTGATTTTGCTACTGAATCACTAACCAAAAAATGTGTCCAATTGCTTTTTTTTTGGAGACTTTTTTGACAGACATCATTTTCTGCCATAATTATAACTGTGTGTACACTAATTATGAATTAAAACATAATGCTAAAAATGTACTTTGTATCATTTTTTTAAAGACTTTATTTATTTATTCATGAGAGGCAGAGAGAGAGAGGCAGAGACCCAAGCAGAGGGAGAAGCAGGCTCCATGCCGGGAGCCCAACATGGGACTCAATCCCGGGACTCCAGGATCAGGCCCTGGGCCTAAGGCGGAGCTAAACCGCTGAGCCACCCGGGCTCCCAGTACTTTGTATCTTAAAGAGTGGTTAGACCTAAGCTATTTTCTTTTCATCCTTAGGTTGGAATGCAATTTATTACTTGGGAGCAAAGCTTTTATCTCAATTTATGAAGTGGTATATTATTAGTGATAATTTTGAATGATTAAATTTAAGGCTTGGAGAAAAGCTGCAACAACCTAGAATTTCCATTATTACACAAAAAATGCTATCTAATTACAGGACACTTTTATTCCACTTCAACTTCTTATACTGTATTTTTAGGAGACAGTAAAAAAAAATCAAGATTTATTTAGATTTACTAGCCTTAGTCACTCTTTTTTCTCTTCTCATTATTTACTTCAGCTGTACAGGAAAAAGGCATAACTCCTATACCTTTGACAAGTGTTGGGTGATTGTGCAAGAAATGCTGAAAGTTACCAACGTTTGCAAGTTTAGCAACCTGACATTCTTTTCTTATTTGTAGAGAGACGAGTGCTCTTAACAACCTAATACCATACATACACACACAGAAAAAAGAATAAAGAAAGAAAAAAGAAAGCTCCATAATAGTTGGATGTTATCGTACTTAACTTTTGGAAGATAAAATCTCCTGTTCACATGAAAACCAACCAACATTAAACATGGAGAATTTGTATATATTAATATGTAATATTTATATGATATATAAATATATTTTCATTGGATTATATGTTTTAAATATTGTGTAAAAAAAAATATTGTGTAAAGATAGCTGTCGTGTGTCTCCTGTCCTCTACCATCCTTCTAGACTCCACCAGAATCATCTCTGTCTTAAGTCACTGCACTATTCTCGTAACTAGAGATCTTTTATTTTCAGATGTTATTCCCCGCTACTCATTCTCTGGCACATCAACCAGACAACTGTTTTTAATATGTGTATCAGATGGTGCCAAAACTCTTTCACATCTGAACTTAGAAAAGCTTCTAATTCATTATTTGGCTTTCAACCTTCTGCATAAACTGATTCCTGTATAAATCTCCAAATGCATCCCCAAATCTCTTTTTTTTTTTTAAGATTTTTTTTTTATTTATCCACAAGAGACACACAGAGACAGAGACAGAGAGAGACACAGAGACAGAGAGAGAGAGAGAGAGGCAGAAACACAGGCAGAGGGAGAAGCAGGCTCCATGCAGGGAGCCCAACGTGGGAGTCGATCCCAGGACTCCAGGATCACATCCTGGGCCAAAGGCGACACTAAACCTCTAAGCCACCAGGGCTGCCCCCAAATCTCTTATTAGTTGTGTTTCACTCATGCAGCCTCCTCCCCCAACTTGCTCTAACCAATCAAGACCTCATAATTTATTTGCACTTTTTGGCCTATGGATCTAGAGAATTCTTTCCCTAGCTCCTTTTCAGTTTTCATGGTGTGCTTCAACAGCATTGCCTCAGAGGGGGGTTTTCCAGCTATCCTGCTTAAAATGATACCTCTTCCCCTATACTTTTTCTCAAAAAAGATCTGTTTAGTACCTTCACAGCATTTGCCAACAACAAAACTGTCCCATGATTATGTATTGTTTGTTCGTTTATTTTTCCTCAAGTAGCATTCGAGTCCCAGAATACAAGAACTAAAGTTTTCCTTGTTTATTTTTTGTATTTTCAAAGTCTATTATAGGATTCAATATATTTTTAATTTATTATCCCCTTAGTAGAAAGAGGAGGCAAGAAAAAAAAAGGTTTAAAGAGAGTAAACAACGTGGCAAAAGTCATACAATAAACATTTGGTTGAGACAGAATTGAATACGGGTGGTCTGACTTCACTGTCCTTGACCTAAACGTGTGTATATTTAAGAACTATCTCAACCATCCTGCCTTTCTCCTTTGTTTTATAAGAGGAGAAAGAGCATGCATCATTGACATATCTTCCTAAGAATGTGTATCAAGCTAGATGAGAAACTGTGACTGATATAAATGTCTTGTCTTTCAAATCACGCTTCTTCATCACACTACACTGTTTTCCCTTTAACTCCTGGAGCTTTATGTAAGCCTGGAAACCACAATTGTGCTTAGGCCTACAGCATGGAGGCATGATCAAGACAATGGATTTCAAATGGGAAATAAGACATACAAGACAATTAAATAACAGCTCAGCATCAAAGAGTATATGAACCAGGGATCAAGATCATTAAGATCCATCCATCCCACAGGGGCATGGATCATACTGAAGATTCTTACTGAAACTCCCATTTTTTTTTTTAAAGAAGAATGTGAGGACCTCAGTGAGACTATTTCCCCTGGATGGAGTCAGATATGATTCCCTTCAACAGATTCTCATCTTTATCCGGCATAACAAGTCATCCTCAAACTTGTTAAAGCCTTGGCCCTTGAAATTTAGTACAATACACTTCCACCACTGAATCACTAACAGATGAATAAAGAACTCTGCCATGAGAAGTGACTCTCAGGACCCAGATATATGTACAAATAATTTTCTTTTATTTATCAAGGGAGCTATATTTCCACAAACAGTCAAATTTGCCACAGAAAATAGGCCCATTATAAAACTCTAGGAGATAACTTTGAACCTTGACTTCTGGCTATCAATCTGCCATTTCACTAATAGTTTCCTGAAACAAGCCAACCCATAGGTTGAATCCTTTCATAAGATCCCACGAGGTAGATGGACGTCACCCTTCTTGATCTACCCTCTTTGAGGCTTGCTGGAGACAGATTAAGAAATATGACTTTCACTTGACATCAGGTCAAAAGCCAGAGCCAAGTCTGAAAACAGGTCAAAGAAGCCAATTCGTCAGCCAATGGTCAAGAAATCCCCTGAACCTCAGGAACAAACAGTCAAAGAAGAGTTTGGACTGGACTACAGTTCTTGACAGGGACTGATGACTAGCACACACCAAATTCAGGATCTGGAGCTGGGACTAAGTGAACCATATCTCAGATGGAAAACCTGCTTTATGACATACTCTCTGTTAGGTGACAGCATGATGATTAGTTTCAGCTAAGTAAGTTTGATGTAAAGAGATAATTTTATAAACAATGGTAATACAATAATTTATATAGTACTAAGGTTTACATGATCTCATCTCATCATTAATCATGCATGACCTTCACAAGACCATGAAGTACACAGGCTAGAAATGTTTATATTTGTTTTCCAGTAAGAAATGCAAGAATCAGAATAGTTAAAAACTTTGACAAGCCTATACAGTTGCTTTATGGTGAAGTTTGAATTCACATGCAGTCTCTTGAATCCAAATGCTATTTTCATTCCACTATACCATATCAATCTAAGTAATTCAGTTCTCAAAGTGAATTGGAAAGAAACATGAAGCTAAATGTAATATTTCAAGGAGATATAGAATGAATCCAAACATATGAATCCTGAGATAGAATTCAGATTGTAAATAACCAATCTTGTCAAGATATGAAAACCATTCTGAGCTATAAACTGAGATGTGATTTAAATGTCATATTTGAATAACAGTCCTCTGATCCATTATCTGCCATACATTTCATGATCTAATTTTAGAGAAAATAAAAACAAACAAGTTAACCCTTTTTTTCATGTCAACATACAAAAATTGAAAAATACCCTAGGAATTTGAGAATCAGGAACTAAAGTTTCCAGTGAATACTTTTTTTTTTCCCAGTGAAGAATTTTAAAACTATTTTATTTCCTGATCCCTTATCCCTTAGACCATTAGAATGATCCATTTGTAATTAAATATTAACATGAAAAAGAACAGAACACATATTTAAAACTTCACTATAAATAAAAAAATATCCATTACTGTGCTATTTGTGGAAAACTTATTATTCATTAATTTATAAAGAATAAATTCTATAAGAAATGGATCTCAGGAAATTTTTTTTTTTTTTGTTACACATACTCATTCGGACTTCAAACATTACAACTACCACTCTCATAAAAACAAGGTTAACTAATTCAGCCAGTAAAATAAAACAAACTGATATTCACTTACAATGTAAAGATCTATATGAGTTGAACAACTGGGGATAGAAGCACCACTTGACAACATTTCCCTTTTCCTTTTCTATTTTAATAGAAAGATAGATGATTGCCTTGGTCTAACATTCAATTCTTAATAAATAATGGAATTTCCAACATTATCAAGCTTTTGTTTTATTTTCATCTAAATATATAAGTGTCCTACATCTGTTAATATAATATTTGACCAGAAAAAAAAATGTACCTATTGAAACTTAATTTAGGATTGGAGAAAAAAAATAACTCTATACTTAATATATAAAGTATAAAACTCAAGAAATTCTAGTCCCTACAGTCTACATACAATAAAGGTAATAGATGTACAATTCCTAATATTAAGATTTTGTTTTTAGCAACAACTGCTTAGACTAGATTAGAATATAGAAATATATTAATCCCTTTACCCTTTCAACATTGTCCAGACCTAGAGAATGCACTGGCTCTACAGTGGCAATTTCTGTTATTTATTTTTTATTTTTTTTAAAAGATTTAATTAATTAATGTATTTATGAGAGGCATACACATACACACAGAAGCAGAGACACAGGCAAGGGGAGAAGCAGGCTCCATGCAGAGAGCCTAACACGGGACTCGATCCTGAGACTCCAGGATCATGCCCTGGGCTGAAGGCAGGCACTAAACTGCTAGGCCACCCAGGCTTCCCACCTTCTGTTTTTAGAGTTGATGTTTATCTTCTACCCATCCCACTCAGTATCTTTGTTAAAAATCAAATACTCACCCAATTAGCCACTATATATTAGGCTGGTATATTTTCTGGTTCAGATACACACATGCTGCTTTCATTTCCTCAGTGTTTAGGACACATACCCACATTACATGGTATAGATTAGCTTCTCCCTATGCCCCTCTTCTAAATACAACTAAATAATCTAAAAACAATCCAAAGACAACTACAAAAGTATCTGAAAGTGGGAAAGTCAAAGTGTGCCTGGACAGAGACTCTAGGATTCAAGGAATGGCATGACAATGAATTGCCTGGGTTTTCTTTTTCATTTACCATCATTCTTGTTTTGGCATCCAGAGACTCCCACCACCTGGAACCATCAAGAAGAACCTGCCTCTTTGGCCAAATCACCCAGAAAAGAGAATTCAAGCAAACATCAAGTAGTAGGCCCTGTCCCCAATCCACACCCAGTGCTTTAGGGAGGAAGAGTCTTTTACATTGTCACAGACCCTGGTATCTCCAAACCTCTAACTATTGTCACAAGGGAGCACAGGTCAGCATCTGCCAGCCCTCCACTAATGAAAGAGCCTGAATTAAGCCAATGACTTTTTGTCACATGCTTTTCCCTACTTGCAGAAGGTGGCCCAGGAAAACACTATGTGAGAACCATCAGAGATCAAGCCAAAACCCCTGAAGCCCCAGAAAAATAAAATAAAGCAGGTAAGAAAATATTACAAGGGATCTGAAAATTAAACAGAAACCACAGACCACAAGGGAAGGCCAGAACATACACAAAGCACTAAATGGGGAACTGGTGATTTAATGGGCAACAGGAGATTTAAATAGGATTAGGTCTCCTAACTATAACCAAAGGACCAAGATAAAAATCCCTATTCTCTTATCATACCAAGAATGAACACATTCATGATCTGGTGAGAAAAGACATTAACTAATATGAATATCAAAATGAATCTGATCTTGGAATTACCTGGCAAGGATTTTAAAGTAGCCATCATTACCATTCGGTAATCAATATGCATCTTGAAACAAATGAAATGGTAGAAAATCACAGCAGATAAATAACAGTTATAAACAGGCACCAAGTGGGAAATGTAGAACTAAAAAGTCCAAGAACAACAACAGCACAATCTGAATGGGAACAGTAGTAGAGGGAAACAGCAGAAGACAGAATCAGTGAGCTTTAGGACAGGTCAAAATAATTTACTGCATCCCATCAACACAAGGAAAGCAGTCTAAAAAACAGCAGAGCCTCGGGCATCTGTGGGAAAATGTGAAAAGATGTAATACCGATGTTACTCTTGTTGCAAAAGAGAAAGAGTGTGGAACTGAAAATTATTCCCATCAATCATGCTGAAAACTCCTGAAATATGTAATTCATAAACCTACAGATTCAAGAAACTGAGAGAACCCCACAGAGGATAAACCCAAAGAAATCCATAAAAAGACATCAGAATTAACTAAAAAAACAATGTTAAAGAAAAGAGTATTAAAAGCAACCAAAGAAAAAGTGACTCATTACCTACAAAGAATACCAATTTGGATGATAGCAGTTGTCTCATCTGAAACATAGAGGCCTGAAGAAAGTAGCACAGCATTTGTCAAGTTCTAAAAGTAACATCAACCATGCATTTAATCAGTATTTAGTGAATCTCCATCCAGAAAGGGGGGGGGGATAAACATATTTTCAGAGAAGCAAATTAATTTCTGTCATCTGTGGATCTCTCCTCTGGTCACAGTTAAGGGAATCTCTAAGAAAAATAAAATATCAATGGAAGGAAAGAAAAAAATAGAATGGGTAAAAAAAATAGGAGTGTGTACAATGTACTTGTTCTCATGAGTTTTTTAAACCATATCTCTTTGTTGAATTAAAATAATTCCACCAGAACAGCTGGGTGGCTCTATGGTTGAGCATCTGCCTTTGGCTCAGGGCGTGATCCTAGGGTGCCAGGATTTAGTCCCTCATCAGGTTCCCCACAGGGAGCCTGCTTCTCCCTTTGCCTGTATCTCTACCTCTCTCTCTCTCTACCTGTCTCTCATGAATAAATAAATAAAATCTTAATAATAATAATAATAATAATTCCACCATCAGATGCAGTGCTTACTGCATGTGAAGAAATATGTAAGACAACCACATTTCAAAAATGGGAAAAAAAGACCCTGACTGAATTCAGATGGAACAGACAAACAAAACAGTCCAATAAACAGTAAAGAAATTATGTAATTAACTTGCTCTCATAGACTAAATTGTCAAGCCATAATGGTTTCACTAGGGTATTATTAACCAAATCTTTAAAGAAAAATTAGCACCAATTTTAAACAATCTCTTCCAGAAAATAGAAGGGAAGGAAACACTTCCCATTTTATTTTATAAGGTGGTAGTCCTGATATCAAAACCAAACACAATTACAAAACAAGAAAACCACAGAATAATATCTCTCATGAATTGAAATGCAAAAATCTATAACAAAATACTAAACAATTTAATAATCAAGTGGGATTTATTCAAGACATGCAAGACTGGTAATATTCAAAAATCCAACATACTAATAACCAAGTTAACAGGATATAGAAAACATCACAATCATATCAGAAAATAAGCATTTGACAAAGTGCAAAACTCATTTATTATAAAGCACTTAGAAATCTAGGATTAGAGAACACTTTCTCTAATAGACAAAGCACATCAACAAAAAAACCTATTATGTGTTTGATGTTGTAGGAATGAAGGCTTTTACCTTGAGATCAGGAACAGGGCAACAGTGTTTGCTTTCACAATCCTTACTCATTTTACTACTGAATGTTCTAGCCAGGCCAGAAAGGGGAGAAAAGAAATTAAGATAAACATACTTAAAATGACTTAAAATTCATACTTTCTAAAAAAAAAATACAATGAATCAAAGGCTTAAATGTAAATACAGACTTGTGAATTTATAGAAAAAATATTTTGAATAAATTTTCAGATATATATGAATATATATCTTGGATCCTTATATGCTATATAGTATACCTAATATGCACATGTCTTATATATCTTATATCTCTGTATATATCTATATTTATAAAGATTTCTTTAACTTAATCCCCAAAGCACAATCAATAACAGAAAAAAAACATTGATAAGTTTGACCTCATGGAAACTAAAAATTATTGCTCTCCAACAGTCCTGATTAGTAGGCTGAAAAGATGAAATACAACTTGAACAAATGTGAGAAAACATTTACAAATCGCACATCTGAAAGAGGGCTTGTATCTAAAATATATAAAGAACCCTCAAGTCTCAAGAGTAAATAAAAAAAGCAATCCAATTAGAAAATGGGCAAAAGAACAGACATTTCACTGAAGAAATCTTTAGACAAGAAGTACAGATAACATATAAGCACTTGAAAAGATGTTCAACATCATTAACTATTAAGGAAATGTAAATTAAAACCACGATGCAGTATCACTAAACATCTGTTAGAATGCCTGAAACAAAATATGCTGACACGGATGTGGAGAAACTAGATCACTCATTCATTGCTGCTGTGAATGTAAAATGGTTCAGCTACTCTTGAAAATAGATTGGCAGTTTATTTTAAGCCATAAATATATTTACTATTCAAAGCAGCAATTATGCTCATGGGCATTTATCCTTGAGCAATGAAAACTTTTGTTCAGGCAAAAATCTGTATATAAATATGCACAGCCACTTTATGATATATCAAAAAGTGAAAACAATCCAAAATGTCCTGTGATGGGCGGATGGTAAACAAACTGTGAGTTATGCATACCATGGAATAGTACGCAGTAATAAAAAGGAATGAAACAATAACGCACGCAATAACTTGGAGGGAGCTTAAGGGAATTATACGACGTTTTCAAAATAAAGTCATTAGGGAGACATTTGGTTACCAATTGAATGGGTTTGCATTTGGGTTGTAGCGCTAGGGGGTCTGGGTGATAGAACAATTCTGCATCTGATCGCTGTTGTTCCATATAGCACATGACACACAGAAACACATACCCAGGGGAGCGCGTATTTTACCGAACCTGAGTATGTTTTGTGGATTGTATAAATGTGGATGTCATGGTGCACTACATCTATGCAGGATGCTAATGCCAGAAGAGAAGTGAAAAGTGCACTTTTTTTTTTCCAACTTTCTGAGAATCTTTTTAATTACCTTAAAAACATGTACAAAGGAAATGCATCCCATGTGCCCAAAGTTTGCTCAAAAAACTCAGGCAAGTTGGAGAAAGCTAACTAACTATGGAAAGTGTAGGCTGTAGGAAAGTGGTCAGAACTGCCCTCCATGTTACTTATGTCTGAGCAATGGATGGATATAAGCTTTCCATTTTACATTACAGGTTTGAACCATCTCATAATCATAAGAAAGTTACACTTAACAAATAAAAGCAAGCTCAGCTCCCCATGTGGAATCAAATATTATAGTAGCCATAATAATAATAATAATAATAATAATAATAATAATAATAATAATAAAATTATGTGTTCTCAGGATATTTCTTTCCTGGGCGCACAAAGAGTAACACCAAGTCCACCCTTACTATCTCCCAAGAGACTCTACCTTAAAGTGAGTGCTCCTTGGTCTTGTACTTCGATCCTTATCTTCTCTTTAGAAAAAGGAAAACAAATTTTGAGGTATGTGCATTTTCCCCCTTTCAACACTTGGAAACAGAAACTCATGTAAGTATTTGACACAAAATTTATAGCCTCTTCCCGGCTCCCTCACAGAATCTTCGACACAGAAGCATCTACGTGTGATAGCTCACTTCTATTTTAAACTATATAAGCTAGACCTATAACCTCACAGTTCAGTCTTGTCCATTGGGACACCAGGTATAAGTTATACATTTAAATAATATTCCTTCCAAATTCTAAAGAGAATATAAGCAAGTCGACACACACTTCTTTTCAGAATTTAGGCCGGGGGAAAATAATTAAAATGAGTATGTCACTCTTTTTAAAATCGGATCCTTCGGTTTTAATTTTGCTGGGAAGTACATCAGTTGTAAAATGTGGTTTTGCTCAACCAGAATATATCAGCTTGGCTTAATAGAAAAAAAAATGGCTACGAATTATTTGGTCAGTTTTGGTCTAACAACTGCCTCCAGTTACAAAAGAAGAGAAAGAGCCTAGGCTTATAATATGCATTAAAAAGTATTTATCAAGGTAATTCTACTCCATAACGTGTGGAAAATGTCAACGACAAATCGTGAAAATTTCCTGCGACCAAACTTTTTCTTGATTCTGGTAAATGGTCGGTGCTAATTACTGTCTGAAATTTAAGTTATCAGGTAAAGCATACAACGTTGACATCAAGAAACAACTGATGCATTCGATCATAAAATTAAGAATGTCACTGTGAATAGCTGTTGAAAATGTATACGTGATGTGTTATTTTACCTTGCACATAGATCTTAATAAATAGAATACGAATATTGCTTTTATGATAATGCTTAAAATTATTTATCAAAAGTTTGTCCACCTGAAGACAAATATCTTTAAGCCCATACTTCTTTAGTAAAATCTTATTAAATAAAATGATGAGGATATTTTCTTGCCTCACTTACGTTGGATCATTCATTGCTTGGGTTATGTGACAATGACTGTTTATTTTAAGGATGTATCAGTTTAACCTGTGTTTTGTGCACCAATTTATATTTGATTAGATCTGGGGTGAATAGGTTTCAACTTCAGGGTCTGCTCCTTTCAACTGGCTGTAGCAGCCTGGAGCACAATTTTGAGCAGAAATCCAAGTCTAAGTGGGAAAGAGCAGAGATATCTTCCACGTGTGTGAGACCCTGAGTGTCATGACACAGCAACTAAATATTTCTCACCCTGGGTGAAACATCTAAATGCTGTAAATATAAATGAGATTGAAAAATTCATATATCTGTGGCATCAGAAACCCCATTTTACTTAAAAGTAGAAATCATAAAGCTGGAACAAACACATCTCTAGTTTTTTCATTATTTATTATTATTATTATTATTATTATTATTATTATTATTATTTTAAGATTTTATTTATTTGAGAGAGAGAGAGAGCACAAGTGGGGCTAGGGGAGAAACAGGGAGAAGGAGAAGCAGACTTTCCCCTGAGCATGGAGCCCAACACAGGGTTAGATCTTAGGACTCTGGGAGCATGACCTGAGCCAAAGGCAGGTGTCTAACTGACTGAGCCACCCAGACACCCCACCAGTGCATCTTTAAAATAATTGTTATTCCACTCTTTGTATTTTCTCTAGGATGATTCTTTTTTTTTTCTTTTAAAAATTTGCTATTGATTGACAACACGTTTGAAATGGACACATTATTTGTATTATTTTCCTCAAGAATTTAGAAAGTATTGGTATGTAGTCTATTTAATTTGGAGCCTGCTTATGTGGCACCTAAGAGACCTAAACAGAGTCATTCAGGGATCTGATATTATAAAACTGAGTCAAACAAAACCCAAAACAAAACAGACTCTTAAATACAGAGGACAAACTGGAGGTTATCAGAGGGGAGTGTGGAGGGGGGGATGGGTGAAACAGGTCATGGGATTAAGGGGTGCACCTGTTGTGATGAGCACCCAAATGCTGTATGGCAGTGCTGAATCACTCTACTAAATATCTGAGATTAATAGAACACTGTCAACTATGCTGGAATTAAAATTAAAAAAAAAAAAACTGCTTACTTTAGTAAGTAAGTAAGTTAGTAGTAAGTAGTAAGTTTAGTAGTAAGTAAGTAACAAAGTTACTTTAGTAACTTTGTCTTATAGCATAGAGAACTCTGGATTAATATATTTCTGGTAGGAGTGCTGAACTTATTATATTGTGAGGACATTTTGCATAAGAATGCACATTTGCATCTTAAGTATACGCTCTGCTTTTCAATTATGTAGTGGAAGTAGGGAGGTGTTTTCATTATCCTACTTTGCTTTTGACTTCTCACCAGTCAGAGGTATCCACCCACATAGTTGTAAATATTTAGGAATCTGAGGCATTTCAAAGTCATGAAATGTGCTACATTCTAAACACAAAAGCTACTCACTAATTCTCGACTCACTTAATTTGAAAATCTAGAATTAAAGTATAAATATATATTATAGATAAATATGAATAAACACACACACACACACACACACACACACACACACACCTTAGTTCTTTTCCCGCATGGTCATCCTGATTATTCTGTCCCCATTTCACACTGTAACAGAAGCTGAACCTAATGACTTTACCTCCCAGATGATTGAAGACTCAAACAATGATTGTTCATTTGGGTCTCCATCGCCCCGCTGATGCTCTAAATCCAAAATACTTATACAAAAAAAAAAAAATACTTATACAGATGCACATATACACCATGCCAGTCAGTACACGATGTAGCTCTCTCCGTAACTCTTCACTAATCACTGGCTCATACGGTCTCTCCAGTTTATTTCATGGAATAGGCAAATGCTAATATACTTTAAAATAAAAAGTTAGTGAAGTAACTTATGAAATTACATTTCACTGCATTTTTAAATTATCAGCAGTTTTGCAATAAATTGAACCGGCTGCTACATAGCAAAGTTAGCAATTCCAGGCCTCTAAATATTCAGTGTATATTCAAACTCCACAGAACATATTTACGCATATGAGAGAAACATAGAGGAAAAATTCTGACAGGAATGAAGATCCGTCAAAACAGTGAAATGTAATTATAAGGTTCTTCAATTGCTTGAAACTAGAGTCTCTAAAACAGAAAATGCATCTAAGGAAATTTCACCATCCGAATTGTCACAGATATCTATTTTATCCATTTTTACTTATCAAAGTAGGACACAAGACTGGCAAACACATATTTACTATATTACTAAATAAAGCAATGACTTGGATCATATTTCAAAAGACTCATCTTCTAGGAAAGAATTTCATGTGAACAGTTATGCTCAAAATAACCATCACTGGGTTCCAGGACAGAAAGGTATGCATGATACTCAGAGATTATTTAAAGAACATAAAATTTCCACCATAGCCTAAATACCTAGATTATCTATGATTAAAATATATTCATGATCGCCTATAAATTACTCATAGAGAGTATAGTTAAATGTAACAAAAATATATGAAGTCTGCAAAAAATTAAACCTGAGTATCTTAAATATCAAGAGAGATGTTTTCAATACCTACCAAAGGAAATATTCATTCATTCATTGAGTACTGTGTATAGTCTTGTTCTTGGCTTACATTATTTTGGCTCAATGCAATGGGTAGTAACAATAAATAATCTTTAGAATTCCTCTGGTTTGTTAATTATACTCAAAAGGCATTATTGGTAGGCAGAAAAACTCCATTCCAATAAAATATGAAACGATTAGAGTTTAAAAACAATTACAGACAACACCATAACTAATGAATATCACACATATTCTTCTCTGCCAGGAAAATGAATCTACTTCGCTGTTCATCTTTAGTTTGACAAAGTGATACATAGCTTGCTTCCCAAAGTAGATTTAATAGTGTAGATTATTTTGCAGACTCGAAAACGGCACAGAAAATCAGTATGTTGCTTTATGTCATCCTGACACAGCTTTTTGTCTTGCCACCAAAGCACAATCGGAACATTTGAGTCTAATCAAAATATGGGAAGGTTTGACTGCTTGGATTTTTGTCTGTGTGTTAAGATTATTCAGGGGTTGTAGAGCAGGGCCGGGGAGTTAAGTGTAAAAAAATTATTTGTTTTAATTGTTTGTAAAAAAAAAAAAAGGGGGGGGGAATCTTTAAATAGAGGAGCTGAAGAGGATTAATATATATAGCTATAAAAATTTAAATCTATAGCTGAATGCTAGTGATATCATAGCTATCACTTTTATAGTATCTATTTTTAGGAGACTGTAATCAATTAATTAATAGAATTCGAATCTCCCATATCTTTGCATTTTATTTCAGGTCCTAATATACTATGTATACTTAGAAAATACTCCAAAAATACCACCTAAATCAGGCTTTTGGATTCTTTAGAATTCCAAATTGACATATATGGATATATGTTGCTTTTCAAAAAGCTATTACTGACCACTTACTAATTCCCTGTCGTTGCTGAGTTTTCTAGAAGTGTGCATTAATGCTCTGAGAAGCAATGAGATTTAAGTCCTAAAAAAAGTGTGTTCATATGAAAATGGAGAGAAAATATAGATATATTGATTCGTATTTGGAAGATCACAGAATTCTCACTAAATACACCAATAAATATGCTAAATTGGGTTGTCATATTTGGGAAATGGCCCAGTACAAGTATAGATATAACTCTACAGAGATTTATGTTAAATATGACCTTAACTCATAAATACGTTGGAAGACCAAAGATGAGACGTTTCAAGAAAACGCATCAGTTGGAATAAACAAACAAACAAATAAAATGCAGCAGAACGAAGAAAACAAGATAATCTGAAGAGATTTCTAGAATGCAGATAGTATGTTCTAAATACATATATATTATTCTACATGTGTATTCTAAATGCTCTAAATATACATATTTGTTTCCCATTTTTTTTTAATTTTGTCAAATATGCTGCTCATTTGAAAATAACATCAACCAACACAAGTAGTATGCATTAAGGAAAGTAGTAATCTCAGGAAAAGGGGGCAACCCGGGTGGCTCAGTGGCTTAGCACAGCCTTAAGCTCAGGGTGTGGTCCTTGAGGCCCAGGATCGAGTCCCACGTTGGGCTCCCTGCATGGAGCCTGCTTCTCCCTCTGCCTATGTCTATGCCTCTCTCTCTCTCTCTCTCTCTCTCTGTGTGTCTCTCATGAATAAATAAAATCTTTTTTTTTAATAAAATATTTTTTTAAAAAAGAAAAGTAAATGGAGTTCTTGGGAATTAAGGACATTACTGCAAATGTAGAGAGGTGAAGTTTAGGGGAATAGTGAGTCAGAAAGCTCATCATTTCATGGCAGTATCAAGGTTGCAAAGAAAGAGAACTATCAAAATTGCAGCATTATGGAAATAAGCAACAATACATGAACAAAAAGCCAAAAAAAGTAATGCTATTTAAACAATTTTAACAATTTCATCAACTACGGTGACAGTGGTGAATTAATTTAAATTTGATCCACAGTTTTGCAATTTTTTAAAAGATTTTATTTATTTATTCATGAGAGACACACACATAGAGAGAGAGGCAGAGACACAGGCAGAGGGAGAAGCAGGCTCCATGCAGGGAGCCCGATGGGAGACTCCATCCCAGGACCCCGGGGTCATGCCCTGAGCCAAAGGCAAGTGCCAAACCACTGAGCCGCCCAGGAATCCCCACTTCTGCATTTTTCAGACATTTTCTTATTTAATTATTTGAGAGAGAGAAAATGAGAAAGAGCTGGGTGAGGGGAGGAGGGGGAGAGAGAGAGAGAGAGAGAGAGAATCCACAAGCAGACTCCCTGCTGAGCCTGGAGCCCAATGTGAGCTCCGTCCCAGGACCCTGAGATCACAATCTGAGCTGAAATCAAGAACTGGCTGCTCAATGGACTGAGCCACCCAACCGCCCTCATATCTTTGTATTAAGCATTTATTGAAACCTGTGCTGACACTGATTTTACACTATTTTAAAAATAGTGTAAAATATTTTAAATATTTTTAAACTAAACACTGAACACTAAACAATATTTTTAAAATATATATTTTAAGAGGATGGTTAAAAGGTAGCTCTGCTCTTAATTTTACATATAATAGATTGGCCAGGCAAGCCCGAGGACAAAGGAAGCAGTAACAAATTTTATAGCACATAATAAGTATCACCAGCTGCTAAAGAATTTAATGGAGTATATAGATAGCGGACTCAGAGATTAAAAATTGTAGAGCAGAATGAGAAAGAATTCAAAAACAGGAAAAATCACAAGCACGGGTACAAGTTCGTGTAGCTACGGAACATAAGGGTGTGTACTCATGTCTGTGGGTCTACTCACCCAGTAAATAAGCACCTGACCACAGAAATAGGCCTCTTATAATATAGATATTATTTATATATATATGGCATTATATATATATGAAATACTCATCACAAAAAAACAAATCTACATATAAAGTTTCAGATATCCAAGCATGAGTACACTGCTTTACTTTTTCTCAGAACACTAAGTTTTGAACATCGTAAAGGCCGTTTTACAATTTAAAAAAAAAAAATGCCCACTTCAAAGCAGCATGTTAATTCCACGATAATTAGTTGAAAACTGGCTGTATCTTATTTACACTACTGTGGCATAATTATAAGGGAAAATAAACTTCTATAATCAAAGTTTTGCTCAAATCAAGGGGAAAATCAGAAGATAGCATTAGAAATGTAGGTTTCCTTTCCTCGGCCAATGCTATGTATAATTTAGAAACCAAAGTGAAGTGAACCTCAGCTAACTCTTTCCATACTCTTTTACAAATAAAATCTATTTATATATAAAATGAAAGAAACATATGCCCATTTTCAACCCTTTTCATCTATCCACTCTCTAAATAGTAATTTATTTACAGTAAGGAACTCTAAAGATAACACTCTGATTACATTTTTTTAGCTAGAAAAATAGGTTATAGAAATTTTTAATCATCAGCAGTTATTACTCAGCTGGTATTTAGTATTATCATTAACTAATAATACATTTAGTATTTAATCCCATGGTAAGCATCTCTATTAATTACTGTGCAGGATTTCCAGTAAAAGTGTCTTGAAATATTTAGTGTTAGTTTATATTCAATAGAGGTTGAATTTCATCAAATTACAGATACAAAGGAAACCAGTTAGCATTAAATTATTGTCCTTTTAAAATCAAATAACTAAAAATGTATATATATTAGCAATAGACTATTTGTGATATTAAGAAAAACATGAATATGTGTGCATATATATTTTTATGTGCACATAGGCACACACACACATATATACACATATATTTCTTTGGCGTAATGTATTGAAAAATTGCCAATAATAGCTTCAGAATAACAAGAGGACCAGATGCAGGTTAAACAAGAGTAAATCATTTCCCGATACAGGTAGAGGTCATAGCAGTCAGGACACACAGCAGAAGGGTCAGCCACATTTCTCAGGGTCACTACTGCAAGCGATCTGACAAAATGATGCTGCATATCACACTGCTTTAAGAGTTTAACATTATCCAGGAAAAAAGTAAACAAAATATGGTGCAAAACAGAACTTTACACAGGAGTTCATGTCTTCTTTTTAGTCCTAGCTTTTCCAAACTTAGACACACTGGCTCAGAAACTCATTGAGAGCTGCCACCTGGGGAGCCTGCGGGTGATGCTAACAGGCTCATCATCCTATGACCTACAGAGTATTTTACACACCTCTTCCCCTTACATTTTCACTATTTTATGTATTTTTCCAGCCAGTATTGCTTGGTGCCTATTAAGTTTTGGGTATGTGCTTGGCACTCAGAGCAACAGGGGAGGAATGCAGACCTAAGCCCTGGCCTAGGTAGCTTTCGGCCTCTTGGAAACTCCCTGAAAGCAGGCTGTAGATCCCTTGTATTTCATCGCCCCTGCAATCGAGAGCAGCACTGACAAGACACCAGGGCACTTTTCCATATACTTGCTATATTTTGAAGTGAAGCACATTTGTCACTAAATCTCATAGAGTTTCATAACGTCAACAAATATGATAAATATTGATGTAGAGTAGAGAATCCAATGCAGCTTTATCCTTAGATATTCATGGGTGTTAATCCTTCTCAGAGATTTTCACACTTCAACTCTTCTTGTTTTCAGTTGTCATACATAATTCATATAAAAATCTCAAAAGCAGAAAACTGTGAACTAAGAATACCTTTGTAAAATCTCAAGTAGCGAAGGTGGGTATCAATCTGACTTATTTATAAAATAAAACTATATATACATTTTATTTTTATTTATATATTGCCTCTTTTTAATTAGGTTTTATTTCTACCCTGAGAAGTATGTAGAATATTCTGGAGAAAAATAAAATCTGTTCCTTAGCTTGATAAAGTGTCAAGCAGTACCTTTTTATGTTTCTAATACTATAGAAATTAAGTATCTCTACTGGTTTTATTGACCATTTGGAGCAGATACAAGCACTAGGGGATCTGCATTTAATTTGACCAAGAATAAACGAGAAAAAGCATTTGAGAATTGTTTTTGTACTTTCGCAGCGATTTCAAACCCCTTTAAACAAATTATATATATATATATATATATATATATATATATATGATATATGCGTAATATATATATAATATATATATAATATATATATATGCGTACATAAACATATTATGTATGTTTGGGAACATATATGTCCAGAAATATGAAGCATAGAAAATAAAACATATATGACAGTACTTTACCAACAGGGAATAATTTATATATTGATCTTATGCGTTATGTACATATAAAAGTTTATTTTAAAACATCTACCTAATATTTTCTTTTAAATTAAGACATGCATTGCAGCCAGCTATGACCAAAGTGTTTCTACTTAGACATATGGAGCTGCTTTAGTTACCCCTTGTTACCAGGCTATAAAAAACGAGTTATATACAGAAAGAATTGTCAAAGAAATTCCAATAATCTAGTATTGGATTTTTAGGTAAAAACATGTTTGCAATTTATTTAAGAGGCACCACTGGCATTACTCTTCGCACATTTGAAAATTGCATGGATTTTCTTTTTTTACTTCCATCATCTATTATAATTGTGAACTGATGCAGAGAGAGGACTATTTGTTTTCAGAGCTAAAAGGCCCATCGGAGAAAATGAAATCTACATTTTTATTAAGGAGATATTTTCTATTAAAACTTAATATTTGGATTAACCATAAAAGGGAAACACTTTACTAATGATTATGATGCTTACACATTTCATTGACGAGTCCATTTTAAAATGAAATAGAGTAGACATGTGAATCTTTATGTGAGAAGATTTTTTGAAATAAGTCTTTTTTTCCTCTTCTTTCTGGGCTCACACCTAAATTGCTTTGCTTTTAGGAATGACCAGGTAATGACTGGCCAACCCATGTGTTTTCCATCTTTGATCCTATTTCCCCTTCAACTGAGTGATAGTGACCTACAGGGAGAACAGAGCCATGTATTGCTAACGGCTGAATCTCTAAGTGATGTGTGTAGATACCCTCAGCTGCTGACCTGGCGCCATGCTGGCTCTTCAACAGAGACCCTATACTTACACCTAAAATTTATGACCTGCTTTTGGTAAGTTTCAAAGCTGGACTGCATCAACGGAGGCCAGGGTTTAGGTGTTTAATCATACCCTGTGCCTTTAGTGCCTATCAGGTGCCAGGAACTTAATAGGCTGTAAGCAGTACTGTAATATTGGAAAAATGATTTCTGTGGCATAATTTTACACCATTAATTACTTGCAAGCCTAGAATTCATAGTGCACATTCTTTGAGATTATGTTCTTCACTTTGTCTACTGCCTCTTGTCCTCTATGATTCTTTTAGTTTCAATGTTTCTATGAAATATCTAGATAATACTTTATTTTATAATCATGATGACAGTCAAGAGGTTTTCCAAGGTTTAATTATTATAACATAGTAAAACTGTTGGCCTTTTATTGAGATTGCAGTAAATATTTTATTAGCCTCATTTACTTTTTTAATTATAATTATTCCAGGAGGTTTTAAATTTAAAGATTTTAAATCCTAATCATTTTCTTTTGCAATATTTTTTTTTCTAAAATTTGCAAGATTATATTAACCTTTCCTCCCGCAGGTATCATAAATATTCATCACAATTCCTTCTGGTTTTTTAAGCTCTTTTGATAATTCATTCCCCAGTGCATTATCACCTTGTTTGAAAAGATTTTAGTTGATTTCTCCAATATTGCCATAATTTACTGTCAGATATCTTCTTTAACCTTGAGTATGATGTTTCTTTGATTGCATGATGAATATTTGTGTGTATAATTATTTACTTATGGAATATTCTGTTACCATGATTTGTCTTTTTTTTTTGTCTGTCTTACATCAGTGTCAGATTCAAGATTTTAAAGACAGAAGCATGTATTTATGAGTCATATTTATTATTTATAAATATTTAACAAGTTAAATTGAAAAGGTAATATGCACCCAATGATAAATCCATATTTAATGAATTATCTATAATTAATAAATGATTAGTCCAGAAGTTAGAAAAAAGATAAAAAATTTCACCATAGGCTAGATAAAATTATCCTATGCTTCCCAGGAAAATCCTAAAGAAATTCAATGTAATGCCTAAATTTCAGAAAATATTATTTAAAGTATTCATTATACATGATCCACTTAAAACGATATGACTTCCCATCTGATTCACCAAGGCAGGAAAAATATTAATGAGATGATCACTTCTCATTTGTAACTCACTGAATCTATGTAATGACAAAGAACACTGTAATTTCTTGGATATTAGATTTTTTAATTTTTTTTTCAAGTTTAAAATTGACTTAGACTTTTTGCTATTAAGTGATCTGGAAGAAAGATAGCATAAATAGCAACTAATAAGCATAACTCTCATGCGTGGTCAATATCTACTCTCTGGTTTATTCATTTAGATTACACAAGTTTTCACAAAATCATGGATTTGCACTATTCTCATTTACAAACTATTTTAAAAAACTAGTTTATTGAGCTTCCACAATATGTTTACATGCATTACTTTTTGAATCTTCCAAAAAATTATTGAGGATGAAAATTATTAAGTGACTTACATTCCAGTCTAACTTCACTTGAAGGAATAAGACAAAGATGCTGTCAAAAAGTGAGAACAGTTGTGTGAAAGAGAAAAAATCTAATACCCAGAATTTTCAAATGTTTTTAAAGTCTATCACTTGACTGAAAATTTTTAGAACTAGAACATGATATAATATCAAAGAAAGGACATACCAAGAATATTTCCATATGTTGTTTTCAGAAAATGCACTCAGCCAGCTGAGTAGTCAATGAAGGTACACAAAATGGGTTAGTTATGCAGATAAGTTGAAGAGAACTTGAGTAAAGTTTTTGGAACATGAAACTATACATATAAAATACACACACACACACACACATATATATATGCATTTTGGGTACTTCCATTATAAGACCTACGCTAAGAAAATATTCAGAAATTCAAAATATATGAACAAAAATGACAACACAAAAATATTGGCAGCAGCAATAAAAATAAAGAGTCAAACATAATGGTTTGGATATACATTTTGACACATCCTTTCAATATTATGTTGAAATATTTAAGGCTACTAGAATATCACATGCTGTACCATTTGGTACAAAAGTGTTTTAAAACCGTTATACGTGCAACATGTAATAAAGTGATTATATATAATGCTCATTATAATATATATATATATATGCTCTGAAGAATATTCAGTGTTTACAGAGATTATCTTTGAATGTTGGGATTGTAGGTGGTCTTCATTTTGTATTTTATGCATTTTCTTTTTTTTTAATTTTTATTTTATTTATTCATGAGAAACAGAGAGAGGGAGAGAGAGAGGCAGAGACACAGGCAGAGGGAGAAGCAGGCTCCATGCAGGGAGCCCGATGTGGGACTCGATCCCGGGTCTCCAGGATCACACTCCGGGCTGAAGGCAGCGCTAAACTGCTGAGCCACCCGAGCTGCCCTATTTTATGCATTTTCTACACATGCATTCAAAAACTAAATCGGTGTTACTTTATGTAGACAAAAATAAAATGAACAATCCAAGTATAGCAACGCTATAAGCTATGCTTTAAAAAATAAAAACTTCAATTCCCTGGAAATTTACAACAAATAGTAATAAGTCCTATTTGAATATAAGTTAACAGTATAACAATATCTATGTGACAATATAAGAGATAGCCAACATCCTAGATTTTCTCCATGACTCTAACAAGCAAGAAAATAGCTTTATTAAGAAATTAGAAAGATCTCCAATAATCTAATTTTACACATTAAGGAACTAGAAAAAGAACAAATTAAGTCTAAAATTAGCAGAAAAAGGAAATACTAAAAAACAGAGTAGAAATAAATGAAAGAAAGACCAGAGAAATAACAGAAAAGATTTTTAGATATCTAAGAGTTGGTTTTTCAAAAATAAAATCCAACCTGGGCAAACCTCTAGCTAGATGGAAGGGAATAAAGGAGATTCGAATAAAATTAAAAATGCAAAAAGAGACATTACGGTTGATTGTAAAGAAACACATGAGATCACAAGAGCCTACTCTGTCAACAAATTGGAAAACCCAGAAGAAATGGATAAATTCCTAGAAATATACAACCTTCCTTCCAAGACTGAAGCAGGAAGAAAGAGAAAAACTGAAATGACCAATAGTGAATAAGGACATTGAATCAGTGCTCAAAACCTCCCAGTACGGTCATCTCTGGGACCAGACAGCTTCACTGGTGAATCCTGCCAAACATCTGAGAAACTAATTATGAGCCCTGCAGTATGTTCAGTATGGCTTGGTGCGTTCAGACAGACCATTTCTGTCTTTAGCATATTTTTAAAATCTTGCAGCAAATGTATCTGATATAGAGAAATATAATCAAAATAATTTTCTTGAGTACACTACATAAATAGCATTATATGTTAGCAAAGTACTTACTGAAATTAAATGTATGAGCTAGAATTACAGCATTGACTTTTTCGATACTTTTCACCCTGGTGATTAGGTCAAAAACCGTACAGGGGATCACCCATTTCACTACTAGGCTAGATTTCCCCATGAGGTTCGGTTTGAGGAAGGAACGGGGAAAAGAGAAGAGGACTCTAAGGAGCTAGGCTTGTTACATTGTGGGGAAGAGCGTCACCAGAGATCAGAATTTCTTAATGCACTGCCCTGCCAAGTCCATAAATAGCTAAATCTGTCTCAGTGAAGATACTTGCAAGATCGAGGAGGTATGCACGTACTATAATAGAGCACAAAATTGTGTTTCCTGTTTCTACAAAGACACCACCTATATAGTAAATACTGAACAGATGGTATGAAGCTATCATAAAAAAAGCACCGTGTTTTCAGGAAGGGAAAGAAAAAAAGAAAACGTTTTTACTGTGTTTGAACTATTTTATATTCTAATTTGATTTATATATGAAAATAAAAACAATAGATCTAACCATATAGGTGGGGGTTACTAGTCTTTAAAACATAGTATATGCTTATTTCTGGGCAGCTGTTCTGTTCAGATTATTTAATTCAATTATGATGGGACATAAATAATATTTCCAATAATGCTCTTGTTCAGAGAGAAAATATGGCATAACTTTATGGATATTAGCTGGGTTTCTAATCTTTAATAACTAAAAATATAGAAGCCTGAGAGAAGATTAAGAGCTCATAAATCTGGATAAGAAAGAGGGAAGTTTATCACATTTTAATGTTATATTAGCTGTACACATAACTTTATATTCCAATTGGACATTATAATTTTTTTATTTTCTCTATAGTCTACCCGAAGGATGGAAAATGATATATTTAGCAAATCTATGTTAATCAAAAGGCTTAAAATATTAGCAAAATTGCTACACCATTAAATAGGAAGAACAGCTCTTTTATTTTTTTTTAATAAGTAGATTCTAGTTGTTGAACATTCTACTCATTGAAATGAGTTCAAAGCCTGGCATTTTGGATAAACTTCCCTTTCCATTAGCAAACTGCAAGCTATTATTCTCAGAGCTATGTGCATACTTATTCATGCAGCCAATAATAAAGAAATAAAGTAAGGCACTGTATTTAATCAATAGTTCTGGTGAGCTCTTTTAAAGTCATTTCCAAATATTCTCACAGTTTGATAGGGTTGATTTCTAATATAAAATAAAAGATATCTAGGTAAAAAAAATATATATATAACCATATTGAGTAGGCATCGGACCTAAATGTCAAATGGAATTAGATCTATTTTCTCCAAATGAACCAATTAAAATGTATGTCACCCACATAACATACCACCAGGCCAGGGGGACATATAAGAGAAACTAATGACGTGATGTTTGCTCTCAAGCAGTTTATAGAACACTTAGATAATAAAAGAAAAAAAATAATAAATGGAAAAGAGAAGAAATGCCGTAAGAACTACTACAAGCCCAATGGGTCAGATTAAGGATAATGACCAGTGATAGTCATTGGATTACAGAAAATTTGGCTATCTACAAGATAAATTAATGACAAAAGTGACAGAACTGGAATAGGATTAGAAAAGGGATAGTCAACAATTACTTTGGGTTTCCTGACTTTGATGGAACCACGGTGCTATAAATGTCATAAAAAGAAAAACCAGAAGATTCGATTGATGAAGACCAATGTTCTCCTGAGTGCCTTCTCTATGCTTGACACTGTGCTGTGCTAGAAACGGTATTTCAATCTTCCCCATTAGTGTTGTGCAATTATAAATAGAAAATTAAATAATCTGCCTGTGGTGATACAAATATTAATGTAATCAAGCTTCAAATCAATTTCTGACTGATTCTAAATATCACTCTCTACCTTCCATCCTGTTGGTCTCAGGAAAATAAAAGGGATAGTACCTATTGTTCTTGTTTCAATTATTAAAAAATATTCTTAGACTCCAAAGAGGGGTCCTCAATAGTTCAAAAATTAGTACCTTGTTAGAATAATGTAACTGAAAATCTAGTATTACAAATCTAACAGCATTATATACCGAGTAAGTTTGAGGGAAAGAACATGATGCTGCGGTAGAGGGCTGTTCATTGATGGAAATAAAAGATCAGATCACAGGTTAAGGGTTGATGCTAGATACACGGAGTCATAAAATTATGAGTGATTACCATGAAAGTTGATGAGCTGAACAAGGGAGTAAGAATCATAGAGAGAAGCCAATGGCCAATAAAAGAGTGGTGGGGAGACATATATGGACGCAAGGTAGCAAGAATAAAAGGGACTAAACACTGAGACAGAAAGAGGCAAATCAAACAATAATAAATTATAGTACATATTATAAAAAGTAAAATAGTATCTTCCTAAAACTTACATATACTAACATGTCCAGTTTTTAATTGAGAATTTAAATACGGGTATTTGAAATTAAGTTTATCAGTAAGTTAGGATGCCCTTGGTTCCAAGATCTATGTTAAACATTTCATACTTTTGCACTGCATTTTTCAAATTCAACATCACTAGTAGGAAGAAAATGAAAAATGTAAAATTTAATCAGATTAATTGGTATATAGTACAGGAAACCCTCTAACTTACTGTCTCAAGTGTCTGAAACTAATACCATATTACTTTCTCTTTTAAAAGGATATGTATCCCTGTGGATAAATGATGCCAACTGCAAAAGATTTAGCTGAATAAAAAATGGAAATGCTAAGCTTATTTGGCTCATGGGATACAGTTCATCAAAATACTTTTTGAAGATTCTTAGCAGGGAAAATAATGTTTATTGTATTTATTAACACTTTAAAAATCATGTGTAAGCTTGAGATATGTATCAGCACATTATAAAAGAGTATTTGCTCTGCCATACAAGATCAATTTGGTAACTTAAATAATAGTGAAAAGAATCCAGTTAGAATTTCTAGAGAATATAAAATTGATATATAAAGGTAAAACAGGCAGATTTTTTACGTCAAATAATTAAGAATACTGAAAATGGAACAATTCTATTTTACAATAAAAGAAAATAGCTTACTGAAGTTTGTGGCATGCTCTCATATGCCACCTCTAATTGCCAGAGCATGTCTTTTTTACTTTTACTTTTAGATTCTGTTCTAAAAAAAACATTTTAACAAGATGATTTTAAGATATATCAAATTAAAATAAAACGTATTTATTGATTAAATTTCATTCTCACAGACCAAAAGAAGTAAAATTTCTGATAATGAGACTCTATAATACAACAGATGTCCAAAATGCATGTTTGTAAGTCAGTATTTTAAAAATAACCCTTTTCTAATATAACAATAACCATTAAATTAGTATTTCACAACAATGGTTTGTAGTTTCTCATTCAGTCCAGAGATGGTATAAGGGATTAATGATACACTTATCTTAAAATCTAATTAGGGAAAGAAAAAAAAATCCAAGGCTCCAACAAAGATTTTGTGGAAATAGGTTTGAAGTATGTCATCAGAGCTTCCCTTCATAGACAAACATGGTGCAACTCTTTGGCTGTCCCCATTACGCCAATAAGCCTTACAAAAATGAGAAAAGTGTTTAAGTTAAAAAAAATGTCAACACTTGCTTCCTGGCATCCAAACTACCACCCTTCATGGTTAATAACTATCTTTGTACTAATTAGTAGGAGATACAAAGAAAAAATGATATTCTTCTTTTGTCCCGATGGTGGCATTATCTACAAACGGCATGTGGAGCCTGATTTGTGTTTTAAATATGATGAACAAAATGGATGAGATTCTTTCTTTTTCTCACGGCCTTTGTTGTTCTCATTTACGCATTTTCCTCACAAGTTACAAAGCATATTCTGTTTCTCTCGCATACTTGCCACATGATATTTATATTGTATCTTACCATTTTACTTGGAAAACTGTTAAATAAAAAATATATTCAGAGACTGTCAAATTGCCATATCTACCCATTCAGAAATCCTATTTCAAATGCCTAAAAATTGTTTTCAAATGGTCAGAAAAATAAAGATAGCTAGTTACCAATAAAGCAAAGGGGCAAATTAAAACAATTGATGGATTCAATTATAGAACATGAGTGCTAATTGCATTATTTTAAAAAATTTACTGTAGTTTTAAACATGAAAAATAGTTTAGGGAAGAACACAATAAGATATCTCTACATATCTGCAAGGATGACTAAAATTAACAAGATTAACAATAACAAGAGTAACTCTTAAACAATGACATGGGAATGTAAATTAGTACAACTACTTTGGAAAAATATTAGGCTAGTTCTATTTAATGTTGGCCATAAACATACCCTATAACATAGCATTTCATTCCTAGTATATACCCAGTAAAAATTCGTACATATGTCCTCCAGATCTCAAATACAAGAATGCATGTATCACATTATTTTTAATAGTAACTGGAAACAGACAAATGCCCTTCAACAGAATGGACAACTTATGATGTATTCATTCAATGAAATAATCTATAGTAATAAAATGAAAAAAAATAGAATAAAAACTCTACCGATTCAATCAACAAAATGAATTGTACAAAAATAATGTTAAGAAGGTAAATACAGTAGAACCATGCCATATTATTCTATTTATATGAAGTACACAGGTGAAATTAATCTATATTGCAAGATGTCAGGAGAATAACAGGTTATATCTGGGGAAGAGGGATGGACTGTGAAAGTAGACAAGGAAGGTTTCTGGAATATATAGGTAATACGCTATTTTAGGTAGGATAGGTATGTTCAATTTGCAATAGTTATTTGCGTGTATGTCATGACTTATGCAATATCTTCTATGTAAACTTCAATTAAATGCTTTTAAAAGTTTACTTGTAAAAGACTGACTTGTTCCAACTGCAATCTATATTCGTCTTATATTTTATGGGATATATTCTAGGCTATGTGTCAGGCAATATTTTAAGTATCGGGGATCCAACGGCGAATGAAAAACAAGATCTTGGTTCAAGAAGGGTTTACATCCTAGTTGAAGGTGAGGAAAAAAAAAGGAGTAAATTAATAAACAAATAGTATCATGGAAGAGCACGAGAAAAATATGCTAGTACAACAGATAGCGTCCTTAGGAAAAAGGGGATTATTTTTAACTGGAAGAGATTAAACATAGAAGATAAAGGTATAGGCATAGAAAAATAGTAGAAAAGAGCATTTCAGACAAAAGGAATAACAAATTCAGATGCCCCCAAGGATGGCTCAACATATATGAGGAGGGGAAAGCACTGAAGTATAATCTGGTGGGTGTTAAGTGAGGATTAAGTTGGAGAGGGAGGCTTTGTGAAGACATACAGGGTTTTAGAGGCCCTGACAAGAACTTACAGTCTTTTACTGCACATAAAATTGAGATTCATTGAAGGATTTTAAAAGAGAAGAGCAACATCTAATTTAGATTTTCAAGAAGTTTCTGGTAGCTGGTATATTGCAAAGGATTTAAGGACAGCATTTGCTGATGAAGGCAAATGAGAGGAGACCTTTGTAGAAGGGGTCATGACCTAGTGTGATGCTAGCAGATATGAAAGTTAGTGAACACATTTTAGATATATTTTAGGGGTACCGTATATAGGACTAGGTATATGGAATATATAGAATGTGGACTTAGGAAAGGATAATTTGACGATGCAACCAATTCAGCGGAAGACTCGGCGTTGGCCCAGAGAGGGAACCCTGAGAACAGGGTATGGATCATAGCAGGAATGCTCTTTCACTATAACTTGAGCAGAGAAAAGGGGTTAGAAGTTAGATACCGGCTTATGTGTAGATTTGGTGCTGACATGAGTTAGAAGGTGTCTCACTGATTTTAGAAAGTTTAAAATTGTAACATGAGGCAAAGGTATCCAATCCACGGTCAACAGGGTATGGAGGATGAGTGTTGGAGAGGTACGATGGATTAAAGAAGGCACAGCATGCACAGTGATTCGGCTAGTATGAAGTGTGCTCCATTGGGCAAGTCTGTGAACTTGTATGACTTCAGTCTACTCATACAAGAAATGAGGTTAATAGTATTTACCCCAAAGATACAGATGCAATGAAACGCCAGGACACCTGCACCCCGATGTTCACAGCAGCAATTTCCACAATAGCCAAACTGTGGAAGGAGCCTCGGTGTCCATCGACAGATGATGGATAAAGAAGATGTGGTCTATGTGTACAGTGGAATATTCCTCAGCCATTAGAAACGACAAATACCCACCATTTGCTTCAACGTGGATGGAAGTGGAGGGTATTACGCTGAGTGAAATAAGTCAGTCGGAGAAGGACAGACATTATATGGTCTCATTCATTTGGGGAATATAAGTAATAGTGAAAGGGAATAAAGGGGAAAGGAGAAAAAATGAGTGGGAAATATCAGAAAGGGAGACAGAACATGAGAGACTCCTAACTCGGGGAAACGAACTGGGGGGGGGGGGGGTGGAAGGGGAGGAGGGTGGGGGGTGGGGGTGACTGGGTGACGGGCACTGAGGGGGGCACTTGACGGGATGAGCACTGGGTGTTATTCTGTATGTTGGCAAATTGAACACCAATAAAAAATGGATTTATAAAAAAATAATAATAATACCTACTCAATATCCAGAGGTCCCAGAAAAAGGACTTCTAGTTAGCATGGCTAACTACACACACACACACACACACGCGTAAATTATAAATGGTACTTTATATAATGATCAATGTAAATAAATCAATAAGTTAATTGAAATCTGCATTCAAAGTATACATTAGGTAAATTTCTCGCAACTTCTTCAGTATATCAAGTCTCTACAAGAAAATTACACCTAAATTCATCTTTTTTATCCAATGAAACATATTTTGCCAAAATGTGCTACTTTGATATTTTATAAAACTGTTACTTTCTAATGCAGTAATTTGTTAATGAAATGCAATAAACTGGAGAAAATGGACTGGTATTGGGTGAAGAATTAACATGCAGAAAAGTAAATCATGGCGCTTCCAGGGGAAATGTGCACTTTGAGAAGCATCTGAAAAGCAAGCTCTGGGGTAGTATTTACATAGAGCAGAAAGATCAATAACAATTAAAACCAATCTAATGTGAAGCAATTGTTATTTTAAATATCTCATGTTGTTCAGAAAGTCAAAATTTTACAAAGAAGGCTTTTGTGTTGTGATAAGTTACAGACATGAACCTACTGGCTAAGAATAAACTACTTTTGCAGAGTTTATTGATTGGAACAATCTAGCATTTTCATTGAGTTAATGTGTTGCTTTTTTATTTTAAATGTTTGCCATTTCCTTTAGGAAAGAAGGGGTATCATTTCCAGGATGCTGACACAGTGTCCCAGTTTACTTCTTTCTGAAAGCCACAATTTTACACTCGGAAGAGTCAGCAATTCCATGATGCTAATACCAAATTTGTGTTAAAAATACCTTTTTGCATGCACATAAAATTCTCCTTAGCACTGGACTGGAAATAGAGATTCTTTCTCAGAGAGAAGCAAGCTATTCCCAACTGCTACATATCCCCTAGAGTCACACAAGAGCCACCTTCGAAGCTGGTGAGAACATCTCATCCGAAAGGGTGATTCAGGCCTTGACCTACTAATCGCCATATCCTGAGATTCTCTTTTTATTACCCAATTGAGTAAGAAATGGATCAAAGAAGATTTTTTCCCAATGAGATGTCCAGAAACTGTTTTAAAAACTTTGAAACAAACAATTTTAGGTTCCACTTTACAGAACACATTCAATAAATCCAGAAAGAAAAAAGTCTTGAGATACCACAGACAACACAAAAAATGTCAGATTCCGGCAACCTGCATAATTATAGAAGAAAGCATCGAGAGAAAGATAATACATTCTCTGCATGCACGAGGATCATATATTAAATATTATTCTCTGCATATTTACATGCATTTACATTTACTACAAACTTGTTGTTTCAGCATTTTAGAGTATGGAGTGGTCACAGAAGTCAAGCAATATTCACGACCTTTAGAACATCTTGAAAAAATGACCTATTTGATGATTGTCACCTGAAACCTTTCAGGGAAGGAGTGTGGACTTAGTTTCTAGTATTAAGAAGGGTTTCAGAGACACAGATGGCCATAGTATTCAGGTACAATCTTAAAAGTCACATCAGGTAACTTTGGAGAAGAGGTGAATGTGGAACAGAACATATTGAGGATGCTGGAATGAATAGTAGAAAAAAGAATGGCAGAGAGAAGAAACAGGGTGTTTAGAAATAATAATAATAATAATAATAATAATAATAATAATAATAATAATAATTTTTAATAAAAATAATTTTTTTCATTTTTATTAAAATAAAAATGTAAAAATGCATATTTATATCTATAAAATATATAAATATACAAATACAAAAATGTAAAAATAATCATTTTTAAAAGAGTTGAAAATAGGAAAAGAGAAGAAAGATCTGCTGCTATGGACTGAATCTTGTACCTCCAAAATTCATCTATAGAAACCCTAACCTCCAGCATGATTATATTTGGAGAAGGGCCTTTGGGTGGGCTTTGAGGGTGGGGCCCTCATATGAGGAAGTGCTCTTATCAAAAGAGATCCCTACGAGCTTGCTTTCTGCCACATGAGGACACAGCAAGTGGCCATCTGTAAGCAGGAAGAGAGAAGAGAGCACTCACCAGGAACCTGAACTTGCCAGCAGCACCTTGATCATGGACTTCCTAGCTTCTACGACTGTGAGAAATGAATTCCTATTTTTTAAGCCACAGAGGCTTCGAGATTTCCTTACGGCTGCCCAAGCTAACTAACACAGGAGCAAATAAAACTTTGGAGGGATAAAACTGAAGAGGGACAGAAGAGAAAAATTAAAAAAAAAAAAAAAAAAAAGAGGGAATGTGGTAGGACATAAAGACAGAAACAGGGATGAAAAGAAATTAATCCAGAGACCATAAAGGCGAGGAAGAATCAGACTGGTATCACCGACCTGCAGAGATTGTAGTGACCTACTGTATGTGTTTTCCTGGTATACAGTAAAATGACACATTTACCTTAAAGAGCAGGAAAAAGTCCATGCCTATATTATATCTATATGCATACATATGTTCACATGTTTTATAGATATACAGAGAAAGGTATCCATAGATAAAAATTCTAATTAGTGGATATTTCAGCTGAGTAGGGATTGAAGAAAGGGAAATGGAGGTCGTTAACCTTGTCATTTGACTCGTTACACTGAGCACCTACCATTTA
Organism: Nyctereutes procyonoides; assembly: GCF_905146905.1. Classification (NCBI taxonomy): domain Eukaryota; kingdom Metazoa; phylum Chordata; class Mammalia; order Carnivora; family Canidae; genus Nyctereutes; species Nyctereutes procyonoides. Next base: position 3,824,433 of record NW_026575046.1, read on the forward strand.
AAAGATCAATAGAATGGATATAAATCAGAAAAGCAAAACACGTAAAAGGAAAATGAAATGCCACTTGATTATGTGCCAGGGATGGATGCATGACTCAGAGTTGGTTCTGTCCCTAGGTGGCCAGCCAGGGCCTTTGGAAGCTGATCATGGAACATGGATCAAGAGTATGGAAGCGCAGATGGACAATTTGCTCCAGTGCTTCTAATATGACCAGGAAGCCAGGTCGGGGAAGGCACCTGTGTGCATTACTCATTCGGGTTCTCCTCCTGCCGTGGAATGGCTCACGTACAGGTGGGCGAGTCTACTGTCACCAGTAGAATCATGGGCTGAATGGGGCTTTTGTACCAGGTATGAGCAAATGATAGTCTGTGACATTTCAAAGATTGAACTAAAACTGTAATTAACCAAATACTACTAAAAGATCTGCTTTGCTCCAGTCTTTCACTTTTTATACACTTGAAATACACTCAACATTTTTCTATGAACATTCACCTGAATGTTATGCTTTAAACATGAGGGAGAGTCATTCAGAAGGGAAGCTCAATAACTTTTTTCCCTACTTAAAAGTCATCTCATTCACTTATTTAAAAATAGTTACATCACAGGGGCACCGGGGTTGCTCAGTCACTTAAGTGTCTGGCTCTTGGTTTCAGCTTAGGTCATGATGACAGGGTCACGAGAGAGAGCCCCACATGGTGCTCCATGCTCTGCGGGAGTCGAGATTCTCTCCCTCTTCTTCTGCCCTTTACCCACTTCCACACATACACTCTCTCTCCAATCAATCTTAAAAAAAAAAAAAAATCATTGAAAGAACACATATTTCTTATTGTCATTCTAAGTCCATGTATTTTTTTGAGATTTTATTTATTTATTCATGAGAGACACAGAGAGAGGCAGAGACACAGGCAGAGGGAGAAGCAGGCTCCATGCAGGGAGCCCGATGCAGGACTCGATTCCAGGACCCCAGGATCACACCCTGAGCTGAGGTAGATGCTCAACCACTGAGCCATCCAGGGATCCCAAAATCCATATTTGTTAATCACACCAGGTTATATATCTTTATATCCTCTGAACTACAGAATGGCCTACCATAATGAAATTTGCTCTTTATAAATCAGTTGTGCTCAAAAGTCAAATATTTCCTACTATAAAACCGAAAGAGTCAAAAGCTCCTTATTTTGCTATATATTCTATTCCTCCCTTAATTTGTAAGTCGATCTTTGCATTGTTACTTACATGAATAATCTACCTAAAGGAGCTATAGGAGAGACTTTGACACTCTTTAAATCATATTTGGACACAGGACCCAGAAGTCCAGTGCACTCATATTAATAGAAGTACAATGCCCTTACTGGGGATAAGAAAATACACATTAGGTAAGATATATTGTTTTCTTTCATTAGGGATAATCAATCGTAGCTCACATTCTACTTTATAAAACATCTTTCAGGAATCCCTGGGTGGCGCAGCGGTTTGGCGCCTGCCTTTGGCCCAGGGCGCGATCCTGGAGACCCGGGATCGAATCCCACGTCGGGCTCCCGGTGCATGGAGCCTGCTTCTCCCTCTGCCTGTGTCTCTGTCTCTCTCTCTCTCTCTCTCTGTGACTATCATAAATTTAAAAAAATAAATAAATAAAATAAAATAAAATAAAATATAAAATAAAATAAAATAAAATCTTTCTTAAAAAAACAAAAAAAATAAAACATCTTTCAGGCTTGATATCATGACTTTTTTTCAGCAATTTATAGTATAGAACAATATAGCAATATCAGGGTTAATGGTATAATTATTATATATTCAATAATATTCTATATCTCTATTCTCAAAGAATTCACGATGTGGTTATAAAAGGCAGAATTTAAAACACCTCCTTATGCTAGCTATATCAGTTTCATGCAAAAAAAAAATATTCAAGTTTAGTGGCTTTCAACATTACAAAGTTCTTATCTTATGGTTCTGTAGGTCAGGAGCCTGACCAGGGTCAAGTTGCAAGTCAGAAATGAGTCTCAGAACTGCACTAAAATCAAGATGTGGGCATGGCTGCCTCCCTTTCTAAAGGCTCTAGCGGAGAATCCTTGCCTCTCCCAGTTTCTAACAGCTTCCCAAAGCCCTCTGTGCTCTACCCTCTTCCTCCCTATCAACCCAGCAACATCCGAGTTGAGTCTTTCCCATATATCATCACCCAGACCTCCTGGATGCCTCCTTTCTCCACATCTAATACCCCGGGAGGGGGGATCCCTGGGTGGCTCAGTGGTTCAGCGCCTGCTTTTGGCCCAGGGCGTGGTCCTGGAGACCCGGGATCAAATCCCACATCGGGCTCCTGGTGCATGGAGCCTGCTTCTCCCTCTGCCTGTGTCTCTGCCTCTCTCTCTCTCTCTCTCTCTGTGACTATCATAAATAATAATAAAAAAAAATACCCCGTGAGTACTGTGGGCTCACCTGGATACTCCAGGACCAGCTCCCTGAGTGAGGTTAGCAGGTTAGCACCCTCCCTGGCATCTACGTTCTCACTCTTCCTCTGCCACCTAATCTATTCACGGGCTCCAAGAATTCAGACCTGAATATCTTCCGCGACCGTTATTCTGGGCACCACGTTGGCCTTCAACGTGGATACAGCACGACACTTTAGTCTTTAAATTCTTCAAGCTCTTGTAACTTGTCTCGTAAACCTGAGTTGCAGAAGTTAAGAGACTTAATTCATCTGAGATTGTAAACATTCGAAGTGAAGCTTGGTTAATGAAGTGCTGGTTAGTCAAGCTGATTACCCTCTGTTTAGATTAAGAAATTGAATGTGATCATAGAGTCGTGGGGTTGTGTGCACGTGCGTGCATGTGCCCTGGAATAGTTGTCAAAAGAACACTTTCATTGGTGTGAGCGTCACTGATAAGACCTACTAACACAGTAATCTTGCATATTTGCTTAAAGTCCTATTTCATCATTTTTTTTGTCAGCTCATACCTGCAGTTGAAACTATAGATTCATATCTTGATGTTTTATATATTTATCTCTTTATATATTTATCATGCACATCAAAGGCTGGACATAAATCATGAGCTGGATAGCAACATAAAAACATAATGTTCCTTAATTGTAACAATGGCTACAAGAGACTTCATACCTACTCTGCGGAATATTTGTAGAATAATTTTGGGTTGGAAAAAAAGCAAAATATTCAGTCATTATTAATTAGATATAATTTATGTATTTGTCAAATCCAAAAAGCAATCATTGTAACATCGAGCTTCAATTAAAGCCAGTAAAAATATTAAAAGACGAGAACTATGTTAATGAACACGAAAATCTAGAGATGATTGAACCAATAATTTTGTGCCAATATTTGATTTTAAGGCCTCAAGAAACCCATTGGGCTGCTTTTCTTTCTTTTTTTTTTAGTTTTTATTTATTTATGATAGTCACAGAGAGAGGGAGAGAGAGGTAGAGACACAGGCAGAGGGAGAAGCAGGCTCCATGCACCGGGAGCCCGACGTGGGACTCGATCCCGGGTCTCCAGGATCGCGCCCTGGGCCAAAGGCAGGCGCCAAACCGCTGCGCCACCCAGGGATCCCTGGGCTGCTTTTCATTTTCTCAACTCTACCTGTGTTGAGTGATTCCAGATTCTGGCCTTGTGTTTTTCATCTTTTCATTCATATCATCTCTTCATTTTATTTAATTTTTATTTTTATTTTTAAATATTTCATTTACTTGTTTATTTATTTACTACAGAGAGAGAGAGAGAGAGCACACACACAAGCAGGAAGAGCAGCAAGCAGAGGGACAGGGAGAAGCAGGCTCCTCACTGAGCAGAAAGCCTGATGTGGGGCTCGATCCAGGACCCTGGGATCAAGACCTGAGCCAAAGAAAGCCGCTTAACCAACTAATTCACCAGGTGCCCCAATCTCTTCACTTTAAACGCAACCTGTGACGGATGACTTCTGATATCCTTCCTCCAGCCGACAGCTCTTCCCTGGACCCCTCACCTGTGTATTCAACAAGCTCCGTGCCATCCCTGCTTAGACATTTAAATCTAAAACGATACGTGGTGCCTGGGTGGCTCAGGTAGTTGAGTTTCTGACACTTGGTCTCTGCTCAGATCATGATCTTGGGGTTATGAGTTCTGGCACTGCACTGGATTCCATGCTGGGCAGAGTGTACTTTAAAAAAAAAAAAACAAAACCTGAAAAAATTGCACAAAATTCTGTTCTTCATACCTAACTGCCTCTTCTTTCCCTGCTACACTTTGTTCTGTCCATTTCCTTCCCTCCCCTTCTTAGGAGTTAGCAACTGCATCCTTCCTCTGCTTCTTGTTTTTTTTTTTTTTTTTTTTTTTTTTTTTTTTTTTTTAAGCTTATTTATTTAAGTAATCTCTCTACTCAATATGGGGCTTGAACTCATGACCCTGAAATCCAGAGCCACAAGCTCTCCTGACAGGGCCAGCCAGGTGCTCCATAACTGCATCCTTCTGATTGCTCAGGATGCAGCAAACAAAATAGATGCTTCGCCCTCACTGTCCCCCAGCACCTCAAAGAGCCTATCCCATGTCAAGTCCGACCAGGTTTAATTTCAAGATATACCTCTTTTCTCCCACCTCCATTGCTTTCACTGTGCTGCAGGTTGTCATTTTCTCTCCTCCAAATTATTGAAATAACTCCGTACCTGTCTGCTTCTGCTCCAGCTCCTCTTCAGTCTAATTGCAACTCTATGGCCGGACTTCCTTGCTAATATGGAGCTGATGAGTAACCTCGATCCCGTCTGTATTCTTCACCTTTTTTTTTACCACCTAATGTAACAGATGCCAGACGAAGTCATTTCTCTGGTCAGAAATACCTAAGACTTCCAAATCTCCTAGGAAAAACACAAGGTCCTTATGCTAATCTACAGGATCTACACACCATCTGGTTTCCATGATCACCTTCTAGACCCCCTTTCCTTTACCTCATTCCAACTACGCTGACCTTGCTGTTCTTCTCTAGGGCGTGCATATTCCTGCCCACTTCTGTACTTGCTTTCATCCCCTCTGGAACATGGTGTGTCACATCAATATTGTCCATAGCCATACTTCCTCCAAGCTTTTATTCAAAGGCACCTTTCCAATGAGGGCTTACAAGCCATAATGGCTGAAATAAAAACTACCACTTACTTCTTCAAAGCTTTGATTCCAAAAAGTAAATAAATAAAATAAAAATAAAATAAATTTTAAAAAAACAAAGCTTTGATTCCATATCCCACTTTCATTTTCCCCCTTCATAATATTTTCTACAAGACATTATTTCCTTTGCATATCACTCTTCCCAGATAAAATGTAATCATAAATGAATTTAATATTTAATATAGTAAGGTATAATTTATTACCTAAGATGACAGTTTTTGCTATAAAACACGATAAGTCATCTAAGAGTAGAATTTCAATCTCAGAATTGAAAAATCTTACTGAATAGGCTTTGGAACTGGGTTTACTCCCCCAACCAGTAATACAGGCCTTTCTCATCTATTGATAAGTTAAACTGAACCAGTCAGCCAATAAGCAGGTTCTTCATAAAAGCAGTAAAAGTGCATTAGGTTAAAATAATTTGTTGATATTTTCCTAGCTCATTTAAATCATATCACAAGGCCACTAAAGATACTAATTACACATGTTTAAATATATAAAGGACACAGAAAAATTGGGAGGTACACGTTTTTTTGTCTCAAAATATTATTATCCAACTGAATGGATTTTTTTGATATCCTCCAAAAAACACATTTTATATTAAGTTTACTATTCAGGTTCCTTCAATTTATCATCATTTAGATTGATTCAAATTCTTAAGTTTAACTTCTCGAGTGATTTCTCCATATTTTTTAGTGGTTTACTTCCACAAGTTTCATTTCAGGAAATCTCCCTTTTCCCATCTCTGGCCAAGGACTGAAAATTGCTTTTCATAACTGGTATGTTAATTTTCATTTCTACAAGGGATAAGTGTAAATAAGAGTTTTATCACAACTTTGCCAACATTGGTTTCAAAAACTCTTTGTAATGGGGACGCTTTAATATGTTAAAATCGCATCCAGTCCTCATCCCATTGATAGCTATGAGTTTAACCTAGACAGATATTTTTATTTAAAATACTTTTGGTATCAGGTAGATTGACTGAAAGTAATTGGATCAAGTGAAATTGCCAAGCATATCAGATCCCATGTAGTTATATATTAGTCATATATATTGTCCCAAAGGCATAAATATAATGAAAATAAATATCTATTTGAAGAACCGTATGGTCATCTAAACATAAGTGAAATATTAAATGATAGGTGGATTCTCTTTTTTCAGTGGAGGCACCTGGCAAATTCCAAATCCATTTCACTGGCAATTCAACTATTACATCCCATCCAGTGAGTAAAATAATAAGTGAAATATTTTCTTTATTCAGTATTTTACTCAAATACTTGGAGGGATTGACATCTATTCATTTTATTCTCAGACTACCAAGAAGTTTCCTAAATTGAGGTAGCCATGCAGTGTAGAAGTCTCCACACCAGAATTTTCTGGTATCTACAGAAGCACCATCCAGGCAGGTCAGGACACACTAAAGTGAATGTCCTTCTTATATCTGTTCCTATGTTTCCCTGAAGTCCATCTATTTTCCTGGAAATCTCTTCCTGGAACATGTGCCACACTTAAAAGTCAAAATGCTATCAGCAACGATAGAGATACTAAATTATTTAACTTAATTTGGTCTTCCCTTTACTATTAAAAAATTTTTAATGGAGGATTACTTAAAGGAATGACAGTAGGTCTATGCAATCCTATGTGAGAGTCACAACGTACACCACTCACTATGGCAGAGGCATCAACCGATCTGAAATCACTCTGGCCTAATAAGAAGAGAAAACTAGAAGCAGATGCATGTCTCGAAAATTGAACTGGAGTTAAATGTCAGATCTGTGCATAATGCTGTACTGGATTCTTGCTAAATATACATGAATTCTCTATAAATTCACAAAGAAGAGTGAACACACTATAAAACTATTAGGGTTTAATACTGAGCTGTGTTCAACATGTCTATGTACATATGCCCATTTGAATGCAGACAGATGTGTACACCCGCATCTTTAACTTTAAAGCTATATTTTACAATTATATATATCTATATTAAACTATTCATTAAAAATCATTTTGACAAAATATACAGAATTGGTAATAATGGTTATTGCTGAAGAGTAAATTTCAAGGTGCATTCTAGGTTTCACATTTCTGTATTTATGAACAAATTATAAATGTAGATAATCTCGGGGAGGACAGAAATAGGAGAAAGATTAGATTTATCCATAACTTACATCATATTTCAAAATTAGAATGTGTTGGGCAGCCCAGGTGGCTCAGTGGTTTAGGGCCACCTTCAGCCCAGGGCGTGATCCTGGAGACCTGAGGTGGAGTCCCACATCGGGCTCCCTGCATGGAGCCTGCTTCTCCCTTTGCCTGTGTCTCTGCCTCTCTCTCTCTCTCTCTCTTTATGAATAAATAAATAAAATCTTAAAAAATAAAATGTGTTATTTCATCCATAAAAAGTATTTTTAAGAATACTGCCATTCGTACAAACAAGCAGTGGGGGAGGAGAGAGAGAGAGAGAGAGAGAGAGAGAGAGATTAGCAAACCAAGAAACAGACTCTTAGCTAAGGAGAACAAACTGATGGTCCCTGGGGTGAAGGGACGGGTGTAACAGGTGATGGGGATGAAGGATGGGGATGCACTAGCAATGAGCGCAGGCTCTCGTATGGAAGTGCGGAATCACTATATTGTCCACCTGAAACCAGTATTACACTGTACGCCAACTGACTGGAATTTAAATAAAAGACAAAACAAAAATATTATCATTTCTTATAGATAAATTTTAACCAGAACAGCTGGAAGATTCAGCATGCTGAGTCAATCTCATCACACAAATCACCAAAGACACTGAGTCTATGATAAAGTGCCAACCGTGGTGTAGATCTTTACCAACTGAAACCCATTTTAACACCTTGTATTGTATGGCTCTCAAGCCTATTCTTATCCCCTTTTGCAAATGAGGAAAAATGCCCTGTATACAAGAGACATTTGACACAAGAAATCCAGGGTCAGGGTCACGTTCCGCTACGTCTTCAAATCATTAAGCTCTCTCTCTCTCTCTCTCTCTCTCTCTCTCTCTATATATATATATATATATATATATATATAGTGCTACAGATTACTGCCAATACAAACTACACATTTAAAATAAAAATGTTTTCCTTTGACTTCTGGAGCCTCTGAACATTTTAAACTACTCCAAGCACATGGAATGCCTGGAGTGAACGCCCACTCCTAACATTCCAAACATATACCTACTCAAAAAAAAAAAAAAAAAGGAAAAGAAAAGAAAACAATAGCCAAAGCTATTCTAAAGAGTCCCTAGCTTTCATTTACTTATTATTTATAGTAAAGACTCATCTGAACAAAATTGAAATGAAATGTATCTTCAGCCTCCACGTCTACATTTTCTTTTTCTCGTTTTTAAACTTTCCTCTTGTTCCTACAAACGATAGCATGTAATAATACAGCCCAGTCTCTCATCTACAGGAAAACAAGAATACCGACCAGCTCTTCCACAGTCTGTGTTAGGGACCTAAGGAAACACCTAGCAGTGGAACTCCATCAGAGCAAGAGAAGGAGAATCACCACAGAGCAGCCAAATTGAACTAAATGTGAGCAGTTGCCTACTCAAACCATGTGTTCTATGACCCTTTTCTGCACACGATCTTGGTTTTTGTTTTTGTTTTTTTTTTTTTTCTCCACAGCAGTGGTTTTCAGTGGGAGAGGGGCGCATGGTTGCCCCCCCCCAAGGAAATAGTTAACATGCCTGGAGATAGTTTTCCTTGTCACAGTTTGGGAATGCTGCTACTGGCATCTTGTGGGTAGAAAACCAGGAGGCTGCTAGGCATCCTATAAAACACAGCACAGGCTCCCTCGCCCATGAGAATTAGACAGCCTCATATATCAATAGCACCAAGGTGAGGAAGCCCTTATCCAAAATGCGGTTTCATACACACGTATAATGCAACTATATGAAAGGCACATAAGCAAATTAAAAAGTTTGGAGTCCTCTACTTAAAAAAAAAAAAAAAAAAGAGCAAAACAACATCTTACATACTTGCTGTCCTTAATCTCTCACTTTCTCTCACTTTTCCCTTGACTACACTCCATCAAACGCAGGGATCCGAGATAAAGAAATATCTTCAGGTCACCAAGCTCTGTGTGTTTTATCTAGAGCCACCAAACGCACATGCATGTTCAGATTCTAAAGAACGACTCTCTCGGTTGCAAATACATCAGGGATACTTCAAACTTTTAACCATCGACAGGCCACGCACAGGGCGAGGGGGACACACACACTTGTGAACTTGCGGTGTGCATTCATCAGAGCAGAAAAATCAACATGAGGCACAGTAGTGATATTTATATAAGGCAACAAAAAGTGCTATTCACCATATAAAGCAGGCTTCATCTAAAGAATCTATAAAGTTGGACTGACTCCCTCATGCTCTTGATTCTGTTAAATGCACCCGAATTGGGGCATCAGGAGGGATAATTTCCAATTGCCGGTGCATAGATCTTACTCAGGCGCTGGTTGCTAGTGACCATGTTTGCAACTGCTACAGCCGGTGATACTGAACATGCACCAGACACCCAGACAGCTAGAGCTCCCCAGCCCTTACCTTCCTTCTACCAGTATATTTCCCTTTGCATCTAAAACAGTTAAATCCTGATTTTTCTACTTACCTTGTCAGGAAACCAAACTTGGCCACTGATATCATTTCTTTTTTTTTTTTTCTTTCTTTCAATCGCTCCCTCCTTAACTTAGCAATCTCTAAAAACCATCAGTCTTATGGTCTGTAAAATACTCACCCGGCAAGGCATTCAGTGGGGGCCTCGCGAAATGGCTCAACGCGTTGACCTCCCGTGGGCTGATTCATTATCAGGAAACCCAGAATTAAATAAACACGAACGGGAGGCTTGAAAGAAGCTGAAATGATGCTAGGTGCTTGGAGCAGCGTGTCAGAGCCCAGAGCTCATTCTCTACCACTATCCTACCCTGCTTTCCCCTCCCACATCCCACAGGGTACACGCCAGACCTAATCCGGACCCTCAAACTCTGGATTTAGCATATCTCCCCCGGCAAGGCAAGTCCACTAAAATAGAAGAGAACAATCACTGCATGAGGAAAGCCCCCTGCTTTGAAGAAATCTGTGCGTGATGCCAGAGTGGAAAATAAAGGTTCCCAGGCACTGTCAGAGCTTGTGGTTTTTCTTTCCTTTTTTTTTTGGCTGCATAATGAAATCTTCCTGTGATCTGTCTCTCTCAGCTCAAAGCAGCGATGCCATCACCTGAGCAAACCCAAGACCTTACGGTACCTAAGAATTGTATTTTCCCCTTTCTCTGCCGGTACCCGGCAGGGGAACAGCGAGGGACGCTTACTCTTGATCAATCTGCAAGTCCCTTAAGCACAAAGAGGCATGCAGATGGGCAAATACTGTAATAACAGGCTCATAAAATTGCGGATTTTTTCACCTGTTACATGCACGCAGGTTTTCCTAGTCCCACATCCTGCGCACACGCACACGCACACGCACGCAGCATCTCAACATGCATGAGGCACAGTTCTGCCTCGGATCTTAGACCCCGACACTACTGCAAAATAACTGTGACCCCTGCCCCCCATCAGGTTCCGGGGGTCCGAGGGGGGCAGCCGCCGCCGCCGCCGCCGCCGCCGCCTCGCTCACCGGGGGGCCCGCAGCAGCAGCAGCAAAAGTTTCATCTTCAGCGTCGGCGGCGCCCGCGGGCCTCGCCCGGGCGGGAGGGAGGGGAGGAAGGGGAGGGGAGGGGCGGGGAGGGCTCGGCCCGGCTGCCTCGGCTCCGGCCCGGGGCGGGGGGGCGGGGGGGGCGGGGGGTCCCGGAGCCGCTCCGGCCTCAGCGCCGCCCCCGCCGCCCCGCAGGCAGCGCCCGACCCAGGCGCGCCCCGCCTCCGCCCCGCCCCCTCCCACCCCCTCCCGCCCCCTCCCGGCAGGTGCGCGCCCCCGCCCGGGGCAGGAGGCCAGGCCCGGCGCCCGCCTCCCTCGGAGGACCGCGCTGCGCGGGAGCGGGGAGCAGCGGGGAGCAGCGGGGAGGAGCGGGGAGGAGCGGGGAGCAGCGGAGAGCAGCGGGGAGGACCGAGGAGCGGGGAGGACCGAGGAGCAGCGGGGAGGACAGGGGAGCCGGGAGCCGGGAGCGGGCTCAGCTCCGCCGCCGCGTCCTCCCAGGGCCCCGACTGGCTCGGCTCCCGCGCCCCGCGCCCGCTCATTGGCTGCCCGCCCGGCCTCCCCCGGCCGCCTCGCCGCGCTCGCTCCCGCCCCTCCGCTCCGCTCCTCCCTCCTCCCTCCTCCCTCCTCCCTCCTTCCATCCTCTCCCCTCCTTCCCCCCTCCTTTCCTCTCCTCCATCCTCCCTCCACCGTCCTCTCCTCTTCCCCTCCTCTCCTTCTCCCTCTCTCTATGCTCCTCTCCGTGCCCCCTCCCTCCTCTCCCCATCCCTCGTCTCCCCCTCCATCTTTCCCTTCCATCCTCCCCCTCTCTCCTCCCCTCCTCTACCCCTCTCTCCTTCCTCTCTTCTCTCCTCCTCGTGCTCCCCTCCACTCCTTCTCCCCCTTCTCCCCCTCCATCCTGTCTCCCCCTCCCCTCCCTCTCCCTCTCCTCTCCCTCTCCCCCTCCCCCTCCCCTCCTCTCCGTGCTCCCCTCCACTCCTCCCTCCTCCCCTCCACTCCTCCTCCCTCCTCTCTCCCTCCATCCTCCCCCCTCCCCTCCTCTCCCCCTCCCCCTCCCCTCCTCTCCCTCCCCTCCTCCCCGTGCTCCCCTCCACTCCTCCTCCCTCCTCTCTCCCCCCTCCCCCCCCTCCCTCCTCTCTCCCTCTCCCCCTCTCCCCCTCCCTCCTCTCCCCTTCCCTCCTCTCCCCTTCCTTCCTCTCCTCCTCTCCTCTTCTCCTCCTCCTCTCCCCCTCCCTCCTCTCCTCCTCCCCTCCCCCCTCCCTCCCTCCTGCCCTTCCCCTCTGCCTCCACCCGCCCCCGTCGCGCCCACTCCGGGCTGCACTGGTTCTGTACCGACACCCTTTCCCGCAAGGTCGCGTGGAAAGCAATGCCATTCATTAAAACACCAAAACAAAAACAACAACAACAAAAAAAAAGACTTAAGCCCCTGACTCCACAGCAGCGTCTTTAGCTCCGCCGCCCCGGGAGCGACGGGCCGCCACCCTGTCCGCAGGGAGGGGCACCTGGGGACCTGGGGGGCGGGCGGCCGTCAGGTGCGGCGGGGCTGGGAGGCAGCGCGGGGGCAGGCCGGGCGGGCGGCGCGGAGGCGGCGGCAGGCTGCGCGTGCGGAGGTGCGAGCGCGGCTCACGCACCTGGCTGGGACGCGGGTGCAGGGCCGAGGGGCGGGGGCACCCCCGGGGCTCGGCAGCTGCTCCTCGGAGGCGACCTGCACCTGCTCGCCCCGGGAACGCGGCCCTGCGCGCAGACCTCTCCCCTCGGGGCGCCCCCGGGTGCCCGCGCATCTGGGTCCCGAGGGCCGCGGGGAGCTCGCGGAGACCCGCCCCGGCGCCGCAGCGTCCCTGCCCAGAGCCGGGCGGCGAGCAGCGCGTCTGAATCCCCCTGAATCCCGGGGCCACTCCCGGGGCGCTGCAGGCGAGCACCACGGGGAGCACCTCGCTCAGCCCGCCCCTGGGGTGCCCGCCCCTGGGGTGCCCGCCCCTGGGATGCCCGCCCCTGGGGTACCCGTCCCTGGGGTGCCCGCCCCTGGGATGCCCTCCCCTGGGATGCCCGCCCCTGGGGTGCCCGCCCCTGGGGTGCCCGCCCCTGGGATGCCCTCCCCTGGGATGCCCGCCCCTGGGGTGCCCGCCCCTGGGGTGCCCTCCCCTGGGATGCCCGCCCCTGGGGTGCCCGCCCCTGGGATGCCCTCCCCTGGGATGCCCGCCCCTGGGGTGCCCGCCCCTGGGGTGCCCGCTCCTGGGATGCCCTCCCCTGGGATGCCCGCCCCTGGGGTGCCCGCCCCTGGGGTGCCCGCCCCTGGGATGCCCGCCCCTGGGGTGCCCGCCCCTGGGGTGCCCGCCCCTGGGATGCCCTCCCCTGGGATGCCCGCCCCTGGGGTGCCCGCCCCTGGGGTGCCCGCCCCTGGGATGCCCTCCCCTGGGATGCCCGCCCCTGGGATGCCCGCCCCTGGGGTGCCCTCCCCTGGGATGCCCGCCCCTGGGGTGCCCGCCCCTGGGATGCCCTCCCCTGGGATGCCCGCCCCTGGGGTGCCCGCCCCTGGGGTGCCCGTCGCTGGGACTCAAAGGAGCAAAGACTTAAGGGAGGCGGGAGGCGGGGCCTGAGCCCTTAGGATCCCGAGGGCAGGGACCCAGACCGTCGTCGTTCACCCTTCCTTCTCCTCCTCAGTGTGTGTAAGCTGCTCCCCCTGAGACTCAGAAGGATTCTCTTCACAATCCAGAAGGCAACGCTCCGCTCACGGGGGTCTTTGCAAACGTTTCATGGAAACCTGTGCAATTGTGCTTCGTCTGTGACAGACCTTTAATAAAGGTTAATTAATGTCTAAGGGTCTCCTTCTCCCCTTCTGCTTCCAGGAGAGGTCAAAGAGGTTGGGAGGGTAGATGGTATTTCCAGGAAACTCACAGGCCCTACCAGCTAGTTCTATTTTACTAGTTTTATTTAACTTGGTGTGAAATGTGAAGGGATTTCATTTGATTTAGGGGTTTTTTTAATAATAAATTTATTTTTTATTGGTGTTCAATTTGCCAACATATAGAATAACACCCGGTGCTCATCCCGTCAAGTGCCCCCCTCAGTGCCTGTCACCCAGTCACCCCCACCCCCCCCAACTCCCCTTCCACCACCCCTAATTTGCTTCCCAGAGTTAGGAGTCTTTCATATTCTGTCTCCCTTTCTGATATTTCCCACTTATTTTTCTCCTTTCCCCTTTATTCCCTTTCACTATTTTTTATATTCCCCAAATGAATGAGACCATATAATGTTCGTCCTTCTCTGATCGATTGATTTAGGGTTTTGATATGATTAAACAAACTAACAGAAACAATGAAAAAAAAAAACCACTCGCATTGGATTACGTCTGGTTGTGAAGGAATTAGGCATTTAACTAAAAAGTTGTTCCAAGATAAGATGTTCGAAGTCGTTTATGATTCGAAAATCTCTAAAAACTAAAACTCGCAGGTTCCGGTGGAACTGAAACAACAGCATCAGAATAATGAGCCAGTGCTGCTTTATGTTTTGTTATGTGTCTTCTCATGCAGCTTCTGATTTAAGAGAGATTTTCCTTGCAGAGTAGCCAAACATAAGTTCTGGTTTGTGTTGATCGGAGGACGTATTGATAATAATCCATTTTACTGTTTTTTTGTATTTATGAACTCGCGGCAGCAGAAGGAAAGGGATCGTTGTAAAAACAAAGGGGATATAAAGAGGAATTTTGGTTCCGTAAGAGGTCACGTAATTTAATTTTAAAATTTCACATTTTGACATTCTCTAGAGAAGCCCGTTTGTTTAACTGCCTCCAGTGGAAGGAAGTAAAATGTGTGCCGGCTTGCCACTGAAGCCTCTGCAGAGACACCAGCAATGAGCATCCTCGGGACACACTTGCAAACAAAATGCGTTTTCACTAGGCCTCCTCCTTGGTGGTTTTCCCTGGGTAAGACCATAATGAGCCCGTCTAGTGGACAGTCATAATGGAAGTCAACAGGCACTTGCTCCTGAGTGGGATGACATACAGAGGGATTTCGTCAGCATCGCCGAACAATGCAATCCATTTCTAGAAAAAGAATCAGTCACGGGGGGGGGGGGGGGTCTGTATCTGTGAGACTGCATCCAGATGAAGGGCTCTAGATTCCCCACAGGGCCAATGATGCGACGACGTATACTGGAATTAATCGGCTTCCAAAATCTGATATTCTGAAACTAAGCCAACCTCCCCTAGCCCTAGTAAAGCCACTTAGTGATTCTCTTACATTTTCAGCTTAAAAAAAAAAAAAGAAGAAAGTAAGTCACGCAACGTGGAACACGCGGCTTGGGGAGAGCCAGGTGGTGGGCAGATGCTTATTTTCTCCTTATGTCAAAGATTACTCCAGAAAACCGAACAGTGTATCAGTCAGCAGAATTTATTACAGAGTTAATCTTGGAAACTGGAAGCATGGACATTTCTGATCCCGAGTCCCCACTCACGTTACCTTGGGAGACTTCTAAGAATCATTTTCACCGGTGACAGGGAAGCATCCAACACGCAATTGATGCTGGTCAGACTCCAGACGGTGGCAACATAAAATTGTGATGCTGAACTGTGACTGTTCTCCGAGAGACAGACTCAGGAAATTGTCTCTTTAGATGTCATCTCGTGCTCAATTTTACCCTGAACATTCGGGAGGCTATGCAACGTTTTCAAATCTAAATAAAGAAGGAACACGAAGGAAATGCAGGGACAGCCCTGGTTATAATCCAGCACTCCGAATAGTCGACTAGGCCAACATGCTACTGCGGTTGATCTTTAACTGAAATTACTGAAAGTCTAATAACATCGAAGGAGGATCGGATCTGTATGTAAAGGGAAAGAGCTGCTGAAATCTTAAGCAAAACACAATTTCCTTTGCAGTATTTTTTTTTTTTTTTTTTTTTTTTACGTCCTGGGGTAATAGGTGGTACAGATTGTATACCTCTTTTTAAAAAGAAAAGAGAAAACTTAGGTTGATAAAAATATCACCTCTAATTATATGATTCAGGATGACCCCATAAAGGTGACCTTTATCACGCTGTTACCCAGCACACTTGAGACTAAGAATTGCAGAGTCCCTGGGAAATAGTGATACAGGACAATGAAGAAGAGCGATCAATCGAAAATATCTCAGCGGTAACTACATGTGCGACTACATTTAAGAAGTAGTACCTCCCTTATTCGTAATAATAGAGAAATGAATGCTTTTTAAGAAAAATTTCTTCAGGGCGATTAAAATATCAAGAACCAATAAGCTTGTTTGGATCTAGCAGAAGAGTACCGACAACTGACAAAGGAAACCGTAAGATCCCTCACCTTCTATGCATGTGGTTCTGATTTCTATAAAATAGATCCTTATTGCACTGTGAGTGATAGAATGAAGATGCTGGTTCCCAGATAAGTGAAAATTTAGTAACGGATGGACCCCAGTTTCACTAGATTAATTTTTTTTAAAGATTTTATTTATTTATTCATAGAGACACACAGAGAGAGAGAGGCAGAGATACAGGCAGAGGGAGAAGCAGGCTCCGTGCAAGGAGCCTGATGTGGGACTCGATCCCAGGACTCCAGGACCAGGCCCTGGGCTGAAGGCAGATGCTAAACCGCTGAGCCACCTGGACTCCCCACTAGATTAATTTTTGGAGAAAAGCTGCTCAAAGTATATACCAGATTTTTTTTTTAAGACTCTGAAATACTGTCAGTAAACTTTGTAGATTTGAGGAGAATAAAATAATACAGTAAAAGTACAGATGAACATTTTCCCAATTTTCACAACCTGTGATTAAAACGACGACTCTATAAATCAGAAAGTATTGGACTAAATGTGGAGTTTGGCGAAGCTATAAGGTGATTAATTAACGAGATGAGCAAATCAGTAAGGGAAGAAAGTAGTGGGATCAACTTGGTCTGGATCACGACCACATAAAAGTCACTGTCAGCATGACCCCACTGCTTCCTGTGACAGACACATCGACTAGAATTAGGGGGGATGTATATGACCTGATGTTTCTATATCGCATCATTGTATCTCTCATGATTTCATTATCTGACTTGTGTTGTGAGGAACCATGCTCACTTTACAGGGCTGTCTTAGACCTCGAAGACTTTTACACACACAAAAGGGTCTAGCACAATCCTTGGCATATAAAAGGCTTTGGATAAAGGTTAGTAGAATCCAGATTGTAATTTCCTCAGTGAGCACTCACTAAATAAATCATATTTGCTTTCTGTGCTCCATTCTGTATCAGAAATAGGCAAATCACAAACTCTTCCCTCAAAGCTTTTTTATTAATATTGAAAATACAGCCTCCTTGCCAGGTTGTGAGGACCGTACTCACTCAGTTCAGCCTCCCATATCTCTCTGTATTTGCTTCTTTGGTATTGTATGATGAAAGTGGACATTGTGATGACCCTGAAGCATTCTAAGATTCTTAACCATTGAGTAAATATTATTTTGCACACAACATACAATATTTACAGTACCAGGAAAGCGATAAATGCCTAAAATGTCTATATAACACAGATCATGAAAGAAGGGGCTGATTAATGCTCAATTAGTCAGAATGTCCAGTTGACAAAATCATTTTCAGGACTGTATTCAATTTGCTAACGCACATTTGTACCCGTCCGAGAGAAGATAGTAGGATACCAGTAACTCTTAAACTTTCTATAATTAATACTTTCCCTAAGAGCATCTTATGGACCCTTGGAAAACTGAATCATATATCATTGTAAATTTTAATAGAAGATAATCTGTGTAATTCAAAGCACTCATCTAACATTTTCAAAAAAATTCACAAAATATATGCAAATACTTTCATCTCTTCCCTATCACTGAATATTAATGTTGTTTTTAACTTTTTGATATAAATAATGCTTCCATGAACATCTCTTTTTATAAATCTTTACCTGGGTAGCTCAATGGTTTAGCACCTGCCTTCGGCCCAGGGTGTGACCCTGGGGTCCTGGGATCGAGTCCCACGTCGAGCTCCCCACAGGGAGCCTGCTTCTCCCTCTGCCTGTGTCTCTGCCTCTCTCTCTGTGTTTCTCACAAATAAATAAATAAAATCTTTGAAAAAAAAGATTTATTAGATCTTTACTTAGATTTTTGACTATTGTACTTGGATAGAATCCTGGTAGTGCAACAGCTAAGTAAAATATATGACCACTTCTTAAAACACGTGAATTATCTTATTGCTTCTCAATACCATTGAGAAGATAAAGTAAAAGATTAATTGATTCCTCACTACTTACTCCTGAACAAGAACATTTCTTTTTCCATTTCCTTGTAGTCTCCCACATTTCACGATCAACTATTGCCTGAATTTTTGCTTAATTAGGCAGGTAAAATGACTTGTCAGTTACCACGAGCACTTATATTTCATGCCATTATGATGCCACCAAACTATATATAGTGAAAGAAAGAGAGGAAAAGAAATTTAAGGTTTTGCACTTTAGGTGTAAGAGCAGAGACATCAGAAAAGGAACCCAACAGGAGGAAGGCAGGAAGGAGGTTTTTTTTTTTTTTTTTTTTTTTTTTTTTTTTTTTAGATTTTATTTTTTTGTCTAGCGAGAGAGAGAGAGAGTACATGCACAAAGGGGGAAGGGGCAGAAGGAGAGAGAGAGAGAATCTCAAGCAGACTCCCTGCTGACCACAGAGCCCAACATGGGGCTTGATCTCATGACCCTGAGGTATGACCTGAGCCCAAACCAAGAGTCAGTCACTTAAACAACTGAGCTACCCAGGTACTCCGAGGAAGGAGTCCCTGACTGCTGAATTGCAGAATGAAAAATATGTAGTAAATTTAATAGTTAAAATCTAGACAATCAAAAAATAAATAAATAAATAAAAAATAAAAAAAATAAAATCTAGACAATCATAATAAACACCTTTAACCTGGTATAAAAAATGGGAAAAAATGGTACGTATATTGTGGATAGAGAAATAATTAAACACAACAAAATAGAGCTAAGAATGCATCTGAGATTTTTAAGTAGGATCCTAGGGAAAAATGGCACTGTAAGAGGGAAGTAATGTCTTGTTAGGAATTATAATATATTCTAATTGGAATATGCCAATGTTGAGGTGTTTGCTAGACATCATGAGGAGATAGATATACAGGGGTCACCTGGCAATAGGGGACCGTAGCTTGGGGTAGAGTTATGAGCCATCTACACAATAATACTGATGACATAAGCCTCTAAAAAATAAGAGAAAAGTTTCTACAGGATGAGTGATGAAAGCATAGCAGGTGATGTAAGGAAGAGAAGGGAAGGGATGAGAGAGGAGAGGAAAGAGAAGTCATAAGAGATGATCAGGAAACACTGTTAAATCTTATGTTGATAGGACGTAAAAGGGACATTTCAGTAAACTGAATCATATATTACTGATTAGCAAGCAGAACTTTTCTAATATTTGCAAAAACTGGCAATGTAAAAATATAGAAATTCAATTAAGTTCGGTCACTATAAAAATGTCTAAACATAGACCAAATGAACTTAGTGGAGATTTATATATTCTACAGCACACAGAATTCTAAAATGAGATTTGCACTCTTTATGTTAATGTAGGAAAAGGCTGATCTTCACTCAAAGATATGTGATTAGTTATATTTTACCATTCCCTTGCTTATTCAGAGTTGCTTTATAAGAGGGTTTCCAAGTTAGTAAACATATGTAATTTTTCATATTAGAAATTAAAGACCGTATTGAAAGCAAGGATTTGAAATGTAAATTCTATCACCTGCTCTTACCCGGAATATGTTTGAGTGAACAAAAGTGAGGGTAGTTACTATTTATTAAAGGTTATTTATATCACTACCTTGAAAGAAACCTTGGGTCGTCACATAAGGCCTGATTATTTTTAACTCAGACAAATTGATAGAGGCCATCCATCCCATAAAGAACAGAACAAGCTAAAAAGAGAACAGGGTCTCCAAAGTATTGTCTAGAAAGGGAGGCCAAAATGAATTTCGTATTGCCAGGGTTAATTTGGGACGCTAGGAAAATTGAGCAGATCAAAAGGAATGCCATTTACCTATATCTCAGGATACCTTATATTATTATTCTTTTTTCTTTTTAATTCATTGTGCATGCTCTCCTAAAATAATTTCTCTATAGGGCTTTTGCATTGTATAAGCCCAGGGCTTTTGGTTGCCATAGACTATGAGAATCATACAACAGGCCCAGGAGAGCAATGAAAATTCAGGCTTTAAGTTTATTGTTCCGTTCTGAGTTCGGTCCTGAGAGTGGCAAGATTAAATTCTAGGTAGGGTTAGGTTATTATCAGAATATTGCAGTGCTACTGGAACATATCTGTGGGTTTCAAGTCATTGCCAGAAAGGAACCGTCACTGTCCTTTGCCCAACTGAAGATCACTCTGGCTGCCAATATCCATTTATTATAGCTGGCATTTTACACACAGTATCCTTAACCATGTGTTCTCCTCTCACTGTTTACCAGTCATTACCGACATTGGTGATTTTCCATCACATTCCTCAATCCAAAATTCCTCCTTTAGAAACACCCTTAAATCTTTCTAGTACAGGCCTAGGATGTTTTGAATTTTACTTTGCACATAATAGGAATCTGATGATACAATTCCCATATTAAAAAGAGCCTCGATCCCTTTTATTGAACCATTTTCTGAATTTCCCCTAGAACTTAACTGAATGCATTATGTAATGGAGTTCTGAACTATTAAATCCTTGTGCCATTATTTTTCCCCGAGGGACTTGAAAACAAACGCTTTGATTTGGGATAGAAACCAACTTGGGTCAAATTTTGGCATCGCCACTTATTCAGTAGGTTGACATTGATAAACACTGGCTCTCAGTTTGCTCCTCCTTTGATGGTGTAATAGCACCTTTATGGAGGACAAGTTACAGTGATCACATATATTGGAGATAATTTATCTAATTCACCTATTACAATAAGTGGAATGAAATATCTTCAGTAGAGAGAAATTATAAAAATAGATGTAACCTCTCAGTTACCATTATGGTTTTTACCAAAATATGTATGCATGCATACAAAGGGCATCTTCCTAAATGTTACAAAGTTATAAGCAACTGCAAAACAGAAGAGAACACATTGCAAAGGAAAACCAGGGTATGATCTCGGGTGATAGCAACGGGGTTCATGTGTTAACATTCTGTGCTGTTGAGATCACCTACTTCGTTGAAAAGTGAAAGGCAGGACTAAAGAAGGGAATCTGCTGCCATCCACAATCTGTTCAGGGGAGATATAGATTTTCTCTATTTTAGAGTTCCAGAGGACAAAATCAGAACCCAAAGATAAAGGGGATTGGTTTGCCAATCACAGAACCTACAGAGCACAACCGTGAGGACGTGAAACAGAGAGAAAGTCAGAAAAAGAACCCAAGCAAAAAGAAGCAATTCACTTGTTGGGTGTATTTCCTGCAAAGTCATCACTATTTGCATGGGAATTCATTATCATGAAGTTGCTCACTTATTTTAGGACATTATCCCTGTTGCCTCTACCAAAGTTTGACTGATTTTGTCTGAAATCAGCTAGAACAACTGAACACGAATATGTGGAAGTGCATTAACACCATTCTAAAGAAGCCAAACATTTTCTTTCCTTATTTAGCCAGATGAAAAGGTGCCACAGGACTGTAAAAGTCATGCAAATCTGCAAAATTGTATGAAAATTGCAACATCTATACATATCAGCGCGTGGCGGTGTGTTGGAGGGTCATAAGTGGAAGATTAAAATAAGCATTTTCTATTACAGTTTTCTGTTGCTAGAGAAATAGCACACTGGTCCGTAAATCGTTCTCTCTTTAAGACACAGACCTCAAATGAACAAAAAAGCTTTTCCTGGTAATTGTACTGTATTTCCCAACTCTATAGATTTAATTTTCTGAGATGACCATTTCTAAACTTGTCTCTTTTCTATTCCAGGTCTTTTCATTTCTCACTGTTAGTGAGCAACCTCATAACAGCTCCATTTGCAAAACAAAAATAACCACAAAATCACTATTTTCTTCTTGTTAGAAAAGTCCAGCAAACTACTTACACCTAATATATTATACTCACATTCCTAATCTTTCCTCATATTACAATGGCGAGCCTACTCCTATCTAAAATCACCACTTCACTTTTGTTCTCAATCCAATATGCCGGATATTAACCTGGATTTCTCCCTTTTAATCTACTCATTTGTGTATTTTTAGAGAAAGAGTGACTCATGAGTGGGAGGGAGAGGGAGAGGATCTTAAGCAGGCTCCATGCTCAGCAGAGCCCCATGAAGGCTCCATTTCCCCTTTCCACTAAGATCATGACCTGAGCCAAAATCAAAGGTTGGAAGCTAAACGACTAAGCCACCCAGGCTCTCCTAAGCATCAAATATATATTTTAATGTAATTTTTTAAAAATATAACTCATGTGGGGATCCCTGGGTGGCGCAGCGGTTTAGCACCTGCCTTTGGCCCAGGGCGCGATCCTGGAGACCCGGGATCGAATCCCACGTCGGGCTCCCGGTGCATGGAGCCTGCTTCTCCCTCTGCCTGTGTCTCTGCCTCTCTCTCGCTCTCACTGTGTGCCTATCATAAATAAATAAAATTATATATATATATATATATATATATATATATATAACTCATGTGTAAATAAAAAAAAAGATTCAATATAACCACAAACAATTCAGAAATACCTGCCAAAAGATTAAAGATTTAATATATAGCAAAAAGCCATTATAAATTAGAAAAGAGAATTTTCAATTAAGTACAGAGGGTCCATGATTAACCATTTGTAACAAAGAATATATCCCGATTCTAATGTGACGCATACTGAAAATACATTCCAGGAGTAAATATCTAAGATTAAAGTGTCAATTTAGACAACTTTCCCTAAAAACACAGTACTGAGCTGGTCTATGTATGACCTATTTGTTAAGAAAATGATTTTATTTTAAAAAAATGAGCACATAAGCATGCTGAGAAAAATATTACAGTTAAATGTTTATCAAAATATTTAATAAGTTCTGAATATGGAAGGAGTTTTTATTCATGACTCAAAATACAGAAACAATAAAGAAGAGGGAAACAAAGAAAAAGCAGTGTGGATAGACCAGAAAGAGCAAGGCAGGGAATAGCAGAAGTTGAAATCAGAAAGGTTTGTTGAATAGTTTGAAGTAAAACACTTTAGTGGAAATAGTTGTGTGCTTCCTTGTGCATAAGAGCATGCATTTGCACGTGTGTAGACCAAAGGCCTGGAGGACAGATTAGGCCTGCCACCTGTTTTTGTAAGGCATGTGAGCCTCGATGCTTTTTTCACATTTTTAAGTGGTTACTACTTAATAAAATGTGATTATATGAAATTCAAACTTGTATCCATAAATAAAGATTTATTGGAACAAACTCATGCCCATTTGATTATCATCTATGGCTGTTTTTATGCTACAGCAATAGAATACAGTAGTTTTGACGGAGACCATATGGCCCACAAAGCCAAAAATATTTACTATCTGGTGCTTTATGAAAAAAAAAAAAAAAGACTGACCCCTAGTGTAGATATATCTTTTGTGAGTTTCTCAATATGCACTACCACACCCCATCAATGTGACAGGCAAAGCTTCATCTATTTTCATATATAAATATCATTCTACATGTTAATAGGAATTATATATATATATATTTTTTTTGCAATGACAAAGCACAGTTTGCTTTGAGGATTGCATAATACACAAGTATAACTCTATTTGAGTATTACAAGATATACACATGTAGAAAATCAGTGTACACACTTTTGAGATACATAATCACTCATGTTTGCTACTTTTGGGGGCTATGGCGAATTTCTGACAAGGCTTTATTTTCCATTTTAATTAAACTAAACATTTAATTACATTTCCAGGATTCTGTCAGCAGAAACAAATCTATAAATGTGGAGTGAAAAATTATGAGAGCTGGTCTTTAATATCCCATCACAAACAGAGCATGTTATGGGCAATCTGTTCTTTGAGGGTATATAACAACCATGCTTCACATGAATGTTAATTCCACTAAGGCATTCAACTACCGTACGGAACTTTTTCATTTTTAGCTAATATCTACCCGTTAAAGCCCAAGATTTTGAAAGTCTGTCGTATTTACAATAATATCCTGCCCCTCAGGGTTTTAATTCCCAGCACAAGAGACTTCAGTAAGTGAGTGGGTAATGCATATCAAATACAAAGTTTGCTACCAAGCAAATAGTGTCCTGCCTATGCTCAAATTCATATCAATAAAATTATACAAACGCTTAAAATTTTTATTTTATTTTCAGTAGTCAATATGTCTAGAGCAATTTGCTGGATGCTCTAGAAAAAAATGCTGTCTGTCCACAAAGTACTTAAAATGATACGTCAGTTGCAGACTTGGAGATGTGAAAACGGAAATAAGAAACACCTTATATCCAATGAGGGATGTTAAGTGTAGAGGATTATATGTCAACTTTCACCCATCCGTTCTCATGGAGTCCATACTTCTGTGTATTACCTGCGTTCTGGAATCAGTCTTCAGGTCTATTCACAAGTCTGATTCCATTATCAACTAAGAACAAGCCCATTACTCACGACCAATTTGCCCTTAACCAAGATCACCAGAATGATACGTGAAATCAGAATGGTGATACGTTAATGTGCATAGAAGATTCCAAGTGCTAAGGAGACCTAAAATTGCAAGTTCACACAAAAACGTATTCTTACTCTGTTGAAAAAGAGTAAGAAGCCAAATTGTTATGAAAAGATAGCTTTGTAGGAACAGAAAGAGAGCACAAGGAGTGAACTACTATAATTCAAATATTTAATGGCATCAGACAAAGATGATTTATATTTCTCTAAAAATATGTTAAATACTTGGCCAAGACAATTCCTTCATGGATGGGGAATGCTAGTATCTGCTTCTCATTTTTTTTTTTTTTTGTTTCCATGGCTGATAATACGTCATTCTCAAAGACATACTACTTAAAAGTTTAATAAATTTAAGAAGAGTGCAATTTACTTTGCTGGACTAGACCTATTCTATCTTTTTGTATTTGGTTTTTCTCTACTTTGGTCCATCATATTGACCCTGAATTTTAAACATCAGAGTTAATAAATTTATTTATTTCCTCTTATTGGGGGATGTATCAACTGAATCCCAAAGTAATTGCATAAAGAAATGATAGAATATATTCTCTATCCTCCATATAACCACAGATGTTGAAAAATTGTAATTTTTTAACCTTTCTACCATTTCCTTTGGTAATTTTTATTTGACTTCTGTTGCCCTCATTCCACCATGTTAATCTCTCCCAAAAAGTCCCAAATCATTCATTTCATTAGGCATATTTTAATCCTTTACTGAATTTTCAGTAGCACCAACTATGTTTTCCTTGTTAAGCAAAACACACAAAATCCCTTTCTTTAAGTTTTGAGACCAAGTACATTTCTATTTTTACTCCCATCTCTCTGGTTGCACCTTCTCAAACTCCTTTGCAGTCTTGCTCTTCCCCATGTTTAAATGTTGGAATTCTTTGTGACTATTTCCTTAGTTTCTAACTTGGTACTCAGATCTAGGCAATCTTGTCAGAGACCGGACCTCGGACAATTTCTCTCTGGGGATGACCCAAATATGCATTTCTAGACGATGCCTCTTCTGTGACCTGTATATCCAACTGTTGCTTGACTATTTCTTTGGATACCTTTAAGGCACTATAAAACTAGAATTCTAAAATAAATAAATTAATTAATAAAAATAAAAAATAAAAAAAAAATAAAAACTAGCACTCTAGAACTGCAGTAATGATCTCATTCCTCAAAACTGGCCTTCTCCCTACAAGTCCTTATTTCAACAAAAGGTTCTACTGATGCAACCACACATTTTAAGAATTCAGGGATCGCCTTTTATTACTCATCCTCCCCTACCACACACATACATCTAGTGTGTCATCACACACTATCATTTTGCCACATAAATAGCATTTCAATTCCATTCTAGGCCTTCCTGTCTAATTCATCTTTCCCTAAATTACAAAAATAATTTCTTAACTGGTCTCTATAAATTAACTGTTATTCTTATCCAAACCATTCTACTCACTACATTAGAGTGATATTTTTTTGAAACAAAAAAAGATTTTTAAAGATTTTATTTATTTATTTGAGAGAGAGAGAGAGTGAGAGAGAGAGAGAGAAGCTAGTGAGAGAGAAAGCAGAAGCAGAGGGAGGGGCGGAGAGAGAAGCAGACTCCCCATGGAGCAGGAAGCCTGATGTCAGGCTCGATCCCAGGACCTTGGAGTCAAGACCTGAGCCAAAGGCAGATGCTTAACCAACTGAGCCACCGAGGAGACTCTTATTTTTCAATTTTTTTGTTTAAATTCTAGTTAGTTAACGTATAATGTAATAATAGTTTCAGGAGTCGAATTTAGTGATTCATCACTTACATGTAACACTCAGTGCTCACGGTGATTTTTAAATATAGACCAGATGCGTATTGATTACCTCAGAACATCCTTTGATTGATTCAACTCCTTTTAGAATAAAGAGGGAAGTCCTTGCTTTCACATTCAAGGGTAAGCATAGTTACTTAGTTATTGCTTAGTAACCTGAAATGCTACAAGGACACTGAGAGTTAAAAAGGTATTTATAATTGTTCAATGAACATTAAAATCTGTCAAAATTGTACATGTTCTGAAAAAAGGATCTGTCTAGCTACCCTAATAGAGTGTTTAGTTCTAAATAATGGAATCCAAAATGACTTCAAAGAACAGTTGGCATAGAAAGGATATGGAGAATTTTGTTATGAAAAGAATTCTGAGAGGCATCAGGGTGGCTCAGTCAGTTGAGTGTCTGCCTTTGGTTCAGGTCATGATCTTGGGGTCCTAGGATCTAGGCCCATATAGGGTTCCTGGCTCAGTGAATTCTGCTTCTCCCTCTCCTTCTACCCTCCCCCCACCCTCACCACGTGTGCATCTCTCTCTGTCTCTCAAATAAATACATTTTTTTTTTTTTTAAGAAAAGAACTTGAGGGATCCCTGGGTGGCGCAGCGGTTTAGCGCCTGCCTTTGGCCCAGGGCGCGATCCTGGAGACCCGGGATCGAGTCCCACGTCGGGCTCCCGGTGCATGGAGCCTGCTTCTCCCTCTGCCTGTGTCTCTGCCTCTCTCTCTCTCTCGCTGTGTGCCTATCATAAATAAATAACAAAAACAAAAACAAAAACAAAAACAAAAAAAAGAAAGAAAAGAACTTGAAGAGGCCATTTTAGTCTAAGAAAGGTAGAAATTAAGCAAAAGTACAGTAAGCATCACAACATGTTTTGTTTGGACTAGAAGGGATCAGATTGGGCATCATACCAGAAGAGTCACATTTGTAAGGTTCTTATATAACCGTTTCCATGCTTGTCACTAAAGTACTCTCCCTGAAGCAAATTCTTTTTGCTGCTTTGTAATGATATCACAAAACTCTTCTGTAGTCATCGATTTAGATCCCAGAAGAACTGGCAAAATAAAATGAGACTTTCTTTCATTTTCTTACTTGGAGGACACATCAGGAGGCTTCCCAGGGAGACTAAAATCACTTCTGAACTTTCAAGTCATGTGCTGTCATGCAAAAATATCTATAATTACTTTTCTATTACTTATTAAAGTAGATAAAGATACTTGGGTAAACATTTGATTACGACAATGTCAAAATGACAAATATTTCTGTCAGTTGTAAGAAATATCCTTTAGTCTAAAAAAAAAATGTCCTATGTAACTATACTCTGTATTTCCTGTCTATGTCATTGAAGCAATACCTCAAAAGAAAAATAACTGTGAATTCCTGTGAAGTTTGACTGTGTGTTTGAGACACTCATATATATGTGTTGAAATTTCAGGCACATCCTGTATTTGAAGAAAAAATTAGTTTGAAAGAGGGCACGTGATGGGATGAGCACTGGGTGTTCTATGCAACTGATGAATTATTGAAAACTACATCTGAAACTAATGATGTACTATATGTTGGCTAATTGAATTTAAATAAAAAGAAATGAAAGAGACTTTCAGCATTGTTCAAATTCTGCTTTGTATTGTTAGAAGTTAAGAACTGACTTCCCTAAGCAGATAAAATAAAGGTTGGAACTCATCCTGAAATACGGAAAAGTCTGGAGATAATGAAAATTTAAAATAAAGTCACTGAAATTATTGTCACTTGAAAACACCAATCCATGGGCAAACTCATCAAAGATATATCATTCTTGTACCTTCTCAGTTCTTTTTTTTTTTTTTTTTGAAGTACTTCGTAAGGAGTTGAGGTTGACTATTCTAGAGCAACAAGAAATATTGAAAAATTGACCCACTCATCCCCTCTCCCTCAACCAATGCCTAGGTGAAATTACTTTTCTTCATTCTCCAAAATGACCATTTCTCACTGTCCTTGATGATTGCCCCACAAAGATTCTTTGTGCGTAGAATCATTTGGGAATGATCTAGAACTTTAGAAGTATTTGTTACTAGTGTTGTTATTTTTATAAAAGTCTCTAAAAAGGGAAAACTAACAATTCGTCAACTTTCACATGTTAATCTTTACATATAATCATGTACATTATGTGCATATGAACCTGCTTAGAATTCGTGAAGTAATAATACTGCTTGCATTGCAAAGGCAATCTGCATGGAGACAAGCACTTGATAGCTCAAATATAGAATATGGTCAGGAGGGTCCCATGTTCCATGAGGGGAATGCTCCCACTAGGTCTTCACTGACTTTTTTAAAAAATATTTTATTTATTTATTCATGAAAGACACAGAGAGAGGCAGAGACCCAGGCAGAGGGAGAAGCAGGCTCCATGCAGGGAGCCCGATGTGGGACTCGATCCCGGGACCCTGGGGTCATGCCCTGAACCAAAGGCAGACGCTCAACCACTGAGCCACCCAGGCGTCCCCTCACTGACTTTCTAATGATCACTTCTACTAACGGACTGACAATTATGACCCCGATGTGTTCTCTATCACAGCTTGAAAGTAGGACTTATTAGGTCAATGACTAACCAAAGCAGAAAGTCTGTGAACCAATTTTTTTTTTTTTTTTTTTTTTGTCTAGGACATTATGGAAGAGAAAGATTATTTTCAAGGCCTCTTGGTATCTGATGCTGTTTATTTGTACTGATTGATAGCATGATGAATTTTATTTATAGATACCATCCACAAAACAATAGTTAAAGCTTCTATCAAATCATGTCCTCAATTCAGTCGTACACATTTCAATGTAGATATTGGAGACAAGCCTCGGGCTGCAACATGCACATTTAAATCTACACCTATCCAACTATTTTTTTACAAACCAAGCCGTTAGAGAACCAAAAATTTCCCTTGTAACTGCTTATTATAACTGCATTTTGAGACCTAAAATTAGACTGCCCCTTTGTTTGATGCAGCCAACTGTACTTCTGATGTGCTTTTCCCAAATGCCGTTCAGAGTAAGAAAAGTTGTTTATGGTGAGACCCGCAATATTTTTAGATTACTTTTTTAAGTCAACAGTTACCCTGCTGCTTCTTGTGTCATTTTGGAGAAAATGGTTGTACAAAATGCCACTGACAGAATATTTACAGCATTTCTTGGCTACTCATAAAAGAGTAGGGGTTCTCCAACTATGCTGGGCGAGCATCGGCCCACCACACTTTCAGATCCGATGAGATCAATCAAGTCCAACAGTTAACATTCAACTACATTTCAAAATGTTTGTGAAGTGAAGGCTCTGTGCTAAGTCCTGTATATAATTTTAAGATACAAGGAAGAAAAATCCACAGTCTCCACTTGCAAGCCATCTTACGGTCTATTGGAGAAGAGAGAAACAGAAGGTGGATGTTTAATACTGTCAATGTGATAAGTATTGCTATGATCGGATGAAGTCAGGATAAGAACTCTTCCAGAAATGGCATCTAATCCAGTCTTAGAGGAATTGAAAAAATCTCCCCCAAAGAAGATGTACTATGCTGATATCTGAGGGGTAGATAAGAGATTATCATGTAATGAGGGCATGAGAGAGCTTTCCAAAGCAAACAACTAGATCTAGGTTTTTGAGTATATAGTAAGAAAGCAAAAGATACAGATATTTCTACATGAAATTCAAAAACCAAAGTTAAAAAAAAAAAAAGCCAAATGCTAAGCATAAGAAAGCAGGATACAGTCAGGAATCTTTAGCCAGATGATCCTATCACTGTCATTTTTCTCTACCATTAGGCAAGGTTAACAATGTTGCAGATAGGGAAGTGAAGAAGTAGAAGTGCCAGTCCAGAAAGTGGGAGCCCGTCTTTCATAAATCACCACACACAAGCATCACCAAGGAGGCAAGTGGAGGCAGGCGTGCAGCATAGCTGTTTCCTTGACATGAGGAGAAGTATATGATGGCAGTGACCTGTTCAACTGTTGATCATTTGGTTGGGAGAGAGACTTGTCCAAGCTCTGATGCTCTCTTTTCTTGTAGAGATTATCCTTCAACAACCCAGGACACACACATTCCTCTAGACTGGAGGGAGAATAATAGACTTCTATAGAGTTGGAGATAGGATGGAGAGGAGAGGAGAGGAGAGGAGAGGAGAGGAGAGGAGAGGAGAGGAGAGGAGAGGAGAGAAACTATATCAAAAGAGTCAACAGGAAGAAGCATAGCGGGGACATTAGTTGGAAGAACCATGGGTTTTGGCAATATTTCCCATATTCTTTGTGAATTATAGATATGAACTTCACGTTGATGAGAAACTCTGACTCAGAAATGGAGATGGGCCATATTTAGCCATGAGACAATAGGCTGGCTTCCATAAGTTTCCTATAGATCCCCAAATGACAAAGAGCATGACCCAGTATTTACTCTGTACCCTTAACTAGATGTGAGAGAAATTGAGTTGGTATGTGTCTCCAAAGGCAGACTGATTGGACACAGCCCACCCATCAGAAGGACATGGTACAACCAGCAAGTACTAAGGGTCAGGAGGATAAACAGCTATAGCTCAGAGCCACAGTCATGTATCAGCATCAGAGCAAAACATGGTCAACTGCCAGAGTGTTGGATGTAGGACAAAATAAAAATATTAATCCCATATTTATACATGTGGAAAAGAAAAATGGGGATTTATATTTAAATAAAGATATCACTTTATAATGATAACTAATATGTAAGTATTCATTTCTGTGTGCCTACTGAATTCCATCTGAGAACATTTACATGTCAGCTACCACTCTATTTCAGAGAACAGGATACAGAAATGAATTATTATGTAACAACTGAATAGAGAAATCGTGAAAGGTTTCCAGAGATTATTGAATATCCCTAGTATGCAGTGGAGATAATGAGTTTGTGTCCTGCCAGCAGAATGGTAAATACTTTGACTAATGAACATGTAGGTGTTTGGACAGTATGATGCAGTAAAGAGACGAGAAAGCAAAGAAGTTGCATTCATAAAATGGAATAAAATTACAGATGAATGAGGTCTTCAAAGGAAGTATAGATAGCTATAAGAGGAAAAAATTAAATCAAAAGATTGCAGGTCTTGCTAGAAATCAGTGGCGTAAATATACTGAACATTACTGTACTTCACCTGAGACCCTCAAATATAAAAATTCTTCACATCAACAAAACTCAACATGATGTATTTGCAGTCCAAGTGCTGGTTTGAACAGGCATGAAAAGAGATGTATACACATTTCCATTGTCCAATTTTAAGTGAATGGTATATTATCTAGCCTCTGTTTTGGGGAGGAATGCATAAGATTGTGCCTTTGTAGATTTCTGGGCATGGGGTGCAGGCTTCTACTTTAATTCACAAGCTCTACTGGTGCACAAATACAGGTTTGCCTGTATACACCATGGTCCTGGGGCTAGTTTGTTGTCCAAGTCACATTTGAACTGCCTACCAGTAAAGAGAAAATGATCAATAGTTCTGAGTATTTTTAAATAATAATGCCTTTCATTTGACTTTTCTCCTTTTCATGTGTCATGTGCCTTTTTTTTTTTTAAGTAAATGGTAATATCAAAAGAGGACCATCCACACTGTCAAGAATTTTACAATGCAGTTTCATGATTCTTTGGAGAAAGCAATTGAAGATTTTTTTGAATAAATTAAAACATTCACTTAAAATATTGAATAATTTTCTAATTAATATAATTGTGAAGGACTAATTATGCGCTGAAAAACTTCAAATATTTAAGGAAATCTTTTCCTTGTAAAATTGGCTTTTGTTAATCAAGTCTCTCTTCTTTTTTTTTTTTTTTTTTTTTTTTTTTTTTTAATTCAGGCCTTTACATTGCCAGTCTGGGAAAGAAATAAAAGTCCTCACCAAATTCTATTTATAAGGACATTGCAATTTCAAGGAAGAAAAAAAAAAAAGAAAAGAGAAGAAAAGACAAAACCCTCAAATTTGCTATTTTTGGTTAGATATCCTATTTCTTTTGCCATTGAGAAAAGAAATACTATTTTCATGAATAATATTGGACTGGAGAGATAATATTAATCTCTCAACAAACCAGTTTCAAAATCATTAAAGGCTGTTAAAGATGAACTTTCATTTCTAAAAAAAAGTGTTCTGAAAACATAACATTTGCAAAACTCACATAATATAAAAATTAAAATGTCCTTTAGACTTTAAAAAAAAATCACTAAACTTCCCATACCCCATACATATTTGAGTGGCTGTGAAGAGAAAACTCTTGTGTCACATTAATGGTCAGCAATTGGGGAAGCATATTAGAACTAGTTCTTTCCAGAGAACCAGATGGGGGAAGAAGTTATATTTAAGAAATAAATTTGGGCAGCCCAGGTGGCTCAGCAGTTTAGCGCTCCCTTCAGCCCAGGGCGTGATCCTGGAGACCCAGGATCAAGTCCCACATCGGGCTCCCTGCATGGAGACTGCTTCTCCCTCTGACTGTGTCTCTGCCTCTCTCTCTCTCTCTCTCTCTCTCTCTCTCTCATGAGCAAAGAGAAAATAAATAAATAAATAAATAAATCAATACAACACATACAACACAAAACTTAATAAAAAAGAAAGTTTGGAGAAAGTGGATAAGCAAAAAGAAAACCAAGGCTTGGTTTCTTTGGTCTTAAAGTAGGAAGTGGATAGTCTCGTAACCACTTGGAAAGTCTTGGAAAGACGAGTCTTGGAAAGTCTCGTAATGTAAGTAGGTAAAAGAGAGCAGAATAGGAAAGCAAATGGTTAGAAATTTTTCACTTAGCCTCATGGTTAAGATTTATCACTACCCTTAGTAAACCAGAACTGGGCTCCATTGCCTTGTCCTTTAGAGTTAGTTATGTAAGAGCACCTATGGTAAATGAATGCATAGGCCTCTGTGTAAGTTCAACATTTCAACAAGATCCTAACACAAGGATAGGACCTAAGGTTAAAGAGAATGATCTGAGTAGGGAGAGAGAGCATGAATAGAAAATATGTATATTGGTCTCTACCCCTCCCTGGGTTCCTGATAAAGAGTTTCTAAAACACTTGTAACTTCCTAAGTAATAAGAACACTAGGAGCATCTATTCTTCTAATATTTGTCTTTGACGCCATCCCTGACACAAGGTTCCTAAAATACTTGTAAATTCCTAAGTGACAAGACTGTAGGGGAAGCATCTTTTGTCCTACTGAGGTTTCTGAATGGGGGCTGGTCACTGGAAAAACCAAGCCATGATTAGGAGCTTGGAATTTTCAGTGCTACCCCTCCTCATCCAGAGAGGGGAGAGGGGCTAGGAATGGAGTTAATAACTGATCATGACTACGTGAGGAAGTCTCCAAAAAAAACCCAATAGTAAGGATTCAGATAGCAGTTGGTTAGCACATCCACCTATCCAGAGGGTGACAGCCCCCAGTTCCGTGGGGACAGAAGCTTCTGCACTTGGGACCTTCTCAGACCTTGCCCTATGTATCTCTCTTCATCTGGCTATTTATCCGTGTCCTTTTTCATATCCCTTAAACTCGTAAAGGTAACTTATCTGTTTTCCTAAGTTTTGTGAGCCACTTCAGCGAATTAATCAAACCTGAGGAGGGAGTTATGGGTACAACCAATTTGTAGCCAAACTGAATAG
Organism: Nyctereutes procyonoides; assembly: GCF_905146905.1. Lineage (NCBI taxonomy): Eukaryota > Metazoa > Chordata > Mammalia > Carnivora > Canidae > Nyctereutes > Nyctereutes procyonoides. The sequence continues at coordinate 3,858,252 of NW_026575046.1, forward strand.
AAGTTGTGGGTAAACTGGAACCAACTCGTTGTGATTGACATCTGACATGCTCATGGGTGGGAACAGTCTTATAGGACTGAGACTTAACCCATAAAATCCGACACTAGCTCAGGGTAGAATGGAGTTAAATTGTAGAACACACAGCTCATGTTGCAGATAATCACTCGGTATGAGAAAATGACCGCCACACACTTGGTAATCGAGTGTCAGCAGTGAAGTATTTTTGTGAGTAGTAAAGGAGATGCTCAGGTGAAAGAAAACCATGGTGGGAAAGAAGTGATTTTTTTTTTTCCAATATAGGAGTTGGGAAACCAAGTTTCAGTCCATTACGGAAAGACTCAACAGGTAACAGGTATAGGTGGTTAGTATTTGTCAGAATAGGACTAAACGCTTTAGAGTGTTTACCATTCAGATCTAAAAATCACAAGACAAAGAAGGTTTTGTTGGCATCCTTTCTTCATGGTCGAACTGAGGGCTGGGAGGTCACATAACGTACCAATGGTTGAGCCCATGTGGCCAATTCAGGTGTTCTAAACCCAGAGCTATGCACGTAACCCCTCTCCTGTTGGGCACATATTATAAAGATATAGACTGAGATGGACTTAGGAATGTCTAGAGATAGACCAATAATCTTAAGTGAAGTCAGACCCAATATACGATAGAAACAGAACTATTAGACTCCATGGTATGACTTATTGAAATAAGAATAAACGTGAAAAGCATTGCCACTTGGAGAATTTTTTTTGGCTTATTAAGCTTTGTTTATGAGTAGGTATGATTAAAAAGTTCATGTACTTGAAGTAAAATATTCTGTATTATAGAGAATTTTTAATATTTGCATGTGAGGGACCTTAAGAAAATAAAAGAGCTGAGATATTTATGGTACATGATTTTCTTATAGAATAGACTTCCTAAAGCAATATTTTAAGGTGATAGATGCAATTAATAACACACTGAAAATGAGAAGAACCAAGAGTTTTCTTCCATGGAATGAAAATGAGCAACTGGAACCTTCAGATCAGGAAGAAACAAAGTCTCAGGTATTGGGTATAAGACCAATGAGTCATCTGAGAATAGGGCATTGCTAATAAACTTGAGAAGTTAAGCAGCGCGTTGCTATCTCCATGGTATTAAGCACAAAGAAAATATCACTAAACAAGGAATGAATATTGCACTGATTTTATATAGAGAGAGACAATAAAATAAGAATGATAATGTCATTTGAAGCACAAAACAGAGTAGCTAAAGTCAAGGCGTGTTTGCTTCAAAGCGGCATAGAGGGATCACTTCTAAATGAAGAGAGTTTACATATATTTTGCTGATGATATATAGTAGTACAGAGATCATGTGCTATTTTATGACTGAGTATTCCAATTGGATGAAAATGATGGGGGATTACAAACTTGCCAACAAATACATTTTTTTCCCCAATAAGCTAAAGTCAAGCACAGACTTTATTAATACTTGCTTAATAAAAATAGTGTGGTTAAGAGGATTTTATCCCTAGAAAATAATCATCGAAGGGATATCACAAGGCAACTCGTTTTTTATATTTTGCAAAGGAGTCACCACAAGGCAACTATTATTCTATTTTTGTTATTCACATCTTCCTCCACTGCTCACTAGTAATCTGTGTTTCACTGAAAACCTATTTTCATAACTTAAACACCAGATATCAACTACTCCACTGAATTCATATTTAACAAAGACCTATTGTTACTCAGTTGCTATATTATGTTTTTCATGTGCTCATTTTAGTGAAATTATTCAACAAAACTAATAAGAAAATAATGGGTAAGACCTGGGAGCTAATTTTCCAACATAAGGATTATGACATATGTTGATTCTATAAAACCTAATAAAACTGATACTGTTTCTACTCCAATGTTTAGATGAATTATATCACCATCTGATCTTGAGGGGACCCTAGGAACAATATTAAAAAAAATAATCAAGCCTTAAATAAATATACAAGACTTGGTAATAAGCATAGGACAGATACAAAAACCTATTGTTTACTACATATATTTGAAAGATACACACCTTTAATATAAAGGAGCAATTAGCTATCAGACCCCTTCCAAATATTTTCCTTAAAATGATTTCATGGTTTAAAAGTAAATTTTCACTTAGGAAAGAGTAATAATAAATCCGAAGAGAAACAAGTTTCAGATGAAATTTAGGAATAAAAATCCAAGGATTCCATAGGTTTCATATAATTATTATAGTTTATAGATGTAAGAGAAATGGAAGACTATTTTGAAATCAGAAGGACAAACATGTCATGCATATATATAATTAACTGGAATTTCCAATGTCTGTGTTTCTCCAGTGTTTATTTTTATTTTTTTCCAGTGTCTAAAACGGCTACCTTCTAGCATCTTTCACAGAGACCGTAAGGTAATAATATTCGTTGTTTATAAGTTTACATCAGAAAAGTGAAGCATCCATTTTAACCCTTTCAGAAATATCCATATTTTTTCCCACAGAGTCTATCTTAAATGTTGGCTATACATTTTTTTTAGACCTTAAAATATACCAAACCTAATAGAATTCTTTCCCCAAACACCTGCTCCTTCTTGAAATCCCTTTTCTATGTGGATGACATAATTCTGTTATGACATCTTTTACACTCTCCTTCCACTTTCTTTATTTTAAATATTTTATTTATTTACTCATGAGAGACACAGAGACAGAGGCAGAGACACAGGTAGAGGGAGAAGCAGGCTCCCTGTGGGGGGAACCCAATGTGGTACTCGATCCCAGGACCCCGGGATCATGCCCTGAGCCAAAGGCAGATGCTTCACCACTGAGCGAACCAGGTGACCCCCTCCTTCCACTTTCAATTAATTTTTAGTTATATCTTAATTTCAAAAATGACTCTCAAATCGATTCCCATAGTCTAATATCCACAGCCCTCGGCTTTGCTTTGAAAGGCACCCACCCTATCTCAACTGTAAGCAACTGCACTTGCTGTACCCTTTCTTTATGACCCTCATTTAATTGTTTATACTGTTCATTGGCTGGTGTTCTTAGTTGTGAAAAGGTAAATCCATCCCAACCAAAGAAGAACAGGATTTAGTAAGTCGTACAGATAGCAGAGTCTTTAACGGGGCTTAAGTGTCTGAGCTTCCATGAAGGACTCCAGACTACACCCAAAACTGGGCCACTGAATGAGCAAGACTGGCCCTGAGCATGACACAGAGAACTCCAGCAGCATATTGTCTATGATATAAGTCAACAAAATGCTCAGTCTCTCCTGTTAACCAAACACGATTCTGCAGAGCTCACCATTAGTGTGCGAATAAGAGCAACTTAATTTCCACCTGGAACTCTCAATGCAACCAAGTCTGGGAAATGCAGTTTTTAGTTTTTGGATCAAGGCGATACAAGAAAAGGTACTAGCTGGAGTGAATGTGGAACACATAGATTCATGATACCCATTACATATTGTAAACAAAATTATATTTAAAAATCTAATCTTATCATGAAACTACTATTCTTCTGTAAAAATGTCTTGAATTAACCATTGTCTAAGGACTGAAATCCAAACATCATCAATCTTTCTTTACATAACCATATACTGGCTCAAAAATTTCCTGTAGAATTCAACTTTGCTTTGTATTCTTCTAGGCTCTTATTTTAAGAAATAATACATACCTTCCTGCTCTCAAAGTGTTGAAACTGTAGATAGGGTGCTATGCAAACTAAATAGGAGGCAATGTGAGGTGGAATGATATAATAATGTTCTGTAAAATGTCCCTTGAGACCCAAAAGGGGTAATGTGAGGTTAAAAAAGGCAGAAGTGAGGAAACTGTTCAAAGGCCAAATGGTATTTCATCAAGGCTCTGAACCATGAGAATGTGTTGTCCTGCTACCATGTGACCCTAGGGTAGAGACACAAAGACAAGAAGAGTTTATAGACTTGTGTAAAGATATAAGAATAAGGAAATTTGGAGAATGATACATCTGTAGGAATGACTAAAAAGGGGCACCTGGGTGGCTCAGTGGTTGAGTATCTGCCTTTGGCTCAGGTTGTGATCCTAGTGTTGGATCAAGTCTCACATGGGGCTCCACACAGGGAGCCTGCTTCTCCCTCTTCCTATGTCTCTGCCTCTCTCTGTCTTTCATGAATAAATAAATTCCTTTTTTTTAAAAAGGAATGACTAAAAAGTTGGCTTTACATGTTGATGTGATGATATAGTGGATGAAGAAGATCCTCATCAGCTTTACTAAGGGTTTAAATTGTGCTGTACAAGTGATTGAGAGTCACTGAAGGAGTTGGAACAGTGATGGGTCTATTATTCTTATGAGTAGGATGGGGCATGGCGAGCAAAGTGTGGGAATAATGAGTAATTAGAACTAATTACTCTAGGGTCAGATCCAGATTCAGGCAGTGGCTTTGAGTATTAGAAGGCACCAGTGCATAAAGAAGATGTGGTCTATATATATGAAGGAATATGACTCAGCATTCAGAAAGGACGGATCCCCACCATGTGCTTCGATGTGGATGGAACTGGAGGGTATTATGTGAATGAAGTAAGTCAATTGGAGAAAGACAATCATCATATGGTGTCACTCATACGAGGAATATAAAAAATAGTGAAAGGGACCATAAGGGAAAGGAGGGGAACTGAGTGGGGAAAAATTAGAGAGGGAGACAAACCATGAGCAACACCTAACTCTGGGAAAACAAAGGGTGAGTAAGGAGAGTTGGTTGGGGGGGGGGTTGGAGTGACTGGGTGACAGGCACTGAGTGGGGCACTTGATGGGATGAGCACTGAGTGTTATACTATATGGTGGCAAACTGAATTTAAATAAAAGAAAAGAGAAAAAAAAAAAAAGAGCCAGTGCTTTGAAAATGAATGAGGATGTAGTAACATCGGGACTCAACCTGGATGGTCTTCAACATTGTGGCTTATTTACTAACAATTTCTCAACCAGTAATTCTGAATTTTCTTGGCTCTTTTTTGTTTCCTGCCTTGATACACTTCTTTCCCTCTCCGCTGAATAGCCTGTCACTCTTTGCTCAGATTTCTACCTAACAAGATCTAGCTCAAAAGAGCTTTGCTTTGTAAATCTTCCTTCACTCCATGGCGGTGATGGACATACCCTCTTCCCCGCTTGAAGAAATCTACCTCCTTTCCTAAATAAAAGCGCAGACCCAGTACACTGTAGGTACTGAGTGTGGGCTACATTTCCACTTGGCTACGAATTTCTAAGGGACAGAGACTACATCTTAACTTGTGGAATGTAGTAGGGTTTTGAGAGATGTGAAAAATCCTTACAAATTAACATAAAGTACACAAATGTTTTCCAGGATACATAGGGCAGCCTAAGAAAAAATAGCCAGATAATAAATATGTTGAAATGTTTCCAACTTCTCCGCTTGCTTTTTTATAACAATCTTTTGTGTTTCCATTTAGGCAATATTGATATAAACATGTAAGATAGATTCCTATACTTTCAAACTAGTGGGCGTGAAAATGAACAAAGTTCATTTAGTTAATTAGCAAAGGCAAATCAGCATTTTAGTTTTGTCTTTGGCCCAACCTCACCAGTCTGTGTTTCACAAATAGGACTTTCGTTTCCTTTCCAGAGAATAATGTGTGATGAAGGCCCAGGTCGGTTTTAACTGCTATTTTTTTCCCTCTTAATCAGTTTTCTTGCCCTCAGCCTCATTTTCCTTTAGATGGTTCATACATTTCCTCTTGTTCCTACCAATTCAAAATTATAATCTTCAGCTCTGTTTTCTAGGGTACATCTTAGCAACTTCTGTTTTACTTCATGTGTATGTTTTTCATACTCCTTTTTTTTTAATATTATTTGTTACATGCTCCTTCCATGACTATCCATTTATCAGTTGGTCCCTTTTCTAGAACGGTAACTTCTGTTACAAGATATGTCCTATTAAATGTCCATCAACTACCAAGTTCAATTAAAAAAAAATCTTATTTGGGATAATTTCCTTCGTAAAGGAGTGTCAGAGACTAAAGCATTCTAAAACATCACTGGTTTTCCCATCTCTTACACGAATTAAAATGTACTCTTGCACCATTCTGTGTTAGGTAATTCAATTTTGTTTCATGTTGGTAATCTGATCCGGGACTGTTCTGAGAACAGGCTGCATTTCTTATAACAGGAGGACACAATAAAGAAGCTTGTTGGATGGGGATTTGTGAGGGAATTTATGGATAGGAAGATAGGATCTTTGGTCAAATGATGACTTTACACAGATTAGTTGCTATGTGACTACTGGTGAATTATTTACGGTCTTTAGTTTGCTCAAATGTGAACAAAAAAAAATCAACAACAAAGTAGATAATATCTTTCTTGTGGAATTTCTCTGAAGTTTGGAAGTAATATACATATATATATACACACATATACTATTTATGGTATATATATAATTTATATACCATAATAAATATATATACACCCCATAAAAAGTATATACACACACACACACACACACACACACACACACACACACACACACACATATATCAAGCTATATACTGTAGTTAGAAAATATCTGACACAAAACCTATCCAAATAATATGTATTAGTTACATTTAAAAGGTTTTAAGCATAGCAATTCCAGGTTTTCGTCATGTAGCAAAATATAAATGTCTTACTGTCTAGCTTGGAATTCTTCTGATAAAGCTCTATCTAGGTTGATATCGAGCACACGTTCAAACCCACCTGTGGGCTGTGAACGTCAGGTCAACAACAGGAGCAAGTCAACACTGTCTATTGAAAATAAAAAAGGAAGTACTAGCTAAAAAGTAGCTTCACATAATAGAGGTTGGACTCCAATATTAGGATCCACAAAATATTTTCCTTATGAAAATAATGCTACTAGGGCGCCTGGGTAGCTCAGTCAGTCAGACATCTGACTTCGGCTCAGGTCATGACCTTAGGGTCCTGGGATCCAGCCCCAGGCTCCCTGCTCGGTGGGGAGTGTGCTTCCCCCTCTGCACCCCCTACCATGTTCCTGCTTTCTATCTCTCTAATAAACAAATAAAATCTTTTAAAACATAAAATAGTACTGGCTTATAAGGAATTAATCCATACACTTTTTATGTGTGATTAAATTATGTGTTCAAATATATAAACTAACGCCCTAAGAGCCACATAATATGTATGGTAGACTTTTAGGGTGGTTAATATAATAGAGAATGAGGAATAAGTCTGAGTAAGATATAATACATAATCTAATTGTTATCAGTTTTGATAATGGTTTCCTTTGGTCAGTTCAAACATTTCCCATTGTTGGTACCAATTCAAAATTCTAACATGCAACTCTGTTTTCTAAAGTAGCCACTCAGCTGACCTATGTTTAAAATATATGATAATGAAATGGGATTAAAAGTTTAATGGGAAAGATGGGAAAGGGTTTAGCATTTATTAAGAACTTACTACACATCACAGCTGGATACCTTTACCTACCATTAATTCTTTGGGTCTTTGAGAACTACTGAGGGAGACGGTATTTCTTGCATTTCACACAGGAGCAAAGGAAGTTCTGTGAAGACTTCCCTGGCGATGCTGAGCCTGAGAACAGCCTGGCTGCTGGGCCCCACTTCAGGGCTCAACTTCCCTCTCCTGGAGAAGTTTGATTTAACATTTATGACTTAAAGACTTGAGTCTGATTTTCTTGTTTTTTTAAATATTTTAAAAATCTATTCATGAGAGACTCAGAGAGAGAGGCAGAGACATGGGAAGAGGGAGAAGCAGACTACCTGTGGGGAGCCCAATGTGGGACTCGATCTCAGGACCCCGGGATCATGACCTGGGCCGAAGGCAGACGCTCAACCACCGAGCCATCCAGGTGCTCTCAATTCTGATTTTCATATTGTTGCCTTGAAAAAAAAAAAAGTCTTTGGACCAGTCTGTCTTAAGATAGGGTTGCTAAGCATCAGGCAATAATATAATTGAATTTGTTTTCTCCCTTTGGGGATGGATGGATTAATAGTAGCCATCTTCTCTCTTATCATAAAACATACATTAAATTATGACAAATACTTGTGTAATTAATAGACATCTACTTCAAAGTAATGATTATTTTGCATTAATCTACCTAGAACTGTTTTGAGGTACTAAAAGAAATAGTTTCATTTTTTAATGCTTTAGTTTTACACATATAAATAGAGCAGATTATATACATACACACACACATATATAGTCTAAACTCTTCAGTAAACATAGTGATTTTTTTTCTGAATTATCATAAAATTATATTAACATTAATCACGATTAATGTTAATATAAATTAAACTAAAAGAGTACTATATACATATCTTATTTCTGGAGAATAGGTTGTTCGTGTCTCTTAGAACACTCGCTTATTTAACTTATACCCCAGAAATGTTACATAGATGCAGGAAGATTAGAATTAACAAAGGTAACAGAAATTCCATGTATCCTTTCTACTCTTTTCTCACTTATTTTGAAATAACAGAATCTATGTATGTAACTCAGATGGTAGTTTTACTATTGGCTCCGTGAGGCATATCTCTACAACCTCCTGAGTGATTTCAAATGAGCCGACATATTCATATGTAGAGCATCCAAATGGTCTTGGGCATTTTTGGTCAAGAACAAGTGATATTGGGCAGCCTGGGTGGCTCAGTGGTTTAGTGTCCTCCTCAGCCCAGGGCGTGATCCTGGAGACTGGGGATGGAGTCCCACATGGGGGTCCCTGCATGGAGCCTGCTTCTCCCTCTGCCTGTGTGTGTGTGTGTGTGTGTGTGTGTCTGTCTGTCTCTCATGAATAAATAAATTTAAAAAAATAAAAATAAAAAACAGGTGATACTTTGCTGATAGGTGAAAGCTCTAATTCCTTAAAACTACTAAACAAAGGCTCCTTTTGGCCCATAGGGAATAAATTTATCAGCTTAAATTAAAGTGCAGAAGCAACAACTTTCTCGTTACAGTTTAAAAAAAAATCATCTTTGGACCCAAAATACATTGATTTTATTTACACAGTACTTTACTGTTAATATATCATATATTGAAATTTTCAGTGCCTTATCAGCAATTTAAACACCTCAATTGTCACTAATAGAGTAAGTTGTCTAAGAGAAGAAAAAAAAAAGAGAGAGAGAACTCTGTAATATTTATATATATGTATATGTGTGTGTGTGTGTGTGTGTGTATAAAAAATCAGTGCACATTAGCACCATTTATGGGAGGCGATTTTTGCAAATCCCAAAGAGAGTAAGAATCTTCATGGTCAGCAGAAGGCAAGTGCCTTCAGTAAAGTCTGTCTTTGAGGAAGCAGAGCTAGAAATGCTATACTGTCTTCTTATGAATAGGATACCTATGCATTTTTATGATTCCAGCAGTTAGGGGCACCTAGATGGGTTATTCAGGTAAGCATTGGACTCTTGGTTTCCGATCAGGTCATCATCTCAGGGGTCACAAGGTCAAGCCCTGTGTTGGGCTCTGCCCTCGGCAGGGAGTCTGTTTGACACCCTCCCTGTTGATTTCCTCCCTCTGCAAATCCTCCCACTCGCACATGCCCACATGCACACTCTCTCTCTGCAAAAATAAATAAACAAATATTTAATAGGAATAATTCCACCAATTAATCTCTTTTCTTTGTAACACTGTCATCAGAACATATAAATTGTTGGCCATTCTCCCAGAAAATTCCCTACACTTGGAGATCTTTTTTTTTTTTTTCATTTAATGTTATGTTCAAATTTCAAAATTTACAGCAAAATTTATTGAAGTTCTGCCTCGACGCTTACTTAAAACTAAAGAATGTTTCTATGTGGTTAGGAGATTACTGGTGCTATTTATTAGAAAATGATAAATGACTAATTTTTAAAATTACTTTTCTATGAAACAGAATAGCAAATTTTAAAGTTTATTCTGGAAGAAAGAGAAGCCTTCTAATTCTATCATTCCTTTAAGATTTTATTTATTTATTCATGAGAGACACAGAGAGAGAGAGTGAGGCAGAGACACAGGCAGAGGGAGAAGCAGGATCCTCACAGGGAGCCCCATGTGGGACTTGATCCCGGGACCCCGGATCTCAACATGAGCTGAAGGCAGACGCTCAGCCGTTGAGCCACCCAGGGGCCCCTAATTGTATTATTTCTAAAACATGAAAGAATCTAACTGTCTTACTTTCTAATGCTATGGAACAAGTTACCACAAATTCAGGGCTGCAGAACAGCACAATTCTGTAGGTAAGAAGCAAATTCACATGACAGAGCTCTCAGCTCAGTGTGTCATGGGCTGAAGTTAAAGTGTCTGCTGGTCTCAGTATTCACTTGGATGGTGGGATGGGGGTATCCGTTCTCTATTTCTTTCTGGTTGTTACTAGAATTTGTTTCCCTGTGTTTTTAAGATTGAGGTCTCCTTTTCCTTGATCTTGGTTACCTGGGGCCACTCTCAGCTCCTGCCGCCAGTTTCCACCGCATGGCCCTCTCCATCTCCAAGCCAGCAATGGTGCTCTGTATCTTTCCCTTGCTTTCAGACTATGACTTCTCTGTGTCCCCCACTGAAGAAAGGGTAGAGTTACAAGAAAGTTGTTCAAATATTGTGAAATGATGGGGTTGACCTAATATTATCATGTTTGCCTTGTCAGAAGGAATTCTGCTTGTAGTGAGAGGAACTGATGATTTAAACAGAAAATCTCAGAGCTGATACTTGGCTCATCCATCTCCTTAGCGCAGAGGACATGAATGTGTATTCCTTTGCTTTGTCTAAAATTCACAGAAGCCCAAGAGAGTCATGAAGGGACCTCAGCAATATCATTATTGCTACCTGTGCACGAACTGCCTGAGTTTGTTCAAAGGAAATTTATAGATGAAATAATTCTGGAATCCTGTAAGCTGCTCTGATCTTTATTAATTCTGGATTCTGTTGGACTACATTTTATCTGTAAAAGAAAGGTTGTTACAGTTGAATTACTAAGATGATAATGACCGGCAAGAACGAGGATCCCTTTAACCTATAATATGGAGAAAAGAAAGGTTTGAAAATTAATGGTTTAAAGCATTTATGTATTAACAAGCTTGAGAAGAGGCCAGTGTCGTCACAGCTTCCTGGGTATGGTATTAGGAATAACAAATTGGAAAGTCTAAAATGGCAGGTAACAAAGACATAAAAATCCCCCAGTGACCTCGTGCAATTTCTGGGAGCACTGGGGAGTTGGCTAACTACCTCGCTTACATCTCATGAAGTGAGACCTCACTTTCACCCCCACTGATCCCTCTGCTCCAGTTTCTATTTTCTTTAATTGGAAAGTCAGGTAGTGACACTGGTTTTGGACGGAATCCAAGATATCCATGCATAAACTACTGTGTTTTTCAAAAACCAAAAACCTAGAGCAACAACTCTTGAGAATCTTTGACCTTTATATGATATTTGTAAAGAAATAACATTAGGATAATTAGTACAGAATATAAATATTTCAAATCTGACAATACACAAATATCCTTGCGTAGATGCAGTTGACACTGAAAGATGAGTTGTCAAGTTATTTTTAGAGAAAAGAAATGAAGTGAATTCATTTTCTACCAGTAAACTAGAGACATAGAGCCTATCTAATGCTAAGCAAATAGTGTCCAACATCTGTAATAAGGAATTATGGCATCTGGGGAATATGGGTGGCTGATATTGAGAAAGACAGGGCAAGGTCAACCTATCAATCTACACAATAGAAGCCATTTTCCTAAGTGCTAAACTAGGAATATAAGTATTTTCTCTGAAGTTTTTTTTTTCTTTTTTTTTAAGAAGGTGGTCACTTCTGGATGGTTAAGGGGAAAACATGTGAATACAGTACCAAACAAAATCTAATAAATCTAAATAAGTTTAGACACTGAACTTCGATAACAGCAAAGTTTGGAGGAAATAGAGAACTCAGTGAATGACGCAGACATAAGGATCCATTAGAAATCTCAAAAGAGCAAGATCTTTTTCAGCAGAAATGGGCAACCTGTTTTACAGAACAGGTTGGGGGTAAAACCAGCCTTAAAGAGAGGATTAGAAACTCTAACAAACAGATATTAAAAAAAAAAAAAAAGGTTAGGATGGCAAGTAGAATAATGTCTCCCCAAAGATGCCCATGTCCTAATGCCCAGCTCCACGTAGGTGTTCTGATTTCCTAGTTAATAAATCTAATATTTATGTTGAGTGCAGTACAGTTACAGTCGATTGCAAATATAATGGCTTACGTCCACACCAATCCAGCTGGGTAGAAACAGTAGATAAGGTGTCAAGGTCTAGAGAGCTTATTTTTCACAAAGTTCCAAAGGTCAGGCTTTAGATGCCCATGCTTTTAATCTTATCAGTTTGCTGTCTTACTGCCTTTAACTGAACATGCCAGGCCCTGTAGCAGACATTTGAACCAACTGGATTCTTCGATTCTTGGGATTATGCAATCTCCAGCAACATACGATTCACCTGCAGTCGGAGGCTAAGGGTAGTCCTTGAGGTAATTACACTCTTGAATTTGAGAAGTTAATTTCAAATACAAGGCTTGGGTAAAGTCCCTTTCTCTGAAAAATGTTTCTCTCATTTCAACAGAATCTTAAAAGATTTCTATGTTTTAAAATTAAAAAGAAAAAAAAATCACCTTTTCCTTCATCAGGTAAGTAGAAGAAAGCTAGATTAATTCATGCAGGGTTAAGCAACACATTAGTATTAGATTTATAAAGGAGGCAGCGTTCTCTAAATCATCCTCTGACTATCTCTTATTTTGCAGTGTATACACGTGGACATCTACTAAATAAAGTTAGATCTCTGGAAAGCACTGAGTTGGGCAAGGGAACACGAGTGACATTTTCCCTTGATATTTTCCTTGCATAAGACCTTGGAACAAGCCGTCACCTTTCCACAGCTCTAAAGCAACCTTTATTCTACATGCAATGCATGTTCAGTAAGAGCTTCAGAAAGAGGAAGCGATTAATGATACTTCTGTTACTGACAAGAAGCTGCATCTGTCTCTTTTAAAAAATGTTTTTTCTCCTACAAAGTGACGAGGTTAAACGAGGTAATCCCTAAAACTTTTTGTCCTATGAAATGTCTTTGTACTGCACACCACAACTATCAGAGAATACCGAAGTATCTGAAGGACAGGTGTACCTCTGAACAAAGAGACTGGGGCGTAAACATTGTGTAAGGCTGGACCCAAACCTCCAGGCCACTGCAGAACAGGCGTGGGAAACTCAGAAGCGATGGAACGAATGGCTCACGGGGAGGAAAGCTGACTCTGAAATTCTTAGTTTCAATGTCTCACCCCTCAGGGTGAAATAGCTTCAACATTTAGATCGTTAGAGTTCTTTTCGCCTAATGTGGTTACACTGTTCCTTTTTCCCCCATCCAATTCGAAAAAATGTGATCCCTTATTTTGAAGTGCTGGGGCAAAATGTTAAATCAGAAATATTTTTTTTTCGATATATCAGTTGCCATTGACAATTAAATTCTTTACATTCTGTTATGCCACCGCCGACCATGTGTAGGAGTATTTTAGCTCACATAAATCTACTAATCCACTCCATTAATGTTAATAATGCTTCCCCAATCGAAACGTAGTTGTGTAGGTTGTCCTTCCTTGGTTTATAGACATTACGTTCTGTAAATGAACAGTAATTATTGGCTATGTAATTCCAAACTCTTCATGGTGATTGGACGTTATTCTGGTGAAAATATAAACATACACGCAGCATGAGATCTTATATATATTTATTTAAAAAAATCCTCTGATCTTGCAGTGTCACAACATAAAAGAAGAGGAACCTCATACAAGAATGACACAATTCTCAGAAATTACATAAAATTGAGAAGGAGTACTTACAATAAAACAGATGGCTACAGAAGCAGCTGTGTGGTGTCGTTTCTGAAGTGTGTTAGACACATATGTGGATGGGAACGTGGAGTGTGGAGGGGGAGAGAACTGTGCCTGTACATGCCAATTAGAAGGCGATGGGGTTTGGGCTTGTCTTCCATGAGATTAAAACCTGAGGCCCAGGGATTCATTTACCTTCAAGGACTTTCCTACCCACAAAACAAACAGGGAGAATGTTACCCTTACATAAGCTTTACTTGAAATATGCATGACGATGACCTTCCCTTTCTTGTTGTTTTAGAAGAAGAATCATTTCTTTGTCTGGATTTGGTTGCTGTTGCAAACCCCTGCCTGTATTCCAAATTTACAGCATTTGGGAGCCACTGTTTATGATGGTTAATTGTGTGTGTCAATTCGGGTGGGTCACAGGGGGCCCAGGTATTGGCTTAAACACTGTTTCCAGATGTCTTTATGAGGATGCTTCCGGATGAGTTGAACATTTGAACTGGTAGACTGAGTTAAACAGGCTGCTCTCCCCACAGTGAGTGGGCCTCATCCAATCTGTTGAAAGCCTTAATTGAATCAAAGACTAAGAAAGAAATCTTTGTCTTGGCCTAATTACCTTCAAGCTGGAATATTTTATTCTCTCTTTGGGCTTAGACTGGACTGTACCATTGTCTATCTGGATCTGGGCTTCCCTGCTTCCATAATCACATAAGACAATCTGTCACAATGAATGTCTCTCTTTTTTAAAAGAACATTCATTCATTCAGTCTTCCATCCATGCATTCATTCATTCTAGTGAAAGAGAGAAGGAGAAGGAGTGTGCAGGGGGAACCATAGAGGGAGAGGAAGAGAGAGAGTCCTCAGGCACACTCCCTGCTGAGTGGGGAGCCCAACACAGGGCTTGCTCCCACGACCTTGAGATCATGACTCGAACCAAAATCTAGTCTGATGGCCAACCGACTGAGCCACCCAGTCACTCCATGACTCCCTTTCTCTACACACATGATACACACAGGCACACCCTACTGGTTCCATTTTTCTGGAGAGCTCTAATACATGGCTCCACATTTACTCTCCTTCTCCTTCCTTCAGGAACTTTGTAGTAAATCATGTAAGGCCCATGAGATTTATTTCCTAGCCAATGAATGCAGGTTCACCAATTGCTCCCATGTAGAAACTTGAAGTTCCATCAGATGATTGTGCATAGACCTTTCCCTTGTTGTTTGTTGTTGTTGTTTGGTTTTGTGTTAACTTTTCAGCCATTAGATGATCATGTAGGATGAATATCTGTACTCTTTGGTTCTCCAGTGATTACAATGAGTAAAATCCTCTGCCAAGTCACAATAGATACACAATGTTAGTCAGACACAAACTTGTATAGAATGAGCCACTGAATTTTGGGGATTTGTTACCATTGCGTAGGGTCGACTATGCTGACTGTTAAATTCCTAGCATACTTATGCAATCTGTTATATGCTGGATTTTATTACAGTATGTCTTTATAACAATGCTAGGTATCGTTAGAAACTTTACAGGTTTTAGAATACAGAGTTGTTAGTTTTGTTTTTGTTTTTTTTTAAGAAAATCAGTCTTATTTTGTTGACTTACTGAAACTCACTGAAGTGATAGAGTTAGTCATCAATGCAAGTCAGCCTGATGTCCTTTCTAATTTGCCTAATAATATTTGTTTTTGCCATTGATCCTGGTTTCACTTTATAACTGCACCAAGTTTTGTGGTTGATTTTCCCCCCTTTTTCACATTTTTAGCAATCTAAGATATTTTTGGTTGAGATTTGAGAGACGAAGCATACTTTTAGTATTTTGACCCTCAAGACAATATATTAGAAAGCCATTAAGACATTTGACAAAGTCATTCATAACCTCGTAATAAATATCATGAAGAAATATAGACTTCCAAAAGTGCAATAAATTAAGTGCACAACTGTTCCCAGAGGGTGTTCCCCAAAGTTACGGGTCCATAACTTCCACCCAGCGAAGTGTGTAAGCTTTAAGGACAACCTCTGTATCAGCCTCTTTGCACTATGGAAAACGAACTACCTTGTCTGTTGGTTGCAAGGATTGAAGATAATGTAGGTAAATTAGTCAGCCTAGCAGTTAGTACAACCTCAATAAATTTTAAAATGATAGTTTAAAAAGAAGCAATAACGGAGAAAGTGAACAAAGTGGAAGAGGAGGAACCAAAGCTCAGTCTTTGGGGCTGCCTTAGTCAACCAAAGCTTTTAGAGGACTAGAACCTGAAGCTGTGCCACGTTATTTCTGGCCAAATTATTTTTGGACAATTCAAAAATATGCACACATGCAATTTGTTAAACATTTCTCTAGGTGTTCAGGATAATAGGGATCCAAATTGGGTGTGGCTAAAAAAAAATAACAAAATGAAATGAAACAAAGAACTAAATAGACACAGGCTGAAGGCATTGAAGAGCCTGAGATGGAAATAGAAGGCGCTGACATTGGCCTTAGAACAGAACAACTAAAGTACTGCGTCCACTAAAATGTGTTGTGTTTGAAGAGGGCTTTGAATGTGAAAGTAAACAAGCGCATAGCATTTTGAAATTTATTGTGAAGGAACGAAAGACATTTTATTTCGAAATGAAGAAAAGCTTCAGGATGGGTAAGACGGTGGTCTTCCAATACATGAAAGAGATCCTGAAGAAAAGCTTCCTTTGTTTAGCTTCAAAGAACCATCAATTTAAGAAGCCGTGTTTACTGTTCATTCAAAGGGGACATTTCTCTTTTTTCTTTTAAGATTTTATTTATTTATTCATGAGCAACAGAGAGAGAGAGAGAGAGAGAGACAGAGAGAGAGAGAGAGAGAGAGACAGAGAGAGAGAGAGAGAGACAGAGAGAGAGAGAGAAAGAGAGACAGAGACAGAGACAGAGGGAGAAGCAGGGTCCATGCAAGGAGCCTGATGTGGGACTCCAACCTGGGACTCCAGGATCACACCCTGGGCCGAAGGCAGGCGTTAAACCACTGATGCACCCAGGCATCCCCCAAAGGGAACATTCCTTAAATGTTTGAGCTAATGGGATCCTAGGAAAATAGCCATCATGAAGCATGTTGCCACGTAGAATGGTAAATTCCTCGCTAAAGTCACTATTCCACCTTCTTGTGGGCTCAAAGAGAGAGATCAGGGTCTGCGGGGAGACTGGGCTAGTGGATATTTCAATACCCTTTGCACTCTGAAACAACATGATGACCTTTCCACACACCTCCGTTAGGCTTTGCTCACAGATCCCTCAAACACTTACTAAGCGTGCGCTCTGACTAAGGCACCGTGAACTGATGTTACACGTTCATCGTCTCATTCAACTTACAAAGAAAATAGCATCTTTTTAAATTAGGAAAACGAGGACTAGAGAAGTTCAACAATGTGTGTGTGTGATCACAAGCTACGACACCAATTTCCCCATGTAGGGACTCTAGCAACAGGATTCAAAAATGTGCATTTTTCATGCCTTTCTTTTTAAACTGTCAACAGTATGTAAACATGTCAACGTTCCTCACGCTGCCTGGCATGTTTTGTAGAATCATAGGAAGGAGACACCACATTACCTTCCTGAGTCATCTTTACATGACGCAGTATTGGGACAGAATACGCACTTTTGAGTCGGTGTGGCTTATTTCTTACTGGTGTATCGCCATTCTTTTTATCTTTAAATATGGAAATGTAAAAGTCAGACCTCGATCCAGTTCAGGAAACTTGAATTTAATGTTATTCGAATGAGTCGTGTCTCTGATTGTTAACATCTCATACTACATTTCTCTTCTCTAATTAAATGACTCGACGCTATAAAATTTGCTTTTGGAAATGACTGAACACTTCAGGATGTGGTTCTCTTACCCTTTTCTGAGGGGGAAAAAAAAATCAAGCTGCTTGGCCCATGTGATGAAACAATGTGGATAATGTTCATAAGGAAAGGTGTAAGATGAAAGTGTGAGAATCATTGCTAGATAGTTCCAGTGATGAACCTGGCACTTTCTTACTATCTAAACGCACATTTAAAAATTTTGAGGAACTCATTATTTTGTTTGAAACAGCAAATCTTTCTTAACTGCTGGCATAATACTGTCATATCCTTGCTGATGAGTCAGCAGTCACAGTGCCAGCACATTAAACAGCATTTTGCAGATGAGAAGAGACAAAAATCACAATTCTGTTGAAGATACCCAAGTAAGCAATACTTGGAAACAGATCCTATTTGTCTTATTTAAAACTGAGAATTCTAAAGCTGCAATACCATATATTTTTGCTATTTAAACAGCAAGAAGTATCCAATGCTTTATGAAATATAACTACAGATATTTAGACATATGTGACGTGCACATTTATGGATGTATCACCTGCCACACACACGAGTGAAGTTGTGAGCAGTGTTGGCCAGTGTTCAAGGCACACGAGCGTCTCCCATGCAACCCTATTCTAAGAGATGCTCTCTCTGGCCAAGATTTCCTTTATTTTATTTATGGATCCAAGGATGAGGGGTATCCCTCTTACTATGGATAAAGAAAACTTGTAACCAAGCTCAAATAAAATTATTTTCTACATAATTATTATTTTAACATTTACTGTACTCATATGACTGAGACTGAAAATCTTTGGACAGCGTCCTGTGACTTCCTTATTTGGAACTTCTGAAATTCAGGAAAGAGTGTCCAATTACAAAACCAAACCAAACCAAACAAACATATATATAATGAATGGATCAAGATCAAGGAAAAATTCTCCCAAGAATTACATTTCTTATTTGTAAAGCAATCCTAGAAAATGGCACATGTCAAGTAAGATAAAACATGTTAGTTTTTAAGAAAGAAAAAGCTTGGGACCAGGAGACTTTTTTCTCTCACATAAAAACATTACATGACAGCATATTGAATAGTGTGAAACTGGCTATAATAATAAAATATCTAATTTTCAGGAAAACGACAACAGGCAAAATTTGATTTTAGTGCCAAACTCCCTTTCAGCAAGCCTTCCTTTCTTCCTAATGTTTTATTCCCCTAAAAAAAAGTGGGGATCCCTGGATGGCTCAGCTGCTTAGAGCCTGCCTGCAACCCAGGGTATGATCCTGGAGACCCAGGATCGAGTCCCACGTGGGCTCCCTGCATGGAGCCTGCTTCTCCCTCTGCCTGTGTCTCTGCCTTTCTCTCCCTCTCTGTGTCTCTTGTGAATAAATAAATAAAATCTTTAAAAAAAAAAAAGTAAAAAAAAAAAAAGGTAAAAGTAAAATACTGTATGTGTCCATTTAGAGTATGAGGTGCATTATCAACATTTCAGTTGGCTCATTCTTTGATGTGGGAAGCTTGCCCTGTGGATTCTAGAATGTTTAGCTTTTACTTCCCAGAGGCCAGCAGCAGCCCCCGAGTCACGAAGATCAGTAAGGTCTGCAGACTTTGCCGACAATGTCCCCCTGGGGGCTGAAATCCTGCCAAGTGGAGAACCACTGATTTAAGGCCACCCAAGTCTCCCTGTCCTTCCTCACATAACGGAGATTACCCTTTTGTTTGTCTTCCCCATTGAGATTCCTCTCCATTCCTTTCGCCTCCATTATAATTTAACTTTTATTTATTTAGCTTCCTGGAAATTACCAAAACATGTATTTGAAAGAATTACATAAAAGCACCTCTGCCTCCTACTACTGTGGACCCACCTCAGAGCCCGAGAGAGGATGGGGCCTAGATTCCCCCTTGTGTTCACCCACCAGACCAGGCACAGCTACGCAGAGCACCAACTGTACAAATGTCCCCGGCGTTCTGTTTATAAAATCGTGATACACCATTTGTAAATGAATCATGTAGAACCCCACGTCTTGTAGTGACAACGTAATGACGGGTGGCTGTGTTCCCGGGCCACGAAAGTCAAAAGTAGGTTTACCCATAAGTCAGTTGAAATCTTTGAATGGTGATCTGTTGGATTTTAAGACCTGGTAACAGGAATCCATGCAGTAATGTTTTAAATAAATACATAAAATAGAAAAAACAGTGGATTTTCCTTCCTCTGATCCAATTTGACAAAAGAGAAAATTAATAAGGCCTAGCTTTGATATCTATGCCACTTATTCAACTCTCTAAAATATATATTTCTGGAGGTTCCCTGAAGTTATTCTATGTGTATTCCCCCCACACAAAAGTATTTCTTCACGTATCAACACTAGATTTAAAGAAATATGGTTAGCTAGTGGAGGGAGTCAAATACAGACTCTCATTCCCTATACATAATACTAGTTAAGAAATATTAATGAGTATGTTTGTTGACTGCCTAAGATCACCCTTGTGTGCATTGAGGGAGATGATTTTTAACCCAAAATTCTGTCTCACACTCTGTTGAAAAGCAGGGTGATAGTAAGTGCCTATTTAGGTAATGTCAATAAAGCTGGTGTGACATTGACCACAAAGGTGGTCAAGATAGGATTCATGCACTTAGGAATTTTTTGAAATTTAAAAGAAAGATTGTTTGAAATAACTAGAAATAATGAAAAATAATAAAATGAGGTTAGTAGGAGAAGGTTTTTTTGTGAAGACATGCCCTGTGAATATTTATAATAGACCTAAATAGTTCGGCACACCTCTTCCACCTCCTATACATTCTGAGTGCGACTGGCCTAATTATGCAGTGTTCACCCATATATTTAGATCTCATATGCTAATTATGCAAAAACAGAATGAAGATTAAGTTAACCAAAAAGAAATGAAGCATTTAAGCACGATATTTCCTCGTTAACCCTTTTCTACATGAAGTCTTCCTGGAGTTCTATTATGGGGAAAATGCTATGCTGACTCTGCCTTGAAAACTTGCAATTGGATCAGGAGAAAACCTCTGATTGGCAATTTGTCTCTATCCCTGTAACTCAACACTACCGAAGGTCTTTGTCTCCTTTAATTTTGCAGAGACTATAATTAGGATGATTATTATTTTTTTACTTGAAATGTCAGGAAATTCGCTGAACTCATCAAAACCTGGCATTTCCTATAAGGTTAGGAAAATTAATTTGCCCTTATTTTCTTATAGAAAATTAGGATATGTGGTTGAGATTGTCAGACTGCCTGTTGTCTCCCCATAGCCACTGAGCCATTGTCTTTTTTTTTTTCTAGCTGAACATATGGCTCCTAAGAATATAGATTACATTTCCCATACTTTCTCTTTTTAAAAAAAAAATTATTCATGAGAGACACAGAGAGAGAGGCAGAGACACAGGCAGAGGGAGAAGCAGGCTCCCTGTAGGGAGCCCGATGTGGGACTTGATCCCAGGATACCGGGATCCTGACCTGAGCCAAAGGCAGATGCTCAACCACTGAGCCACCCAGGAGCCCTCCTATATTCTCTAAAAGCTGGGGGTAGACATGTGAATATTCCTGGAAACCATTTTAAGTTTAAATAGAATATGTAATATGCAGCAGTGGCTAATGAGAGCGTGTGGTATCTCTTCTTAAACCTTTCTTTTCAGCCTGTGGGAAGAGATGGGTGGAATACAGTCAATGGTTAGCCTAGAACTTCTAAATTCCTACGGCCAGGTTAACAGCTGCATGCTGGGAATGGGAACCTCTCGTGTTCACACCAGCTTTGGACTAATGAATTCTATACTATTTTTACTTGTAGGAAAGATTATTCTTAAAACACTGAGTATTTTGGGTTATTTCTAGCAGTATGTAACCATAATACAGGTGGTTTGGCTAGTGATGAAAAAAACGGGCATCTTGGGAAGAATTGTTTCAAATGCTAAGAAATTACCTTTGGCTTAAGGCTAACCCCCTTTCCCTAGAATGGAAGAAGCATGTAGGTCATGGAGGAGGCTCTTAATGCCACATGTATACCTTTGTTCAATGATCAACGTGATTGGTCTGAAAATGGTGATATGAATGCGAATGCAGTAGTTTCATAAAGCCTAAGTAGTAACTGGTAATTTTGGAACTTACTTCAAGCAAGTCCGTTCTGGTACCCTGACATTCTTTAACATGGACCAAAAAAAAAAAAAAAAAATACTCCTTGAATGGATGAAGGAAATAAAAAGGTTTTGAGTAAGCTGCCAAATAATGGTGACAACGAGAACAGCTTAAATTCACCGAATCCTCCTTAAATTCCTTTCTCCGCACCAGCCAATACCAATGATGTTCTTTACATCATTCATGTTTTAGATCCTTTACCCACATAGCGGTCACTTAGTAATGGGAAATATCACAATACCAATTAACAGAAAAGCCAACTGTTTTAGGAAAGGTAAACCACTTAGTAAGATTCAGAACAGCATTCCGATCATAGAGCTCGATCGAGTTCAAGTGTCATCAGGATCCCACACTCTTATCTTATCTTGCTACCTTCCAGGTCTACTTACTTTCACCCCTTCTCTTTATTTCTCACCCTGCTCGCCCTAGTCTGATAGTTCAAGGCACCATCCCCAGATGTAGATGAGCCATTGTTTTCGGTTGTTGGACTTTCCTGTGCTCCTCGTGCCGCATCAGTGTCTGCCCATGTGTCACATTCCATTTTCACCAGAAAGAGCGAACATGAGGAATACAACAACAGCAGGGATTTCCCAGGGCAGATGACCAATTTTCCCTATAACTTTATAAATTCCAAATTTAAGTGTACAACAGTGATTATTATAGGATTGTACTATAGGTCAAGAGATAGTCCCTTTGCCCAAGACATAGTTACATCATATTTGAAAGAGTTTAGGTCATGTAAAAAATAGGAAACACAAAACATTTATAACTGCAGATTTATTTAAGATCCAGACTTCACTGTACTTATACTCATCTATAAAATTGATTTATTTTGTATTAGACACTTCTTAATTTATCTGTTCTAATAATATCAGTAGCTCCTATTAGTACAATCATATCTTTAGACGGAACATTAAATTGCTTCCTGTCTAATAAGGCCTAGAGATATGTTTAAAAATAATGTCATGCATAGTCCAAGAATCTTCCTCAAAACTAAAAATACTTTGTAGTATCGGCAATTGCCAATCAGTCCATGTGACCTATATGCTGTATGCAGTTCAATTTTCCCTTTTTCTAATTTATCTCTAGAAGGAATCGTTACCATTAAAAATTACTATTTTTAATTAACAATTAATTAACAAAAAATAATTTTTAAATTAGTGAAATAGTCTAATATCACAAAATTCTGTGGGAAGATATACAAACATATATATACACACATATGTACACACCTATGCATATCTCTATAGATGTATATGTATATGGATGTATATATGTATAGAAGCATAAATGTATATATTTATATGCACATATTTATGTAAATATGCAGTTTATATGTTAAATTTATATATTAAATTTATATATGTTTTATATATTAATATGTGTATAGACATATACATATAGACAGGTATGTATTTATATCTGTACTTCTACCTATAGATAGATATTTTTCATATGCTTTGAGGAAACCTACCATCGATATCATGACAAAATAAAGAATAAGGAAGTAGTGACAGAGCTACCCAAGGATGATGCTTTTTAAAAGCACCGTCAAGATAATCTCACCTAAGAAGATATTGAACAGAGACCCGTACAAAGAGAAGTCAGTCATATGGGAGAGAACAATTAAGCCAGAGTGAACAAGAATGTGAGGCCCTGGGGAAGAGACATCCTTAGTATCTTCGTGGAAAATGAAGGAGGCCAGAATGGCTAAAGGAAGATACGCTGAGCAGTATGAGTATCTGACTGCAGGCAGACTGTGGGCTAGGGTGGGCCTTTTAAGAAGACTGGATTTGTTATGTGTACAATTTGGTATGTGAAGGATTTTGATGATCTTCAAGAGGGAAAGGATGCGGTTTTCATTAAATTTAATTAAATTTCAAAAAGATCACCCTAGGTCTTGTGTGAATTATAGACCATTTAGTAGAGAGTAGATAAGGTCAAAAGCCTTGGATGCTATTTCAAGAATCCACGGTAGAAACTATAGTAACTTGAACTCAAGTGGATAGCTGTCCAATAGTAAGCAGCAGTAACAGTCTGAAAATATTTTGAAGATAGAGCCCATGGAATCTGTTGGTAGATTAATGTGGGGGTTAAAAGAAACACAAGAGTTCATGATGACACCTTGTTTTCTGGCTTTAGTAACTGGAAGAATGGAGTTTTCTCTATCAGAATTACCTCCACCTGCTGCTATACATGCATTTTAACATCGTTCTTCTAAATCTATATTGTCATAAACATATTGCATCTACTGAGATGGGGAACACGTAGGGAGAAAGGGATCAAGCATGGCTACAAAAAAGAAGTTTTAGATGTATTCATTTTGACCTCTCAACGGAGATATCTAAGATGATTGGTGCATGACCCTACAACTTAAGCGGGTGCGGTGTTTGAGTCAGAGATAAATTTCACCGTGTGTTTAGAAACAAAACATTAAAGTCTAGCTTTCAGAGAAGATATACAAGGGAGTTAGGGAATTAGCAGTGAGCTGGGAGGAAGAATGTCCCAGGGTCCAAACAAAAGGTCAGGAAAAGATGAGGAATCACACACCTGCCAAATGTCGTGAATAGGTTCAGGGAGATAATGAAGAATGGACTGTTGGATTTCAGTGGTTTTCTGGAACAGTTTCGGCAGATGTCTTAGAAAGAGACCCTGTTGGTATTTGTTCAAAAAGGAATAGAAAATGATAGACACAGGTAACAATGAGGAGCAATTTTCACAAGGAATTTTACTGTAAGGAAGAGTAAGAGGAAAATAGAGTAGATAAGGCGGGATATGGAAACTAGGGAAAAGTCATAAAATGTCTACATGTTTGATATCTTTATATGTTAACAAGAATGATATACCGGACAGGTAACATTAAAAAGCAAGAGGGTCCAAAATAGGAAGGTTTAGAATTAGAAACGATTGTGCTCAACCTATAGAATAAACAAATGGCAGAAGGATCAGATATAGGATGCATGTTCATTGGTACTTTTTGTGGCAAAAATGATCTGATGAACATCCACAAATTCTTAAAGGAAAATGATTCACCGGAAATACATATTTTACATAGGAAAGAATAAACAGCCAATGGATTAATACACATGTAATTATTATTTTAATTTTAAAGCACCCTAGCACTATTTTCATTAATAAGTACAAGCACAGAAATCACTATATTGAGTGACAGGGAATCCTGAAAGAAGTGTGAGGAATATACTTTTAAATTGCACAGCTAACTGGAACACATATTCGGAAACAAAGGTTTGTAGTCTTATTAACCTAAATTCAAAGTATTTGAAAGAGAACCGTAGCACTCAAGTGAGCAAATGTTTGCTTTCAGATAGTCTACTGTTAAAGTTTGAAAAGCACAATCTCTTCAAACTGATTTTGAGTTTGCTCCTCAACAGAGAAAAGGCAATTAGGAGGTAGAGTATTAGCAAGTATCACTCAGAAAATAAATATTTACTGTCAACCTTACAGATGTGAAAAGTCTTGTTTCCACATATAGTTTTAATTGGATTTCAATGCTTTCCTAAGTATTCTATTAACTCTTTGATACTCTTAAAAAAAACCCTGCAGTGCTGTATTATTTTTTTTTGTTTTAAAAATCATCAGCTATAGCTTAGTGCATTAGTTACCTAATAAACTAAAATGTTAATTAGAATTTTGTTCCAGGGTCTCTTTTAGAATTAAGTGATTTTGAACTATATGAAACATTTTTCAACACCCTGAGCAGTCAGAGCTTACACCATAGTTTAGTTTTTATTATTGAACAAAATTTCCATGTACTTTTAATGTTTTCTAGTCATTGAACAATTCTCACTTAAGTTTTTATTAAAACTTGGATCTTTTTTCTTAAAAACGATTTCTGAAATTACTGGATGTGATCAAAATGCACACTAGGGTACAAATCTATGTTATTTTTAGTGGCATGAATTTCGCTATATTTCAAGTATATCCGTTGCCAAAGGAGAAACCAGTCAGATGAGTTAATACTTTTCCTGATCCACTCAAAGTGCTTGCACATAATTGAGTGTGTCATAAAGCCAGTCTGAGGAATGCAGTCTCATAAAATGCATAGGTTTTCAAAAAATGATTGGTAGGATTATAGACACTACCATCTTTAAGTAACAATAGTAGTCAGCACAAATGTTGAGTTGCTACCATGTGCCCACCCTTTATTGAGATCATTTACAAGTTCCATTTCATTGAGATTTCAGTATAAGCTCAAAGCATAGGTATTGGTACAACCATTTTTCTTATGTGCAATTGGGTTCTCAGAGTTCAAGAAAGTTGGCCAGAAATTCCAGCAGTAATTAAATGACTAAGCAAGAATCTGAACTTGAGTTGGCTTTTTTTTTTTTTTCCCTACAAAGATTTCCCTGGTTACTAATAGGTGATTAGTTGATAAGGGATATCCAGAATCACACCTTCCTAGTCTTCGGTGTTGATCTAATCTATAGAAGTCAAATAAATTTTCAGATGTATTATCTTAATACTTAGCAACTTCTACTACAATTATTAATTGTAGCAAGTGTGAAAGTCCTCTGGAAACTTTTTTTTTTTTTTAACAGTTGTATATAGTTTTCTTTTTCACCAGCTCCTTTGAAATACAACATGGATATCATAGGATAAAATTTCAAAGCAGAATTGATTTCAAAATAAAAATATCTCCTGCAATGTCTGCATTTTTCAATGCAAGCTATTCATGTTGGTTTAAAGAGAATATAACTCTAATAGTTTATTTGCTAATAAAGTGTGAAGTACTCAAAGCATCTCTGAATACGATATTTCTTATTTCATTGTAGATGTACTGTAAGCTGATAGTAAATATATGCAGTAATGTTTAAGTGGCAATTTTACAAGGCAAAAATATTGATAACATAAAATAAACATGCATGAAACTTACTTTAGGAAAGAATGCAAATGCTACTAACCTTTATATTGTAATAGGAAAGCTATAGTTTGCCAGCCTACTAAAAGCAGGGAATAGAACAGAACTTGACAGAAAGTCAAAAGTACAGACATGCTTTACTCATAAGACTTCGAGAGTAGAGATAACGGTTAAAAGACTAAAAATAATAAAATTTTAACTACATAAATTAAATGGGAAATAGAACTAAGAAAAAAATAGCAACAATAACTAAAATTGTGAAAAGGAGGAAAAGTGGGTTGGAGTATGAACCAAGTCTTCATCTGTCAAGACAAGAAGTGAATAAATAATGAATAAAGTTGATTAATGAAAAAATAGTGGCATATAACCTCTTATTTATGAACTTGAAGGTAACCCACCCCTAAGATACAGAAAATATTGGAAGTTTGCCTCTAGGCAAATTGGGGCTTGGGACTGTTCCCCTTATAAGAACTTCTATTGCTTTTTGTCTTTAACTTATTTTTTTTTATAATGCTAAATAGTTATTCTGTTCCACCACATTCTTCAGTCTGGTCATGCTAAAGCCAAACCGCTGTAATGCATATGGTCCTAGTAACTTGAAAAACATGGACTTACAACAAAAAGGCACAGTATTAGTGGTAGTTTCTCCTAATTGTATACATGCCCTGCATTTCTGAACAGGTAACTATAATCATGTTTTAGGAAGGGATAAGAACTCAGTGTTTTACAAATATTTTAATTCCCATTTTATTTTTGAAATGTAAATGGGTACTTTTAATGTTTTACATGAATCATTAAACACACATGCATATACTTTCATAAGCTAAATATAATCCAAAATATTGCTTCATTCTGACAGATTATTATTTTGCACAGATATTAGAAGATACTGCAAGATGTTTCAGAATCTTTTCTGAAAGATTTTTTTTTTTTAAGGTCACTAAGAAGGTTAATTGTTAGCCATAGTCAGTTCAAGTAGAGTATGGGTGAAATGCCAGTTAAGCAGAATAATGACAGTCCCTTACTAAAACCAAAATAACACAAAATAATTACAGATTCTAACCAAGGCAGTCTTATTTTTAACCTATGATTGTCAGGACATAGACATTTAGTTCTTTGGAAACCATGCCTTGTTTTTCTTTCTTTGGTTGAAATATCACGGGCAAAGCTTTTGTTCTCTAGAGATAACTATTGCAATTTATAGTGATCTATATTTTACTAAAGGAGCTTGAGTCAAAAAAGGCAACAGAGTTTTGTAATAAAAATGCACTTTGACTTTACCACACTTGCTTACTATCTAGAAAAAAAAAGATATGATCAAAATGTATTACATGTGTTCTATTATTAATTGTAGCAAGTGTGATAATTCATTACAGGAAGATAAACATCCTTTTCTCATATTAAAAGGGAATAAAATTATTTTCCCCACTTTGTGGCTTATGCTAAAGGCATAATTTACTCTTTTAAAGAGAAATGTTGTGTGGAATGCTGAAATCTACAAATCTAAAGTACATTTTTACTAGTTTTTCGACAATAATGTTAAATAGCCTACTGTTATGCAGATATTCTTTAATGTAATTGTGATGATAGTAGAGTGAGTTTCTGTGATTTTTCTTCTGTCAAATTTCTACCACTGTAATTTTTCTAGATGATTATAGATTTCCTAAGTTAGGGTTTAACTATGTTAAAAATTATATTCTTTGTTTTTTTAAGATTTTGCTTATTCATCTGAGAGAGAGGGGGCATGAGTGGGGTGGGGGGGCAGAGAGAAAAGGAGATGTGGACTCCTTGCTGATAAGCAGACACTTAAACACCTGAGCCACCCAGGCACCCCTTATTTTTCTTATTTTTAAAGGAAAAATAAGAATTGCAATTCTGAAGTTATTTATTTAATTATTTTTTTTTTTTTAGATTTTATTTATTTATTTGACAGAGAGAGAAAGAGAGCACAAGGAGCGGGAGTGGCAGGCAGAAGTTGAGGGAGAAGCAGACTCTCCACTGAGCTTGGAACCAGATATGGGGCTGGATCCCAGAGCTGTGACCTGAACCAAGGGCAGACAATAAACCAACTGAGCAATCCAGGCACCCTGTGTATTTAAAGGTTTATTTTACATCTTTTAAGTAGTTTAGTGTTTTCCTACTAGAGATAATCTAAAGGTCATTCTGATTAAAATTAACAAGTTTGTCACTGAAACAACTTGTTGTGTGGTTTTACAAATCACCCAAATAGGGTACCTAGAGACCAGGTATGGGGAGATAAGGAATGACGAGATGATAAATTGTACAGATGGGGGTATATTCAAGAGTATCTGGAACTAAAAAATAAGTAGGACTGGAGAAATAGATTTAGGAGTAATCAGCCAATTTGGAGATAATTTATTTATCACAAGAGTAGAATTTCTGGGTAAGGTTGATGTTTCTGGTAGAGAATACATAAGGTGAGAAACGTCATTCCAGTACAAGGGAAAGCCCAAGTAAAGGGGCTGGTGAGCGACTCTGGATATCATTATTTGGGCTCATACACCATGGTCTGATTCCGCTCTAACCCCTAGATTTTTGGTTAGATAAGCCATCAACAATGGAAAGGTTTCTTTTTTTTCTTCTTTTTTTTCTTTTTTTCTTTTTTTTTTTTCCAGTAGAAAGGTTTCTATCTAGTGTACTCATAAATGCTAATTCCACAGGTCAAGATGGATTAAGCTATGAAGAAAAAGTTTCTTCAAAATACTATGCTCACTTCTAAGAAAGGTTGAAGCTAAATGCACTTGCATTTGTGGCAGTGACTCACTTCTTCAGGGATTAAAAAAAAAAGAAGATGAACTTGCCTGAATTCAAAAATTCACCTGGCACTCTAGAAAAAGGGTATCTCAAGACTGTAGGACAAGATGAGACATGACCTGTGCATCAGGGAGTAAATGATGTTATTGCTACAATTGATATATATATATATATATATATATATATATATATATATATATATATAGTGTTTTATTAGTTTTAAGCATTTACCATAGTCATTTAAAGATTCCATCCATCACCTGGTGCTCATCACAGCAAGTACCCTCTCCATCCTCATCACCTGTTTAACCCATTGCCCTACCCTACTCCCATCTGGTAATCATCCATTTGTTTTCTATAATTAAGGCTCCATTTCTTCTTTCTCCCTCTCCCTCTCTCCCTCTCCCCCTCTCTCCCTCTCTCCCTCTCTCCCTCTCCCTCTCTCCCCCTCTCCCCCTCTCCCTCTCCCTCTCTCTCTCTCTCTCTCTCCCTCTCCTTTCTTCATTTTTTTCTTTCTTAAATTCCACATGAGTGAAATCATACGGTATTTGTCTTTCTCTGACTTAATTTGCTTAGCATTATACTAACTCCATCCATGTCATGACAAATGACAAGATTCTATTTTTTAAAAGATTTATTTATTCCTTTTAGAGAGTATAAGTGGGGGAGGGACAGAGGGAGAGAATCTTCCAGCAGACTCCCCACTGAAAATGGAGTCCCCCAGGGGGCTCATTCACAAGATCCATGAGATCATGACCTGGCCTGAAACCAAGAGTCAGATGCTTAACTGATGGAGCCACCCAGGCACCCTTCATACTTTTTGTAGCCATATTTTTAAATAGATAGATAATCGATAGATAGATAGATGATAGATAGGTAGATGATATATTCATCCATACATACCGATTGATATCTAGATTTCATCTCCTTTATCCATTCATCCATCAATGGATGCTTGCACGCTGCTTCCATATCTTGACTATTATAAGTAATGCTGCTATAAACATAGGGGTACATGTGTCTCCTTGAATTAGCATTTTTGTACTTTTTGGGTAAATATCCAGTAGTGTGATTCCAGGATCATGTGTTAGCTCTATTTTTAATTTTTTGAGGAACCTCCATATTGCTTTTTACAGTGACTGTACCAGTTTGCAATCCTACCAACAGTGCAAGAAGGTTTCTTTTTCTCCACGTCCTCCATAACACTCCTTTTTTCTTATGTAGTTGATTTTAGCCATTGTGATAGGTGTGAGGTGGTATCTCATTGTAGTTTTTACTTGCATTTCCCTAAAGCTGATTATGGGCCTCTTGTTCATATGCCTGTTGGTATTTGTGTCTTCTTTAGAGAAATGTCTGTTCATCTCTTCTGCTCATTTTTTTAATTGGATTATTTGTTTTTTTGAGTATTGACTTGTATACGCTCTTTATATATTTTGGATACTAACCCCTTATTGGATATGTCATTTGCAAATGTCTTCTCCCGCTCAGTAGCATGGTTTCTAGTTTTGCTGACAGTTTCCTTTGCTGTGCAGAACTTCTTATTTTGATGTAGTCTCAATAGTTTATTTTCCCTTTATTTTCCTTGCCTCCAGAGACATGTCTAGAAAGAAGTTGCTAAGGCTGATATCAAAGAGGTAACTGACTATATTCTCTTCTAGGACTTTTATGGTTTCAGCTCTCAAATCTAGGTCTTTGATCCATTTTGAATCTATTTTTGTGTATGGCATAAGAGAGTGGTCTAGTTTTCCCAAAACCATTTGTTGAGTATATGGTCTTTTTCCCACTGGATTGGGAAATCCAGTTTACTGTTTTGCCTAAGATTAATTGACTATATACTTGTTGCTTCACTTCTGGTTTTTCTATTCTGTCCTATTGATCTACGTGTCTATTTTGTGCCAGTGCCATACTGTTTTGGTTACTACAGCTTTGTAATATGACTTGCAGTCTGGAATTGTGATCCCTCCAACTTTGCTTTTCCTTTCCAAGTTTGCTTTAGCTATTTAGGATCTTTTGTGATTCCATATGAATTTAAAGATTATTCTAGTTCTAAAAAAAAGATTATTCTAGTTCTGTGAAAAATGCTGTTGGTATTTTGAAAAAGATTGCATGAAACGTGTGGATTGCTTTGGGTGGTATAGATATTTTCAGAATATTTGTCCTTCCAATTCATGAACATGGAATGTTATTCCATTTCTCTGTGTCATCTTCAATTCCTTTCATCAGTATTTTATAGATTTTAGACCACAGGTCTTTCAGCTTTTTTTGGTTAGGTTTCTCCCAGGTATCTTATGTTTTTTGGTGCATATGTAAATGGGACTGACTCTTTAATTTCTCTTTCTGATGCTTTATTATTGGTGTATGGAAATGCAACAGATTTCTGTATATTGATTTTTCTATCCTGCAACTTTACTGAACTCATTTATCAGTTTAAGCAGTTGTTTGGTGCAGTCTTTCAGGTTTTCTATATAGAATATTGCGTCATCTGCAGAGAGTGACTTTTACTTCTTTGCAAATATGGATGTCTTTTTGTTGTGTAATTGCTGTGGCTACGACTTCCAGTACTATGTTGAAAAAAGTAGTTATAATTGAGACCCTTGTCTTATTCGTGACTTTAGGGGGAAAGCTTCAGTTTTTCCCCCTTGAGTATAAAGTTTGCATTGGGTTTTTTTATATATGACTTTTATTATGTTGAAGTATGTTCCTTATAAGCCTACTTTGTTGAGGGCTTTACCAGAAATTGATATTGTATTTGTCAAATGCTTTTTCTGAGTCTATTGAAATGATCATGTGGTTTTTATCCTTTCTCTTATTGATGTGATGTATCACACACTAATGATTTGTGAATATTGAACCACCTCCAGAGAAAATATCCTTGCTACGATTCATTCTTCCTCCCTGAAGGCAGCCCACGTTCTATGATTGGTCATGAACAAGGGGAGGAAATACAAGCTTGAACACTTGCTTCAAGGTGGAATAATGTTCAAGAGGCATTCCATCTTTAAAGCTCCTGGAAAACTATTTGCTAAGACTGTGGTGCAATTCAACTCTTTTATTTATTTTTTTCCCAATCCTTGTTCTTTCCCCTCATAGGTGTTGATACCAAGAGAACACATAAATTTTTTATTTTTTTGCAATAAAGGCTAATCCCCAGAGAATCGAATCTAAGAAATATACTATGTAATCCATGTGCTTAATATATTATTGTTTATTTAATATCATTCTCCTCTAAATACCTGCTCCCTAAGGGCAAGATGTTTTATTCCCAAATATCAAGACATAATAGATGCTTAAGAAATGGCTATCACATAAAAGTGCTCTAAATATGAGCTGAATGGAAGAATGGATAGATTTGTCACAAGGATTAAATTAAAGGATTTGAGTCCTCAACACAGAATGATACATTTGTGCCATTTACTGCATGGTAAGTTCTTCTTTTTCTGTTTTATAACTACTTTTTGTGTGTTCAAAGTATAATGATCAATAGTATAGCCAGGAACTTGAGGATTGTTTGGGCCCAAGGAAAATTCATTTCTTCATCAGGAACTTCTGCATTTGGAGTGTGTCTATTTATATGTTTACGACCTCTTTACACTACAGATTGATGATCTTTCTCTTCTACTTTACAGCTCTCCCTTCCCATACAGATCTTGCTGCATCACAATTTCAGTCCCCCCTGACCTAGCTATATTCATAGTTTGGCTTGCTTATTGTCTTTAATGACCTACATCTGCCCTTGTACATTCTCTTGGTACCACATTTATTATAATAACCAGATTGTCATAACCAGATTGTCTCTGAATTTCTCAATTACTCAGACTCTTAGAAAAAAAAATTCATTTTCAGGTTTTCCGTTTTTTTCTTTTTTTTTTTTTATCAATTATTGCATGAATTAAATGCTTTGAGTCAAGTACTTAGCTGAATCCTATCACCAGTGGCCAATTGGAACAAAGTCAGGTGGTACAAATTTGACCATCTAAGGCTGTTTCCTGAGGTCAGAACATTGGGAAAGAAGGGGTCTCTATGAAGAGTTTGCATGTATCACAGCCTGAGCAATGGACATATATAATAATATCTTGGTTTTAAAAGACCCTGAAATTCAACTCCTTCATTTATACTTCTATGAATCAGCATAGGAAAATCTGTTTTACTGTTCCCTTTAACAAAATTGTGGTTTAATTTTACATAGCCAACTATTATAAAAACTATGAGGAAATCATGATTTTAGACATACATAAGACATATATGAGGAAATCATGATTTTAGACATACATATATAAAATATATGAGGAAATCATGATTTTAGACATACATGTCATTTATTATCAATGGGAAATATAAAATTCCTTTTGATCTATGTTCAAGGCTATTGGCACATAAACTCAAGCATAAGATATTCTTCACTTGTGAAACATACTCATGTTCCAGTTTGGCAACCATACAGCTTAAGTTCTAAATTCTCAAATCTGGATTCCAAAGACACCTAGTCTTTCAGTTGGGTTTTACATGTGTATGAGAGAGAGAGAGAGAGAATCCATTTATATAATTATAAGCCAAATAGAGAGCCTGTCTAGAAAGGATGATTTTTGTCAACAGGCAAGTGAGATAAATTCTGCAAAGATGCCTGGAAACAGCAAGAAAGCATATGGCATATCTTACTTTCTCCAACTATTTGTATTCTGCACCCTGGCTCAGAGTAAGGCTAGGTGTGCATTTATAAAATAAGTAAACAAACTAACCCAACAACTGGCTTTCAGGAAAGCTAGCTTTATTTTAGCTATTGGTGTTTCAGAAATATAGCCCCAAGACTGAAAGAAATGAATAAAGTGAACTTAGAGAACTTTGTGGAATCATCCCCTACTGAGTTAACATACAGGTTCTTTTTTGAAGGAATCTGGTGGTATTGGAGTCAACATTTAGACTTTCATTTTTGTCACCTGACCTGAAATAGAAGGTCCTTTATACTAATGACAGGAATGCGTAAGCACCTGCTCCTAAGATCATTATAAGCAATAGCCATGCTGTCGGTGGAAGAAAGGAACTGGCTCTTTGCCAATATTAAGTAGGACTTACACACTGAAGGCTTCAGTTTATTGCTAAATGTAGAGTCCAAAAGGTGTCTGTATGTATGTTCTAAGTTTATAAATATGCACTTTAATATGCTGGAATTAATGAGATGCATTTTAAGAAATAAATCTTATTTGCCTTTGATAGAAGTTTTCACTTTTTTGGTTGTTTTGTTTAGGTTTTTTGTTTGTTTTATTGTTTTGTGGGGTGGGGGGTTAGTTTGTTTGTTGGTCTCAGATCACTTTAAAGAAATGTGGTATCAGATTTTAAGCATATATATCAAGTAGTCTTTATTTCTCTTTTGAAGAAAACTATGAATATCCTCTACCCAGAATCGCTGAGACAAATTAGGAAAATAAACAGAGTAGTTGATTTTCATATTAGCTACTACAATAAAGTAGTAGATATCGTTGACTTCCTTGTTTCTTTGTGAAAACTTAAGATGTCATCCATAAGTAAATGACAGTCATTGAATTAAAATTTCAACATTTTAAGGAGAAAGACACAACCTGTCTTGTTAATTACATTATTCCCAATGTTTAGCACAGTTCCACTAGGCAATAAGAGCAATAAAACTATTCGTTCAACTAGTAAATTAAATTATAACTTATGACCATATCCTTTATAAATTTCTATCATGGCCACCTAGTCCACATAAAATCTCAAAAACTCAGAAGGGAAAAATTATGAATTTATTTCAACCATTGGGAAGATCCCAAATATTCTTCTTCTGAATACTTTTTAAAATTATCTATAAGAAAAAAATAAAAAATAAAATTATCTATAAGGAATGTCTACTTTAAAAATTTTATTCTAAAAAAATAAAATAAAATAAAAATAAGAATTCTATTCTATAACTTTTTTTAATTTTTATTTATTTATGATAGTCACAGAGAGAGAGAGAGAGGCAGAGACACAGGCAGAGGGAGAAGCAGGCTCCATGCACCGGGAGCCCGATGTGGGATTCGATCCCGGGTCTCCAGGATCGCGCCCTGGGCCAAAGGCAGGCGCCAAACCGCTGCGCCACCCAGGGATCCCCTATTCTATAACTTAAACAGATTTTTATTTTATTGAACTAAAATCAATTTGTATAAGATATACACCCAGTTTCTTAACTTATTAGGTAATTCATTATTATTTCACTTAACAAGTATCTTTGGTCTGTCAGACACATTCTAGACACTCGGCCTGACACTAATCTAAGCACTGGGGTTACAAAGCCTTGAACAATGACTGCTCTCACAAAATTTGACATCTATTACTTCACTATCATTTTGAAAATGATATTTGTCACAATTTTCTATAATGTGGTTGATATGATGTTTGAATGACACCTTAGGCCCACATAAAGAAACAGGTCAACTTTACTCTCTATTTTTTGAGACTATGAAACTTAGCTTTATCTCCCTGATTAGTCTCAGCAATTCAGGAAAGAGAATATTTTCTCTCAGCTTTCTTTAAATGATAAATAAAGACTTGATATGTATTTAGAATGTGGTTTACATATACAAACTATATATATATTATACTTTCAAGATTCTTCAGTATTTTTATTTATTTAATCATAGATTACTTTTAATTGCTAAAGATCCACCCAACACTATGTGAAAATGAAATGATCTCATCAATGCGAAGAAATCCTTTCCAGAAACAATCAGTATATTGTTAAAGTGAGCACTGACTTTTTTTTTAAAAGGAATGTTTTAAAATATGCTTATGACAATTATCATAGGTCATAACATATTGTGTTAAAGTACTGCTTTTTCAAAAGTACATATCAAGAAAATGTAATCAAAACAAATAATATTCGATGTTCAATGTTTATACAAAGCCATATTTAATGACTAGATTTTCTTCAAATAAGTAGCATTTTTGAAGGTCATATACAAGACAAATATTGATAAATTATGGTACGTCTGGACTACATTTTATTGAGATAAGAAATATGTATCCTTAACAAAACCTTATCTAAATCAAAAAGTTATTAAACATTATGCTAATTTCTCTTAGCTGATATTAAAATACACCTGCTTTAGCTACCACACAAATATCAGAGATTAATACTGGTCTATCCGAAATGAATATGAACACTGAATGGTATTTCAAATTGTATTAGACCTGTTTCTCATAAAGAAGGAAGTGAATAAACATGGATACCAAAAAATAAAATCATAGCTTTTTTGCACTGTTCCTAAGGAATACCTTTCAAGAAATAGGAACTAATGAACATTTGTTTGTTTTGTTTCCCCTAAGTTTATGACTTAGGAATAGTTAACCTTCACCTTTATTAATTGCATGGAGCACCAGAGTGAAGAAAAAAAAAATCTCTTTAAATTTTAGATTTACATAAGGGCCTTATAATGAAGCAGAAAATTTCATTGTGGAGGTTGTGTCAGTGGCGAAGTTGGTTAAGCATCCAGTTCTTGGTATCAGTTCATTTCTGATCTTAAGATGCTGGAATTGAGCCCTTGTGTGGCTCCATGCCTAGGACCAGTGTGCTTGAGATTCTCTCTCCCTCTCAAAGAAGTAAAATTGTACATGAAAGATGAAACATAACTGATACCACACAAGTAGAGAGTATCAAAATGGAGCACACTGAATAATTATACAATAAATAATTGAATAATCTAGAAGAAATAGAGAAATACCTAGAAACACACAGATTACCAAGACTGAAACATGAAGAATTAAAAAATCTGAACATACTGATTATTAGTAATCAAAAACCTCTCAAGCAAAAGTCCAGGACCAGGTTGTCTCACTGGTGAATTTTATCAAATATTTAATTACCAATCTTTTGCAAACTCTATTCAAAAACAGAAAAGGAGAAAATACTTCCAAATTCAATTTATGAGGCCAGCGTTATCCTGACACCAAAACCAGACAAGGACACCATAAGAAAATAAAATTACAGGCTAATAATAACCCTGATCCACACAGGTGGAAAAATCCCTACAAAATATTAGCAAATTGATTTCAACATGATAAAATAATCATATACCATGACCAAATGGGATTTATTTCAGGGATGCAAGAATGGTTCAATATTTGCCATTAAAGCACTGTGATACATATTAACAAAATGAGGATAAAAATCATGTGATCGTCTCAATAGATGCAGAAAAAGCATTTGACAAAATTGAACATCATTTCATGACAAAAAGTCTCAACAAACTGAGCATAAAGGGAATAATGCTAAGTATAATAAAAGCTATGCAAGCCTATAGCTAACAACAAACTCAAGATCGGTAACAATAAAGGAATCCCCACTCTTGACATTTTTATTCAACATCATACTGGAAGTCCTACTCAGAGTAATTAGGCATGCATGCATAAATAAATGACATCTAAATCAAAAAGGAAAATGTCCATATTTGCAGATAATACAATATTATATGGAGAAACTCCTAAAGACTCTATAAAAAATGTTAACTTTAGTAAAGTACAGGATATAAATTATATAAAATCAGCCATTTCTATATACTAATAACTATCAGAAAGCTATCAGAAAGATATGTTTTTAATTTCAATTTATAATAGTATCAAAAGAATAAAATGCTTATGAACAAATTTAACCAAGGAAGTAAAAAGATCTGTACACTGAAAACTATATTTAATTGACAAGAGAAATGGAACACAAATACATTGAAATATACCTCATATTCATGGATTTAAAGAATATTGTGATGTAAGTACTACCCAAAGCCATCTACAGATTCAATGTAATCCCTTTCAAAATTCTGATGGTATTGAAGAATACCATTATAGGAGAATAGAAGAAATAACCTAAAATTTATGTGGAATCACAAAAAAACTCAAATACTCAGAGTAATTGAGAAAGAGGAACAAAGCTGGAGGTGTCACACTCCCTGATTTGAAACTATATTACAAAGTTACAATAAATGTAACTCTATGATATTGGCCTATGTATAACACAGATCAATGGAATAGAACAGAGATTTCAGAAATAAACCCATACATATATGGTCAATACTTTATAGCAAAGGAGCCAATAATATACAATGTAAAACAATAGTCTCTTCAATAAATGGTATTGCATAAACTAAATTGTCGCTTCAAAAGAATGACTGGAGTCCTATCTTACACCATACACAAAAATTAAAAAAAAAAAGAAAATTAAATAAACTGAAAAAGGATTAAAGACTTGAACGTAAGACCTAAAATCATAAAAGTATCAGAAAAAAAAAAAAAAAAACAGGAGGTATGCTTTTTAACATAGGTTGTGGCAATGATATTTTGGATCGGGCACAAAAAAACAAGGCAACACAAGAAAAAGTAACCAGTGGGACCACATCAAATTTAAAAGCCTCCTCATAGCCAAGGAAACCATCAATAATATGAAAAGGCAACTCATGAAATGGGAGAAAATATTTGCAAATCATATATCTGATTAAAGTTTAATATGTAAAATATGCAATGTACTCCTGCAACTCAAGAGCAAAGAAAACAACCAATTTGATTTAAAAATTGGCCAAGTACCTGAAGAGAAATGTTTTCAAGGACAACATCATAGAAATGGCCAACAGGCACATAAAAAGATGCTCAACATCACTGATCATCAGAGAAATGCAAATGAAAACCACAATGAAGTATCACTTCACACCTGTAGAATGGTTGCCATGAAAGATTTAAGTGTTGGTGATGATGTAGGAAAAAAAAATGTTGTGTACTATTTATGCCAATGTAAATGAAATGAGTTCAGACACTACTGAAAACAGTATAGAGGTTCTTCAAAAATTTAGAACTAGAACTACCATATATTTCAGCAATCCCACTTTTTGATGTATATCCGAAAGGATATAACATGATCTGCAATAAATATCTGCAGTATTTTTTTTAAGATTTTATTTATTTATTCATGAGAGACACACACACAGAGAGAGAGAGGCAGAGACACAGACAGAGGGAGAAGCAGGCTCCATGCAGGGAGCCCGACGTGGGACTCGATCCCAGGTCTCCAGGATCACACGCTGGGCTGAAGGCAGGTGCTAAACCACTGAGCCACCTGGGCTGTCCACTATCTGCAGTCTCATATTCAATGCAGCATTATCACAACAACCAAGATGTGAAAATAATAGAAGTGTCTGTCAACAGGTGAATGGATGAGGACGATGTGTGTGCATGTATACTTACATGCATGCGCACATAATGGAATTCGGTTCAGCTATGAGAAAGGACATGCTTCCATTTGTAAAAGCATGAATGCTAAGTGAAATACGTCTGACAGAGAAAGATTTTACGATATAACTTCTCTGTGGAACAATTTAAGCCAAACCTCTAGAAACAGAAGTCGAATGATGGTTACTAGGGACAGCAGGTGGAGGAAAAGCAGAGATGTTGGTCGAAGATCGCAACCTTCCAGCTGTAAGTTGAATAATGTCTGGAGATCCAATGTGTAGCATGGTGATTACAGTTAATAGCACTGTATTACATACTTAAAAGTTACTAAAAGAGAAAATCTTAAATGTTCTCACCACACGTGTGCGTAAGCTGTATTTATGGGACATGATGCCAATGTTAGCTAGGACAATGGCGGTAATCATTCTGCGATATATTAAGTGTACCAAATTAACACATTATACATGTTAAACTTATGCAATGTTATGTTGATCATAGTTCGACAAAGCTAAAGAAGCCCATATAAGTGAAAATATCAAAAGCTTGTTAAAAAGTTTTAAAAGAAATTTTAAATATAAACAATATGATTTCTTTCAACTTACAAAATGTTCATTGAGCAGATGTTGACAAAGCTAAGCATCAAAGTGACAACCCAACAGGCCATCTAAAAACGGTATATGTAAAAAAAAATAAATAAATAAAAATAAAAATAAAAATAAAAAAATAAAAACGGTATATGTGACAGCATGTCTATTTTAATTTTAGATTTATGAATGATTATGTTAAATAATTTAAATATAAATTTAAATACAATGATGGACCCTTTTTAAAAAAAAATATTTATTTGAGAGAGAGAGAGAGAGAGAATCTAAAGCAGACTCCACACTGAGCACAGACCACAATGTGGGGCTTGAACTCATGACCCCGAGATCACAACTAAGCACCAGGAGTCAAATGCTTAATTGACTGCACCACCAAAGTGCCCCTACTTATG
Source organism: Nyctereutes procyonoides (assembly GCF_905146905.1). NCBI lineage: Eukaryota > Metazoa > Chordata > Mammalia > Carnivora > Canidae > Nyctereutes > Nyctereutes procyonoides. The sequence goes on from NW_026575046.1 coordinate 3,898,879, forward strand.
GCCTTTATTAAGTGAACTCATGTATGTATCTGGATATACATTCAACAAAATATTTTGAGTAATACCAAATATCACCAATCTTCACACTTTGTGAGTGGGAATGGTAGATTTGCTTTTGTATTATTGAAAATTGTGAAAAAATATATGATACATTTATACTTAAAATCACATAATGAAAACATTAGTAAAACTATCAGCATGAGATTAAAATGGTGAAATGACTTATTCACATCCATTTGACAAAAATGGTAGATTAGCATTGATTTGGTAAATATTTACCTGGCTGCTAAACAAGATCGTCCTTTACAAATTAGTATGCCATTTACTCTGATTTTAGTCTGATGTGTACTATACAAAAATCTGCACCTGAGAGATGATTTCATGTTTCAGATCTGTAAGCGGTCAGGAAACTACAAGAATCATCAATACTTGCATGGCAGTCACCATCTAAACGCTGTCCTAAATTCATTAGATTCAATCGTTTAATCCTCACCAAACACAGCGAGGAAGGTAACGCCGTTTTCCTTGCTACAGATGGGAAAACAAGCAGAGCGTCTAGGCAAACTCCACGACATCATGTAACTGGAAAGAGAATCAACGTCTCTACTCAGAAATGGCATTTCAAAACCAATTCTTAATTACAATCCAATACAAATAAAACAGCAGCCTGGGTGTTGCCCTACAAGACGTCAAGGTGATGGCACAGTGTTAGCCTTCAACAGCAATATGAGCGGCGGGGTTTGAAGGTATTGCATCATGTGTAATAAATGTATGAGAAAATGTCTTTCGCTTTCTGCTTTGTAAGCTGATGGATGCACCATTGATTTGTTTCTAGATTTAACCAAATGAACCTTTTATGGACATGGGAGCAATGATCAAAAGGGAGATAGAAAATTCACATTTTTTTCAACGAAGTTATTATAGAGAATGAAGCTGATAGGCCAATGGGAGAGCAGTTGGGAGGAAATGGGAGGAGGATTCTGAGCTCACCTTCCATGGATGCACCAAGGAAACCACTCCAAACACAACCTGAGGAATGACAGAATGGACCTTCCTCCACGAAAGAGAAAGAGGTGGCTACATTTTAAAAGTAGGAAGGGTGGAGATGTGGTCAGAAAGAAAAAGAAATAGTGAAGCAACCCATAGGCAGGAGGTATATCACAGGCATGGACGGGCAAAGGGATCAACATACATGGGGCACCCATGGCCCTGGGGACCTGAGATGAGAATACGAGACCCTGTCGCATCCAGTTGTGAAAATTGGTGGGGCTTAACTCTAGAGACTTTGAAAATCAGTGAGACTTTTTTTTTAATTAATTAATTTATTTATTTATTTATTATTTTTTTTAGTGGGACTTAACTTTGGGAATGGTGAAGAGCTACACAAAACCATGCCTCCATTCTTAAAGGTCCAGGAGACTCTATAACTTGACTTGAGGCCAACACAGAAGCAGCAGCATAAAAGGACCTGTAGTGAGCATGCAGGGGATTTATTGACTAATTTTAGGACGTGTGTCACAGAACTTCATGAACTTTTTCCGGGTACGGAAGTTTTGGTGGGTGCCATTTTTCTTGTCTTACTGCAGCATAGCTGGCAGGTAACTTGAAGGAGTCATTTTGACACTTTCCATCAACTTTGCTAGCCTCACTTGTCCTGCCCACTTATGTCCCTACAGACCTGCCCTACCCAATTCACCTGCCCTCATGAGTACACCTCCAAATTAGCTCCTGTGCTGTGACACCCAGTGAGCTACCTGCATCTGGACGGATGTCACTCCAGTGTGCCTACTAACCAACCATATCAAGCAAGAGGCCCCAGCTGGGATTAGCCCTGCTCCAGAGGGAATCCTGCCCCAGGAGGTAGGGAAACTACTCCATTAGCATGCCTGTGGTAGCTACAGCTGGGCTTTCCACTCAGCTGCAACAGAAGATAGCCCCCGTCATGGGTATATCCACAGTACCTACAGGCAGGTGTCTCAGCCACCCTTACCAAAGGCAAGGCCTGCCCACCAGCACACCCACTGCAGTCATGGCTAGTTATTGCTGATAGCTGGGCTGAGGGCCAGCAACCATTATATATCAAGGAAACTCCAGATTATGAACCTTTTTTTTTTTTTTTCATCAGAAACTTAGAATATATCATGTTATGCCTTTCTGGCCTGCAAAGTGCTAGGAGGAAAAAACAAAAACAAAAACCCCCAAAAAAACTATAATCAAAAATACTTTATTAAAGAGTTTCCCAAACAGAAATTAAAAGAGCTCACCACCACTAAACTGGACTTAAAAATATATGAAAGGAAATCCCTTCAAGGGGAAAAAAAAGAAAAGAAAGAAAAGAAGGAAACAAACCTAGGATGACTCAATGGATTAAAAGAAAAAAAAAAAAGACCCATATGCCACCTTCAAGATACATACTTCAGATCAAAGATACACTAAAGGGACGCCTGGATGGCTCAGTGGTTGAGCGTCTGCCTTTGGCTCAGGGTGTGATCCTGGGATCGGGTCCCATGTCAGGCTCCCTGCATGGAGCCTGCTTCTCCCTCTGCCTGTGTCTCTGCCTCTCTCTCTCTCTCTGTGTCTCTCATGAATAAATAAATAAAATCTTAAAAAAAAAAAAAACCCAAAAAACAAATATCACACTTTGCTAGTGAAGAAGCTCACCTCATGTAATACCTAGTTGAAAAGTCACTTGGCCCTTGTTTTAGATGCCTCCCCACCCCACCCCCAACCCCGCTATCTTTCAAATGATGCAACTGCATGGGTTAATTCTGAGTACTGGACACTGTGCTGGTGTCACACACCAAATAATACACTAAATCTCCCTTTCTAGGATTTAGACTCTAGACCTAGACATCCTGCCTCTTGAATATCTTTAGTTATAAATGTACCACAGAGTCTCCCCCTCTGTCTCTGCCTACCAGCATGGAGCTTGCCTTGCCTGAGTCAGCACTGGGTGAATATTAGCTGGACACTTGTCTGCTTCCACAACCAGACTTTGTGCTCCTCCTGGGTAGGGCGATAACTCAGCACAGAGTGCAGTGTCCAACACACAGATACAAGGCAAAGAAATATGTGCAGTGGACTTAAAAACACGTTTTCAGTGTGTTTGCAATTTGTTTGGGCTGGTGCTTATGCGCTATTTTAAAATACAATAGTGTATGCTGCATGAGAATAATCTAGAATAGTGTATCTACCACTTAGGCGTTCCTTTCATGGTTGTTGTGAAAACAGACGCTCTTTGCCATCCCTTAAAACTTCCTCTGTGGTTCCAGCAGCCGCACTGCCCAAAGGTGGCAGTGACAAATAATCCCTGGACTTCATAAATCGAAAACACCACGCTTGGAACTTAGCTATATGATTTAGAATGTAACACAAAAGCCTGATGACATTTTTTTCCCATTTCATATATAGACAAACTGAAGAGTAAAAGATGAATTGACTTGATCAAGAAAAATTGGCAAATAAAATGGCTCGTCACTGCTATTTGTCTTGATTCATGTGTCTTTGGCTCTTAATGGGGAGCTGTTATTTTAGAAGCCGAGCTTTACGGAATGGTGTGTGTCAACCACAATTTCATTTGCTGTGCTTCGGGAATAAATCTTAGCTCCTTTTTAATTTCTGTACAATGTTGTCTGTTTACAGACATGTTTTCCTGAGAAATATATATTTGTATATGTATAAACTGATTTTATATCTAATGAGTTCTATTGTTGGCTTTTCAGATCCGAATATACAAAAGCACTTAACTGAAGACCTTGATTCTTCTGCTGACCAGAAGGCCTGGAGGGATGGGATTTTACAATAACCAGACTGAACTCTTTGCCTCAGTTTTTGGCAGAAACTCTGTAGAATACAGATATTGGATGTGCTTGGTTCAATGCACTGGTCTGTTGTGAGGACCAACTGACATAATGTACAGAGGCTTTCATAGGAATTATGTGATTTTCTACAAATACAAGGTGTAATAATAGATAATACATTCTATTCTAATTATATAAAACACTTACATGTTGTAGAACTAGTGTTGGTATTAACTATGACTGGGAATAGTTTTTTCACGTAACATTTCTGTATTTGTTGGCCCTTCTGGTTAAATTTTGACAACTGTGAAATATGGGCTCCCCGGATTAATTTTAAAACCCATCTCGATGTTGGACCCATGTCCCAGAATTGCTGCCTTGCTTCAACACCCTGACCATTATCAAGAAAATAACTGATAATGATAAAATGATTAAAAATTAGTTTATTGTCCTAGTTATAGCCATGATGCTCTCTTTCCGTAAGCTTGGGTATTCCAAGTTTTTATCAGAATATTGGAGAAACTTATCCTCTTTAATTTTTGTGTTGATTTTACATTTTAAAAAGAGTTTAAAAACATTTTCCTAAGGGTCTCTGCTCATTGAAAAATAAAGAAATAACATATATAATAAACTTTTACTTGGAGGATGTCATTTGTGAGTTCTCTCATTCCAGGGATTTATGTTAAATTGATACAATTGATTTGGTCTAGGAATTTAAACACAAAATTAAAGATAACATAAATAATTTTTTTAACATAAATAATTTAACTATACTTAAAAATAATTTCCTGGGGCACCTGGCTGCCTCACTCGGTGGAGTGTACAACTCTTGATCTTGGGGTTCTAAGTTTGAGCCCCATATGGAATATAGAAATTTACTTAAAAATAAGAAATCTTAAATAAAAAAAATTAAAAATTAAAATAAAAATAGTTTCTGGTAATTTTCGTAAAATAGAGTATGCAAAACATATTTCACAGTAATTTAGATGCCAAATCTTATTACATGAAAAAGATAAAATATATTAGAGATTATAAGATTGCAATTATTTGAGACTTTAAAAACAATTTATTTAATAGTGTAAAGGCAACTCCTTAGTGCTTAATATGAATTTACTTATGTTTCAAACTATATTCAAATTACTACATGGAATTTACTGGACACAACTTTAGAATGGGGCTGTTTTACTGATTGCATTTTCAAAGGAGGTTAATATATTTTTATAAGATGTGTAAAAATTATGATGATTAATGCTGCACAACCAACATTTGAAATCTGGCCAGCATAGATCTAGTAACAAAAACTGCATGGCTGAGAATAAATTCTACAAGGTCAAACTAGAACATTCGCTACCATTTTGCTGGAGTCCTGAGTCAGTATGTTTCTGTAGCTATCCTGACCTGAAGCACATGACTAAATTTTTTGGAAATGCTGAATGTTGGAATTCTACAAGAGGTTTGGAACAAGGCCTTTTCTGGACCTCTCTGTCTCCCTCCCTCCTATTACCAATGGCTCTGATGTACTGACCCATTTGAGTACTGCTGATCTAGACACCTGGGAAAATATTCAAATTTAGAATTACATAATTACTTCAATAAAAAATTCCTGAAATGAAAGTTTCGATTTATTATTTTGTACAATGTTGACTTAGGTCTCAGAATTACAACAACCTCTGTTATGGATGTGAGTTGAGACAAACACTACAGTAAATGCATCCACCTAGAAACGGTTATTTTCAAAGGACTCCATAGAATATTAGGAAACACTTTTCTGTGGGATGTAAGATCTAAAATATCTAATTTTTCTTCCAGAAATATGCAGTCACCAAAATAGGAAAACATATTTTCCATATTTTCCTTTATTTAAAAGCCACAGCAACAAAATTTAAATAAATAAACATGGAGAATTGGTGGTGGTGGTGGGGACAAGATGATATTTGAAATGAATTTGAGTACATTTCTGATTTTACTGGGAGCACAATATGTGTCATGTAGTAACAGTCAAATATGAAAAACAATTATAGATTTTAAATTACGAAAATAAATATGACTTTTTAAAAATATTTTTAGAGAGGACAAGAGGGAACGGGCCCAGGGGTGGAGGGGCAGAGGGAGAGGGCATGAGCCAATCTAATGCAGGCTCTCCTGCCAGCACAGAGCCCAATGTGGGGCTCAATCTCAAGACCTTGAGATCATGACCTGAGAGGAAATCAAGAGTTGGACGCTTCACCAACAGAGCCACCTGGGCGCCTCACAAATGCTTAGGTTATACCAACATTGGCCATCAGAAAAAAAAGTGGGGTAATTGCATATAATTGTGCACTGATATATTCAAAAGTGTTCTGAGTTACAGCAATACATCAATATGTTTTGAACATTATTTTCAATCCCTTATGAAAAAAGCAGCAATGTGATATCTCACGAAACATCTGAATTAATAATGGGTGCTTACAGGCACTTTAGAATTCCCTTGACACATATTTTCTTCTTTGTGTACTCATTTGCGGGTTTTGGAAGGCACTATTATTAAAAACAACGGAAAGGGAAAAAAAAACTCACCATCAAAAACAATTCTTTAACAATATCCACGTGGAATATATTGAACATATTTATCTGAGGCCTTTACAGCAAGACTCAGCTAATTACTGATAAACCTCGCCTAAATCAACTTGCTAATGTATTACTACTCTCTACTTATTTCCAATATCAAACTAATTATGGATTCAGACTCACAGTGTACTGTAGCGTAGCTGCTCAGGCCATTAGTTGATTTTAATTAAATGAAAGTCTTCCAGTGACCAAGGGCTAATTAATTTTTAGTCTGACTATAAATTAAAGAAAGGTTGCTCATTAATTGTGAATATTCCCATATTTCATCAATATATAGATGTTTGTCTATAATATATATTTAGTTCAATAAGAAATGAACTAAGGATCCTAAACATGATTTTGGCAAGGTTTTTCTTTCTCTCTCTCTCTCTCTCTCTCTCTCTCTCTTTTTTTTTTTTACCTTTTTTGTTTTTTGTTTTGTTTTCTTTTGCTTTTGGCCAGTACTTGAAACCAAAGGAAATAAATTGTATGTTAATTATAGGGCTTCATCGTTATCCTAACCAAATAGCAGCCTTGTCTCTCTTGTTTTATCTGGTTTGACAACCATATATTACAATATACAACCCTGCCCTATGCAAACTTTCAAAGTGTACTCCAAGCCCAGTTCTTGCTTACATTCACTTAAAACAAAACAAAACAAAACAACTATTGATTAAAATAAGAAAAGCTGCCATGACATAAATGTAACGTTTTCTCTTCCCAATATTTTTTATTTAGGTAAAACACACATAATCACCATCTTAACCTCTTTTAAGTGTTCAGTTCAGTGGCATTGAGCACATTTATAACGTGCTACCATCAGTACCACATCCATCTCCAGAACTCTTATTAGTTTGTAAAGCTGAAACTCTATATCCATTAGGAAATAACTTCTCATTCCTTCCTTCCTTTCAGCTCCTGGCAACCACCATTGCCAGGAAAATCCCTAGGATTTTCACTATTATAAGCAACTTACATAAGTGGATCATTCAGTGTGTATCTTTTAGTGACTGGTTTATTTCACTTAGCATAATGTTCTAGTGTATGCCCGAATTTCCTCTCTTTTTAAGGCTGAATGATATTCTAGCAAGAAATAATCTAATTAAAATGAGCAAAGGACTTAAATTGACATTTTTTTCCCAAAAAATACTTACAAATACAAGTACACAAAAAGCTACTCGACATCACTCATTATCAGGGAAAGGCAAGAAAAAAAAGAAGAAAAAGAAAACCTACATCAAGATACCATGTCCCATCAATTAATAGAGCTACTATTAAAACAAAACAAAAAAATGGAAAATAAGTGTCAAGAATGTGGAGAAAAATAGAATCCTTGTTGGAAGGAATGCAAACTGGTAGGTCCAGTATGAAAAAATCATATGTAGGTTCCTCAAGGATTTAAAAGTAGAACTACCATAAGATCTGGAATTCAAAAAAAAAAAAAAAATCTGGAATTCCAGCTTCTGGGTATATATCCAAAGGGAATGAAATGATAGCTCAAAGGCATATCTGTACTCTCCTGTCCAACGCAGCAGTATTCACAATAGCCAAGGTAAGGAAACCAAAGTGTCCATTGACAGATGAAAGGATAAAACAAGTGTCACACACACACTCACACAGGAATATTATTCAGCCTCAAAAAAAAAAAAAAAAGTCCTATCATTTGCAATGACATAGATGAACCTGGAGGGCCTTATGCTAAGTGAAATACGCCAGATGGAGAAAACAAAAAATCTCATGGCACAGTTATATGTGACATTTTCAAAAAAAGAAAAGAAAAAAAAAGAACATATACAAACAAAATACACAGGGAGTCACCAGGGCCTAGAGGCTGGAGGAAATAGGGAGAAGTTGGTAAAGGAGTTCAAACTTTCCAGTATGAGTAAGTTCTGAGAATCCACGTATAATAATGACTAGAGTTGATAACACTCTACTGTGTAGTTGAAATTTTCTTAGAACTTCAGCGCTGTCACCAAAAATTAAAAAAAGGTAAATCACCTTTCTTTTTTATCTTAATCATCCGTCACCTCACAAGGTGATAGATGTGTTAATTAACCCAATGGGGGAAATCATTTTCACAAAATACATGTATATCAGATTATCACATTGTGTAGTTGAAGTATCTGATGGCTTTGTTCATTACATTTCACTACTTGAAGAAAAAGAAACACAGAGGAGAAAAGAAGAAATCTAAACCAAGCCCCGGCTATGTGCCAGGGCCAGCTAGTTGCTCTGTAAGACTTCAAGGTAGTATCATAGGAACAGCCAAGTCTTTCTTCACAACTTAAAAGACACCCAGGGTTGCTTTGCTGGTTTTCATAATATACAGGAGTTGTGGGATATTCATTTGGGAAGTCTGGATTATGATACAGAGGACCTCTCCACAACAGTTCTACAACTACTGTGAGTCTATAATTATTTCAAAATAAAATGTTGAGGGGCACCTGGGTGGCCCAGCAGTTTAGTGCCTGCCTTCAGCCCAGGGCGTGATCCTGGAGACCCGGGATGGAGCCCCACATCAGGCTCCCTCTGCTTGGAGCCTGCTGCTCCCTCTGCCTGTCTCTGTCTCTGTCTCTCTCTCTCTCTCTCTGTGTGTGTGTGTGTCTCTCATGAATAAATAAATAAAATCTTTAAAAGAAAAAAAATGAACATTTTATACCCTCTACAAACAGATAATATTGTATCTTCCTTTTCAGTTTATTTATTTCTTGCCTAATTCTCCTGAAAGAACTTCTAGTACTATATTGAATAGAAATAATAAATTCAGAAATCTTTACCTTTTTCCTGGTCTTAGAGAAAGAGCTCCTAGCCGTTCACAAGGAGTTATGATTTTTTTGTGTGTGAGATTTTCCTAGGTAGCTTTTGTTATATTGTGGTAGTTTTGTTCTCTTGCTTGCTTAAGTATATCTATCATGAGGGGGTTTGGTTTTTGTCAAATGCTTTTTCCTGCACCAATTGAGATGGTGCTTTTTTTTTTAATCTTCATTCTGTGAGCATGATTTATTATACAATTTGATTTTCTTCCATTGAATTATCCTTACATCCCAGGGATAAATCCCATTTGGTCATGGTGTATGATCCTAATGTATTGCTGAATTTGGCTTCCTAGTGTTTTGTTAGAAATTTTTGCATCAATGTTTGTAAGGGATGTTGGTATTTTTCTTGTAATATCTTTGTCTGAATTTGGTATCAGGTTAAATCTTGCCTCAATGGAGGAGTTAAAAATTATTTCCTTTTTGGGGTGCCTGGGTGGTTGGGTTAGTTAAGCATCTGTCTTTGGCTCAGGTCATGATCTCAGGGCCCTGGGATGGAGTCCTGAATCAGGCTCCCTTCTCCCTCTGCCCCTAAACCCCAATTGTGTGTGTGCTCTCTCCCTCTCTCTGATCTTACAAATAAGTAAATAAATAAAACCTTTAAAAAAATCATTCCCTTCTCAATTGTTTGGCAACATTTGAGAAGAATTTGTGTTCTTAAAATATTTGGTAGTTGTTTTTTTTTTTTTTTTTTTTTTTTTTTTTTTTTTTTTTGTTACCACTGAAGCCCTCAGGTCCATGGCTTTCCATTGTCAAGAGATTTTTGATTACTGATTCAATCTCCTTATGAGGTATAAGTCTCTCCAGATTTTTTCTATTTCTTCATGACTTAGTCTTGGCATGTTCTGTGTTTCTAGTAATTTGTCCATTTTGTCTAGGCTACTGAATTTGCTGGTGTACAATTGTAAATATTTCTCTTATAATCCTTTTTATTTCTGCAAAATTGGTAGTAATGCCCCAGCTTTCTTTACTGATTTTAATAACTTGCGTCTCCTCTTTTTCCTTAGTCCATCCAGAAAATGGTTTGTCAATTTTGTTAAATTTTGTAAAGAATCAACTTTTGGCTTCATCAATATTATCTATTAAATTTTTAATCATCTATTTCATCTATCTGAGCTCTCATCTTTTTACTTTCTGTCTTCTGCTAGCTTTGAGTTTAGTTTATTCTTTTTCTGGGTCCTTAAGTTTTAAAGTTAGGTTCTTCATTTGAGACCATTCTTGTTTTTCAGTGTAGATTTTTATAATTGTCAAATTCTCCTTTGACACTATTTTTACCGTGTCAGTAGCTAGCTTGATGTCCTGGGTTTTCATTTTCATTCATCTCTAAGCATTTCAGAATTTCCTTACCGATTTTTAAGTCATTGATTGTTAAAAGTGTGTTATTTAATTCCCACAAATTTATAGGTTTTCTTACCTTTATTGATTTCTAACTTCAGATCATCTTGATTAAAGAAGATACTGTGTATATCTACCTTGTAAACCTATTGATAATTAATTGGTGGCCAAACATATGGTCTACCCTGGAAAAATAATCTATGTACACTTAATAAGCATGAACGTGATATTCTTATGGGGTAAATTGCTCTAAGTCTATTATGTCCCGTTGGTTTATTGCATTGTTCAAGTCCTTTACAGCCTTTCTTATCTTCTCTCTGATTGTTCTACACATTGATGATGGGATATTGAAGTCTCCAGCTATTGTTGTAAAACAGTATTTCTTTTTTCAATTATGTTTTTTTTTTTTGATTCATGTGTTATGTTGGTGTATTATTAGAAATATAAAAATTTATACCTATTTTCTGGTGTATTCAACATTTAGTTTTAGGTCATCTTTATTGATATGGCCATTTTGTTCATACATCATTTTCCTAATTCTTTCTACATCTTTCAGTTCTATGAGTTTTAAGACAATTGTTTAAAGTCTTTACATTCAGTAAATCTGCCATCAGGTCTTCTTCAGAGACAGTTTCTGTTGATTATTTTTTTGTTCCATTGAATGTGCATAGTTTTCTGTTTCTTTGTATGCTGTGTGATATTTTTGTTGGAAACTGGACATTTGAATACAATATGTTGACTCTGGAGATCAGATTCTCTGCCTTTCCCTGAGTTTGTGGTTTTTCATTTTTGTTTTATTTTAGTTGCTGATGAGCAATCTCAAGCGTAAACTTGGAGTCTTAAGTTCTCTTGAGTCAGTGTCTTTCCTTGGGTGTGCATGGGGACTTTGACATCCTCTATATATGTAGTTATGTTTTATGTTTGGTTCCATAATATGCATACTTAATGTTTTATAAAGATTTTGTTTATTTATTTATGAGAGAGAGAGATAGAGAGAGAGAGAGAGAGATCTTAAGCAGATTCTGTGCTGAGCATGAGCTGGATGCAGGGCTCGATTTGACAATCCTGAGATCATGACCTAAGCTGAAATCAAGTCACACATTTAAGTGACTTAGCCGCCCAGTCACCCCCATAATGTTTAATGCTTTATAGTTTTTTTTTTCTTCAAAAGGAAAAAGAAAAATGGAGGGGGGAAAGAGTTTTGGACCTTTAAATTCCCTGGAAGTCACTTTAACCAAAAGGGGCTGAGTTTGCGACAATTGAGGTAGGCGTGGTAAAACCACAATGGCTGCCTGCTGGTTCAGCCTCTGAGATCTAAAGCAGCAATATGTTATCAGAACATTCATTCCCAATATTCAGAGGGAAGGATCCTTTTTATCCACTTTGTGTCCAACAGGCTGTGTGCATGCAGCTGCTCTGCGAAGATGCACACAGCTTTATGCCATGGCCTGGGGGTGAGGGTTGGGTAGGTGCTAGTGTACCAAGAGCTGAAATTGATGTAAATGACCTGAAATTTCAAGTTAAAGTCTTTCTTTGGAAGTTGTAAGCTCTCAAAGACTACAGAATCCCCAAAAAGTTCCATCGTACAGATTCTACCAGAATGATTATTGTCTAGGTGGGGCAACCGAGTCCCAGTGCTTCCTACCTTGACACTTATTTTTTTTTTTATAAATTAATTTTTATTGGTGTTCAATTTACCAACATACAGAATAACACCCAGTGCTCATCCCGTCAAGTATCCCCCTCCGTGCCCGTCACCCATTCACCCCCACCCCCCGCCCTCCTCCCCTTCCACCACCCCTAGTTCGTTTCCCAGAGTTAGGAGTCTTTATGTTCTGTGTCCCTTTCTGATATCTCCCACACATTTCTTCTCCCTTCCCTTATATTCCCCTTCACTATTATTCATATTCCCCAAATGAGTGAAGTAAGTCAATCGGAGAATGACACTTATTTTTTAAGTTTTTTTTTTTTTTTTTTTTTTTAAGTGAGCTCCATACCCAGTGTGAGGCTTGGATATAAAAGCATGTCCAGCAATAAGAAACACAGTTTCAGTATAGTGGTGACTTCTGAGGAGGAAAATTGTAGATAAAAAGCAAAGGAGTAGAATTTGGCTTTACATTATTTATTCTTTCCAAAAGAAAGTCTAAAGGACATCCATAACATTACCTCCTCTTTCTGAGAAGTGATAATTTGTTGTTAGCTATGCTATTCTTGTAACTTAACATATGCTTATAATGTTAACAGATTAAAGTGTAAATAATACTAAAATATTTCAAGTAAAATATCTTAAATGTAAGATAGTGTTGGGGAATTCACTTTGACTTGTTCATATTATTGATTGGAAAATTATCTCCCAAATCAGAAAATTTTTGATTGAGTACATCATTAAAACAATTAAAATTTATAGGCCACAATAGATTATGTCTGTCATTCTCATTACTCAGAAGTAGTAGTTCATTGATTTGATTGATAGCTTCATGTTAAATCATAAGAAATAAAACCAAATTCACTAAAATAATTTCATCACTCTGATTAACTTGGACTCAAAATATCTTACCAATATTCATTTGCCACAAAACTGCTCCTGAGCTATAGCATTGAGCTAGTAAATGGGAACAAAAAGGAATTTTCTTTTCTTGTTCTAGTCTTAGTATTACTCATTATTGTTTTAAGATTTTACAGATGCACAGGAGTATAAAACAATCATTTCTTAATTGGTTGTTATTTAGAAACAGGTCATAAAAAACAGTATTTCCATTATCCAAACATGCCAAGCTTGCCTCCACCTCAGGACCTTTATACATGCTATGTCGCTTGCCTGCAGTGCTATTTCTGAGACACTTTGATTGGATTGCTCCTTCTAATACCTGAGTTTTACATGTCATTCCCTCAGGCCTCTTACCCATGTTAAGTTTTCCCCTTTTGTACTCAAACTCTATCCCAATACCTTGTTTCATTATCTTCCTAGTCTTTATTTGAAATTAGGGATATGTTTACATATCTGTTCTCTTTTATATCTCCCTCATTAGAAAACAAAATCAATGAGAGAAAAACTTAGTGTGTTTCCTAATGTGTTTCAATTGTCTAGTACTATGTATGACATATACCAGCAGCTCAAAGAAAGATCTGTCTAATGATGTGAATGATAATTTTATTTTTAACATTTTTTAAAGATTTTATTTATTTACTCATGAGAGACACAGAGAGAGAGGCAGAGACACAGGCAGAGGGAGAAGCAGGCTCCATGCAGGGAGCCCGATGTGGGACTCAACCCGTGGTCTCCAGGGTCATGCCTTGGGCTGAAGGTGGCACTAAACCTCTGAGCCACCCAGGCTGCACTGAATGATAATTTTAAGTGAGGTTTATTTTTAGAATAGAAGGGGTATAGAAAAAATAATAAAGGATAAAAACATATTTTTTTTAGATTTATTTATTTGAGAGAGAGAAGAAGAGAGCAAGTGTACAGGGGGAGGAGCAAAGGTAGATAATTTCAAGTTGACTCAAAGCTGAGCATAGAAACCAACATGAAACTCTATCTCATGACCCTGAGATCATGACCTGAATTGAAACCAAGGGTTGGAAGCTTAACTAAGCCACTCAGGTGCTCCCTAAAAATGGTAATCTTGATTAAATAAGTTAGGAAAAGTTGTGTATGTCTTTCTGATAATGCTTAGGTATGTGATATCATTCAGCGAAATAGAAATATCAAGCCAGAGCAGATTTGGAGAAGTAAACGAGCACCATTTTTATGTGGATTTGAAGTCAGGGAAGTAAATACAAAGAATATAAAATATTTATTTACAACAGTTGCCTTGGAATCCTGGAATGAAGAGTAGGGATAGAAACATTTGAAGTCTTCAGATAGAGAACACAGTACAAGTCATGGGAGTAAATGAGATCACTCAGAGAAAATATATTGAAGAAGAGAAGATGGGGAAGGACAGAGTTTTTACATGTATAGAAGAGAAGACAACAAACTGAGGAGTAGAGAGGTAAGAAGTTGGCATTCTGGTAGTCAAAGTTAAAGACTATTTTAAAGATGTGACATTGGCCATTTTAGAGAAAAATTAACAAGAGGCTGTTGAACTGGAGAATTGGATGGTCAATGGTGACCAAATGAAAATGGAATGACTCTTAACCAGAGTGATATCAGTGAATATAAAACTGAAACAGTAAATGATAAGGATATGGGCAAAGATTTGTCAGGATATTATCTCTGATTTGACATAAAGAAGTAAAAGATTTTGGCATTGGATGATTAACTCCTTGTTCTACCAATAAATGCAATAACTTCAAAGGTGTGAGTAGTTTGTAGAGAATAAATGTAAACAGTAATAAACTTGAAAATGTTATTAGATTTAATTTGCTTTCAGGTAAACTCTTCAAAATTCCACAATTTAATACCTTAGACAAGATAGAGCAAGAGTATATAAAAATATAATGATTCCAATAGAAAATAATTATTTTATCAGATCTTGGTCTATATTTAATATTAATTTATAATAAAGCATCACTCACCGGCTCATGCAATACTATTAAAGACATCTTTTCTCCCATTTTCCTAAAATCTTAGGTGAAACAAGTTTAATGGATTCATTCATCCTGGTTTGTCTAGAGAATAAAGGTGCAATAATTTCTTAAAGCTCTGTAAACACAAATTGAAACGAAGATTTGAAATTAAAGTACAAGTCACTCATCTCAGTCATTTGAGTCTATCAGCTGAGATTTGCCCCTTGATAAAGAATGACGAGCTACAGACAAATCTGCATTTCAGATCTGGAAAATATTTTTAAGCTTCATGCAGTAGTATTATCTTTTCTTCTCCGTTGCTACAGAAATAAAAACTCCTGTAAAAATTTAAAACCTAAAGATTTAATTCCCAATAAATGTTATGCTATGTCCTTCCTTAGGGTGGCCGAGAGCACTATAATTCTCCCTAAATTAGCAAGAGAAATGTTAAAATGACATAAGCTAAACAAAGGACTCCAAGACAAAAATTTATCATGCAGTTCTTCTCACTCTCCAAAATGATTGCATCTACTCCCCTATTCTTTTAATCAGCCTATCATTTAGGGTATACGGATGCAGCCCTGGAAATGCAAATAAACCACGTGAGTTGTTTACTTAGATGCTGGGATTTTCAAAATCTGAACCAATACCTATATGATTGAATTGCTATTTTCCTTTATCAACAAACTCATGGAAATACAACCAAATAAAATGTGTTGGCCTTTCTTAATACTAAATAGAAATGTGAGACCCCGCTGGCTGTTAAACAATATATAAACTGGAAGGGAATACAATATGTCAACATTTTCCTATAATCTTCATTAATTATTTGGAAAATAAAACTGTTGTAAACGGATTTTGGCAATTGCACGGACACATGTGCCATACATGTCTCCAGAATTTTTCTCCCACACATAGTAACGTTTTAAAGTACTAGATGTTGTCTCATGCAACATACTTCTACTAATTTCAGGTCTGCAATCCACTCACCCTCAGAATTTAGATATATTTCCCACTATTTTAAACTAGAGAAGTCATTTGCCAACTTGGAGGCCCACAGCTGAGCTGAGAATGTCCTCAGATAGTAAACTGCCAGCTAACAGGTCTCCTTATTAAACTGGTATTTTAAGAAAACGAACATAGAATACCTAATTTAAGAAAAAAAAAAAAAAAACAGATTCCAAAATCCCCACAGTTTTCACAACAGTTGTCTCGATCACTCGTCTGTCTCAAATACTTTGTCCCATCTTAGATCTTGTTAGGAACCAGGGGAACAATGAAGCCACAGGAAGATCTTTGGGAAAAACTACACAATAACTGAACACTGAGTGAGGCACAGGCATTAGGGAAAATCTTGTAAGGAAAGGAGGCCCCAGCCACAGTAAATGATCTGCTCTATGAATTTCCCTTCCAAGGTTTTCCTTTTTAATTTTTTAATTTTTTTCCCAATTAAAAGGGCATTATTCACTCCACAATGTTTGATAGATGCAGTTACAGAGATGGCGCTGTGGGAGGTAATTGCATGAAACTTTTAATACAGTGGGAGATTAAACACAGACGCCTTTGAAATACTCCCTGTGACTGTAATTGTAGTGACTACTGAAGTGGACTGCACAAAGGCACATAGGTCTCAAAAGAAATGTCCAGAGAAGGAGAGAGAATAGTATAGAGACATGATCTTTTAATACAAATCAATGATCTCTCTTTTTTTTAAGATTTATTTATTTTATAGAGAAAGAGAGAGTGTGCCTGCATGAGTAGGGGGATGGGCAGGAGCAGAGGGAGAGAGGATCTCAAGCAGACTCCCCCCTGAGTGCAGAGCCAGAGGCAGGGCTCAATCTCAGGACCTGAGATCATGACCTGAAGCCAAATCAAGAGTCCATTGCTTAACCGACTGAGCCACCCAGGTGACCCTACAGATCAATGATCTTTAACCAAAGAGAAACATTCCCCATAAATTTCACCCTGAAGGTAGAGCACACATACTATGTTAACAGTTCACAATGACTTTGAAAAGATCTGCAACTCCAGAGAAATCCAAATATTTTTAAAAATTGAAATAGTTTAACTCCTTCTGGTAAATGAGAAGTTCGACAAGCTAATCTATGATTATTAAAAGTCAACTTCATTTAGTATTTTCACTGGAATACATATTTCCATAAATATTGGCAGAACGATTTAACATATTTTCATATATCAGTAGACTGTTATGGATGAAAGGACGTTAGAGATCATCTAGCTGCTTGTTTTACACATGATGAATCAGGAAATGATGTTTATGTTTTTATTAATAGAGGATGACAGGGATTGAATCATTAGGCTCTTCATATTTTTTCTGTGCTTGTCTCATTGAGGCTATTAGGAAAAATATACATCAAAAAACTTTAGGATCATTAGTTATTAACTTCAGGATGCTCTAAGAAGTTAAAAACTATTAAATCAATTATATTAAGCATTTTAGATGACAACAGATCCAAATGCCAATGTTTACCAATTCCTAATCTACATAATTCTTCTGCTGTAGGTACTGACACTATAGAATGTTTCCATTTGAATTCATATCATTTTCAGTGAACAATTTCCATATGTCTAGCTTTTGAAAGGTCAGTTGGATCTTTTCTTAAATGCATCATGACATTCAATTGACACTCAATCTTCTGAAATTTGAGGTGCCTGGCGGGCTCAATTGGTACAGCACATGATTCTTGATCTCTAGGTCATGAGCTTGAGCCCCACATTGTACATAAAAATTACTTGAATAAACTTTCATTAATTAATTCATTTAATTTGCTGATTGCAAACCCATTTTGTTACCTGACCTAATATTTCTCATTCATTTCTCCCCAAATAATATATATATATATATATATTTTTTTTTTCATTCCTTCCCCTTCCTTTAATTTTTCCATAGGGGGTGGAGCTAAAATACGCTACCCTATTATACATTCCAAAAAAACATTCCCAGCGCAGTATGTCACTGCATTTGAATGAAACAATTTTGAAGAAGAGAATTAACTATGGTGCTGCCGTGTCAGTGGAATCATGTTAAGTTCTAAGAAAAATCACATAAACATCCTGTAAAACTGAGAAATATACAAAATAGGGGAGAAAAGCCATTATGTGCTAGTATAAGATAACCCGTATTTGACAGGCTAATACTCATACTTTAACAGAGCAGCGATGATTCTCACAAATAGCATTTGCTACAAACAGAAAAATAAAGAGAAAATGAAAAGCATCAAAAGAGGAAAAAAAAAGGAAATATGAAAAGGATGCAGAGGAAAAAAGATGAGAAAGCATAGTATTAATGTGCTTATATATTTTGGGATCATCTGTATGCTTACTGAAATGTTATTTATCCTGAGATTCAGTGGGTGCCTGGGTAATCCTACCATTTACATTACAAAAGTATCACCTCATGTAAAACTAACTTATATCTGAGAACATCATTTAAATATTTTTTTCCAGAATGACCATTTTTTTTATAAATTTATTTTTTATTGGTGTTCAATTCAGAAAGACCATTAATGCTAGACTGAATTTGCTTTAAAAAAAATCCTAAATGGCCTTACACATAAACCCTTCCTCAAACACAGGATGTTTTTTTTTTGGTAGGAGCAGAATGCATTCAAGATATTCAAATTATGTTAATAGGCTATAATCTTATCAGGTGCCCTCTTCCAGTACTGAATGAAACAATAATAACAGTATTAGTTATTCATGTATGGACGGGTATACTGCTGAAATATGGATCACCTATTTGGATGTCTTCGTTACTGAAACATCGAAGTCCTTACATGTGCATGATTATCATATGTCCTGTCTCATGTCTGACTTTTTTTTAAGCTCAGGATGGCACTTCGACACAATATAGTTTTTAAACTGACTGTTGACACACTATTGACAGTTCTTTGAAAATAATGCCTCGTATACAGATTTGCAAATAATTGCTTTGGGCTTCTCAGACAAAATGGTGAAAAAAGTTCCTAAATACTCCTGGAAATAATTAAGTCAAATAATGAGGTTAACAACCCAAATTAACAGTTACGAAATAACATTTTTGCATGTAAAATAAACTTTGAATGACTGGAGAGACCTGTAAAAGAAGTACCAATAAAACTGCATAGTCTCTCTTATCTTTGCATAATAATACATGCTTATGCTTGTGGTTTAAAATCTAGTAGAGGGCAGCCCAGGTGGCTCAGTGGTTTAGTGCTGCCTTCAGCTCAGGCGTGATCCTGGAGACCCCAGATCAAGTCCCACGTAGGGTTCCCTGCATGGAGCCTGCTTCTCCCTCTGCCTGTGTCTCTGCCTCTCTGTCTGGGTCTCTCATGAATAAATAAAATAAAATCTTAAAAAATAATAGAATCTAGTAGAAATATCAATGACCTGTAATTAGAACAGGCAATACATACCTACACATAAGAAGGCTTAAATGGATTTTAGTGCAATGTTTTTGCCCCCATAAGATTTATAATTTTTAGATAAAATTTCTCCAATTCAAGTAAAATATTGTGAATGCTATTGTTACTTTGAACATAAAGTAGAAGAGACATACTTTATGACTTTCCCATTGTATAAGAATATTGTTCAAGACATACCTTTATTATATATATATGTTAATACATATATATCTTGACACAAATGTAATTTTTTAAAAAGATTTTATTTATTTATTCATGAGAGACACACACACAGAGATATGTAGTATCTTATTGTACTTTTGCACTTGTGTATCAGGACTTATAAAAGGATTCTCATGTAGGTTTGTGTTTATGTGTGTGGGGGATGGCTCAGACTTGTAGATAATTGGCCTTGCCTTTATGGAGACATTTCAAAGCACACAAAAGGCAAATTAAAGTAGTTTGTGTTTTTTGTGTGTTTTCACCTTCATCAATTGAGAAGTTTATAAAAAACAAATGTTAACGCAAACTTCATAATGAATATCTCTTTAATCACCTCTTTAAAAATAAAATAGATTATTAGACATTAAAGCAAACCAATGACTTCAAATGACTCCCAAAGAAAAGGAACAGAACCATGTTGTGAAAGCATGTACTAAGCACTATGATTAAAGAAATAAAATAGATATGGATATTGCACATAGTTTTAGGCTACCTCGACTACATGCCTCAGTCTTTGATTTTTGTATGTATTCCTAAAAACCTCTCAAATTCAAATTTCCATCTTTTAAATAGATTCTGGGAGAGGTACACATTAAGAAAATGTTTTAAGAATATTTATATATCAAAAGTTCAGAGTGATGGTACTAAATAAGTCTTTATCACCCTTGCAATATCAAGTTATGTTAAAGAAGAAAAGTAGAAATCAACAGTCTTTCAGTAGGATTCCACTCATAAGTCAAAATATATATCTTTGTAAAAATCATTTGCAATGGTTAGCAAAAAATGCCAAACGTGTTCAATTTTAATTGGCTTGAATTTATGGTAGATCTTTACCACTAAGAATAACGGAATCGTGTTCCTGTGCCCTTGACGCCGAGGTTGACATTAACTCTCCCTTGCAATTACTGCTCTATTAAAATAGTGTTAGAGGAATTCATAAAAGGGATTATGTAGGCGACCATTATGGTTCAGGTTGCATCTCTAAAACTTAGAGTACATAAACCTACATCTCAAAATTTCTCTACAAAGTAGAGCTAGAGGATTCCTCTACAAAGCAGTTTTTGAGCTTAAGCTTTGTTTTATACTTATATAAACCTTGGCATGTTGCACTTGTCAGAAACACTTCATAACCTAACAATAACCTTTTGCTATCCTTTATGTAGTGTTGTCCAGACAAATTGTCATGCTGTTGAGCTGAACAAGATTGATGACACAGCAAGCTGCCCACGTAGAGCTTAGGAGAATACATCCCCTCGATGAACTTCAGGCACTCCAAATCACTTTCCTCGGCTGCGATGGCAACAGTCCCTCAAGGATTTTGATTTACAGGCTGTGAAACACCGAAAGATACAACTCCAAACATGAAAGAGTGTGTCTTATAAATAAACTTTCTCTTTCGAAAATGGTTTATGTGACTGTTAGTGGGAAGGGAGATTATCACTATACTCATGATTTTACTTGTTTTTTTTTTAACTAATAAGCTTCAAACATTTGGATATCTTATTTAGAACCTCCCCCCGAATAAAACCAAAAACAGTTCTATGATGTTCTCTTATAATTACATACTGCTGAATAATTATTCACTTTTAAACGAGATGTCAACTGCTTCCATAATCTAAAGTAGTACACTCATTAGGTTGAAATTTTATTCTCTGTCATTAAAAGTTGGTTGTGCATGGAGAAAGTATGACATTCTGTTCTATGACACATTTGTGTATAGTTTTTTTTTTCTTTTATTAGGAACATAGTTTAAAACCTTCCTGTTCTTTGTATATTGTGAAACTTAAAAAAAAAAAAAAGACAGATCTAATCTCTTACCCCCTGTACGCATTCAGCTTCACTAGCTCCCTTAAGGAAGGTATGCAGCAGGGGAAGGAGGGAAGGGATTCAAGAGAGCCGCTAGACTGATGTGTGCATTTACAACTTAGCGTCCCCCCGCTGTAGTGCTGCCGACTGTGCAGTCAAGAGGCCTACATATGAGGAGCTTAGATGTGAAAGGAGCTTATCAGTTGGAGAAGAAACCAATAGACTAGAAAATGTTTAAGTCTGACCTTTTGTAATGTTTGTATTCAGTAAGCAGTCAAGAGTATGTGTATCTTCAAAAAAAAGTTTAAAAATACACATACACACAGGAGACAATCATACACACCTTTTAAAACTTCCCCTGCCTCATTGTTTTTATCCCTTTTCTTTCTGTGGAGCATTAACAAATATTTGGCCTTTGGGCCACTTAATGTATCTTGAACTTCCTTAAATAGCAAAGTTGAAAGTGCATTGAAAGTATTTTTTCGTTGAATAATCAAAGCCCCCTTGATGAACTGTGAAGTAAAATCATTTAGTAGTAGTGTGCAGAATCCCATTACAGTAACTCATTGGGAATGGAGCCGTAGCATAACTCTGGAGGATACACAAATATCATCAACTGAGTGACATGACTAGGATACCAGTGTGCATCCCCGTGTTGTACAGAGACGGCTCAAAGGCAGTAAGAGTAGAGATCCCACCGCAATCTCATTTAGGTCAGGTTATCGGTAAAGTATTCAAAATCTTTGAAAGTATGGACAAACTGTCTTAAACATACTACATATGCATTTTGGACTAAAAAACCCTAATGCACTGTTTAAGTCAGAACTGTAAATGGAATGAAGATTTCATAAACAGGAAAAGAAAAGGAAGGAAAGAGGGAAAAAAAGGCAAGGTAAAAGAGGGATAAAAAAATAAAGAAAAAAGGCATTATACATATGTAAATAGCATGCAAAGTAACAACAATAAAATTTATAATTAAGACCCAAACAAAATTGTACAATCTTCCCTAAGTCAGGTCAGGCAAACCAGATTTCTTCTCTTTGCTAGGACTCAACCATGTCCATTTCCTTAATATTACATCGATTACACTCTATTTAAAAAATATATATGTTAATATTTCATGCCAGAATATGAATGTCTTAAGAGAAATTTTGTTATCATTTGTACCAAAACTGTATTTGCTATAAAGTAGTTGGTCAGTAAATATTTATTAATTAGAAATATAATTATCTAATCAATCATTTTCATTCCTTAGTATAGGTTAGCCATTTTTATCTTAATCTAAATTTGGTTACAGTTTTCCTACGATTTGTAATTTGAAGTAGGATCAGTGGTTTTCAAGACATTTCATACTATTAAAATACTATTAATGGATGTGTATTTTGTTTACAAAGATAGGTCATGTCTTGCCATTCAGATTTTACTTGTTCTAGCTATGGTCCATGATTCAAACAGCATTCTGGGAAAGATATTGGGTTCTATCAACTGGTAGACCATCTACGCACAACATGGTTTGCCAAGACAAACAGACAGTATTAATTCACATCACACTGTGAAAACAAATAATTTTGGAAGGTAAGTCTTTGCTATTATGAATTCAACCAAACACAAAATGACTGATCTAAACCCCTCATATAAAGTTTGTTTTGTTTTCAATTTACTAAATGTTGCATAAGTTATATGAAATATCATTTAAAACAGGAATTACAAATAATTTTAGAAGTGATTTTTCAAGGATAGGGTTTAATGTTTTATTAAAGGTTTTATTCATTCATTCATTAATTCATTCATTCGAGAAAGAGAGAGAAAGAGCAGTGGGGAGGGGCCGAGGGAGAGAGAGAAGCAGACTCCTCACTGAGCAGGAACCCTGATGTGGGGCTTGATCCTGGGATGGGAGATCACGACATGAGCTGAAGGCAGAACTGAACTGACTGATCCACCCAGGTATCCAAGGGCAGAGGTTAATTTTAAGAATAAATATATTCAGCAGCTTCTAATACTCTATTTGTCTCCGTTTAAGGATAGTTATCTATATGCTGCTACCTATATCTGCAAGTTGTATAAGCCTATGCTATGAGACAATATACTATGAGACTATTTCAGCAGTTCAGTTTTATCATCCTTGCTTTGAAGATTTTACCCCAGTAGGAGTTAAATTGTGTCTCTCAGAAAAGATATATTTGGGCAGAAAAGGAAACAATCAACAAAACTAAAACAAAACCTACTGAATGGGAGAAAATGCATGCAGATAATATATCCATTAAGCGGTTAATATCCAAAATATATAAAGAACTTACACAAATTGATGGCAAAATAATACTTAATAATAATCCAGTTAAAACCTAGGCAGAGGGATCCCTGGGTGGCGCAGCGGTTTAGCGCCTGCCTTTGGCCCAGGGCACGATCCTGGAGACCCGGGATCGAATCCCACGTTGGGCTCCCGGTGCATGGAGCCTGCTTCTCCCTCTGCCTATGTCTCTGCCTCTCTCTCTCTCTCTCTCTCTCTCTATCATAAATAAATAAAAATTAAAAAAAATTAAAAAAAATTAAAAAAAAATAAAATAAAACCTAGGCAGAGCACTTGAATAGACATTTCTCCAAAGAAGACATACAGGTGAACAGACACTGTGGAAAGATGCTCAACATCACTCATCATCTGGGAAATGTTCAAATCGAAACCGCAATGACCTATTACCTTACACCTGTCAAAATGGCAAATCAAAAACACCAGAAAGAAGAATCCTCATGTACTCTTGGTGGAAAATGCAAACTGGCTTAGCTACTGTGGAAAATGGTATAGAGGTTCCTCAAAAAGTTAAAAATACAACTATCCTATGATCCAGTGATTTCACTATGGGCATTTGCCGAAAGAATATGAAGATGCTAATCGAAAATATAGATGCACCCCTATGTTTACTGAAGCATTTTCCTTACAATAGCCAAATTATGGAAGCAGCCCATGTGTCCATCGATAGGTGAATGGACATCTTGCCATTTGCGACAACACAGATAGAGCTGAAGAGTACAACGCTAAGTGAAAGTCAGTCAGTCAAAGACAAATACCATTGGATTTAACTGATGTGTCAAATTAAAAAAAAAAAACAAAACAAAGGAAGAGACAAATCAAAAAACAGACTCTTGTCTATAGAGAACAGACTGAAGGTAACCAGAGGTTGGGAGGGGGGGAAGGATGAAAAGAGGTGAAGGGGATTAAGAGTACACTTACGGTGATGAGCACTCAGTATAGGATTGTTGAAGCCATGCATTGTACACCTGAAACTAAAATAACATTGTATGTTAACTATGCTGGAATTAAAGCGAAAAAATATATAAATAAATTAAAGAAATATATATCCAGGGAGAGGGAAGAATGAAGAGGCAGGGCATGGGCGATTTTGAAATGAAAGTAAGGTACTGTCAGGATTAGTTCTTGAAAATGAAATGCTCTGTATGATACTAGAATGTTAAAGACATGTCATTATAACTTTGTCCAAACTCATAAAATGTACACTGTGAGTAACCCTAATATAAACTATGGATTTTGAGTGATAATGATGTGTCAGTATAGGTTCATCAGTGATAACAAATGTGCCACTCTGGGGATCTTACACAAGTGTGAAGGCAGGAGGATACGAGAAATCGCTACACTTTCTCTTCAATTTTGCTGGGAACCTAAACTGGCTATTAAAGGAAAAAAAAAAAGTTAGAAAAAGAAAAGAGAGAGAGATTCAAGTCTAACCCCCAGTATATCAGAATATAATGTTATCAGGAATTGAGATCTTTAAAAAAAGGGGGGGGGCATCTGGGTGGTTCTGTTGGACCCTCCTTCTCCCTCTGTCTATACCTCTCTCTCTTACTCTGTGTCTCTCATGAACAAATAAGTAAAATCTCTTTTTTTAAAGATCTTCGTAGGGGTCTTTGAACTAAAATAAAATTATTAAGATGGGCCTTAATCCAATTGACCATATAAAAAGGGAGCGGGTAATTTGGTCACAAAGGGATACATACAGAGAGCAGACTATGTGAAGACCAAAGGAGATCACCTTCTATGAGCCAAGGAATGACTGATGCTACCAGAAGCTAAGAGGAAGGCATGGAACAGATTCTCCTCACAGCCCCCAAAAGGAACCAGCCCTAAGAATCCTTTGCTTTCTGACACAATCCTTTGCTTTCTTGCATTTCCTCTAGAAATGCAAGACAATAGATTTCTGTTGTTTTAAGCCACAGTTTCTGGCACTTTGATGTAGTAGTTCTAGGAAACTCATAAACTTCCTTTCTCAGGATCTGGTAAATAAGTTGAATTGGTTTTATGAAACCGCATCATGGAGGTTCAAGCTAGAGTACAGCTATAAAGCAATTAATGAAGAAAAAGCTATGGTATGCCTTATGTGAACAAGGATTTAGAGCAGGGATGTAAACAGATTATGGATAAAGAATGGTCCAAGTAGAGGCTGCTGCAGTTTTGGGTAGGGAGTGACTGAAACACATTCGCTGACGGGAAATCACGAATAGATAATGAGGGTCAATCAAGCTGTAAATGGAAAGTAAAACTCTTATAGACCACGAATACTTGAGAACAAAGAGCAGATTCCTCTATCTGGGGTGGTGGTCCTTTTCACCAAAGCCCATAGAGTCAAAATGTCCTAATTAACTCCGTGAAGTCTACATTTAGCCAAGTTACAGATATCACCAGATTTTTCTAGTGTATATATATACTGTATATATATATAGTAAATATATATATTTTCTAGTGTATATATATAAGTGTATATAGTATATATACATATATATACACACACATATATATAGTCAAGGAAGACAGGTGGCAAAAAATCCAGAGTTTGGATAGAAAATTAGAATCATGAAGAGATACCATCACCAGTTACCACTGTCCTTCCTGCTAATGCTCACTGTTTTGAGCTCCTATTTTATGGCTGGCATTGCACATGATAATTTACAAATGCTATTTGACTTAAAATAATTCTGAGAGATATATGTACCTATATGTTCAATATAATATATATAAATTCAATATATATGTTCAATATAGTATATATACGTTCAATATATATATGTTCAATAAGTTGATGTGTGTGTGTATATGTATATATACATATTTAACATTTATTTAACATTTGACTTCTAATGGCTATTTGAAACAGACAAAGTAACAGGTGTGAGAGAGGCAACGGTATTCTATTCCTTTTTGGTAATTGTTTGCGCAATGCGCACATAACCCTATTCTAGTCGAGAACACCCAAGGTTAATTTTGTTACCGAGTTCTTGTTTCCTCAGTTAAAGAGAAAGCCATACACGGATTATTTATTTTCTGCTGGTATGCAATGAAAGAAACATTTGGTCTTGGAGGTTCCTGGCAGGCCACTCTTGTGTCCATGAGGGAAGCCAGCCTTCGGGGACACAGCCAGCATAGGGGAGCACATGCAGACGGGACAATAGGAGAAGGACAGGGTCACAACGCAGATGGGCTCAAAGCAGGAGTCTGAACCATCCCCGAACACTTTTCTATTTGTTTGGAAAGTTAATAAGGTTCTTTATTGTTAAGGCCATTTTCAGTTGTAGTTGAAAGCACGCTAACAAATAGAATTATTCCATTTTTATACATGAATAAAGCAAAGTTCAAATGGTAAATTAAATTGCCCATGATCACAAAGCCAGTAGCTGTTCTATTGTCTTTAATCTCAGTCTTGCATGACTCACCACTCTTCATTCCTTTCTAAAAAGATCTAAAAAGAGTCTTGATTCTAACACTGAAAAAAAATTTAGCTTGTGATTCAGCACTTCTGTTAGCTCTTGAATAAAAAATGCTTGACAAATAACCCACTTGAATATTTATTTTTTTTAGTTGCTAGTAGCCATGAAGAATAAGAATATAGGGGCAGGGGGAGAGTATAAAGAGGTTTTGAAATACAAGTTCCAACTCATTATGCTTATTTGTTTTCTTTTTAAGATTTTATTTATTTATTCATGAGAGACAGAGAGAGAGAGATAGAGAGAGAGAGAAAGGCAGAGAAATAGGCAGAGGGAGAAGCAGGCTCCATGCAGGGAGCCTGATGGGGGACTCGATCCCGGGTCTCCAGGATCACACCTGGGCTGAAGGCAGGTGCTAACCCACTAAGCCACTGGGCCTGCCCTGTGCTTATTTTTTATCTTAAGTTTGTATCTATTGTTTAGTGGAAACCGAATAATCATTTAATTCTGAATATGCCAACTAAAACCAAGTTAACACTCAGTTTTTGTTTAACTGGGTCCTTAAATAAAACATACCTTGGTAAAATAGAACATTTGAATTTTCTCTGTAGACTTTCCTGAATCTCTTCTCTTGTTTTTCAAATTATGTGTTAATCACCCGTCTAATGGCAAATAGCAAAATTCTTTAGTTTAATTGTAATGGGAAGATCTAGAGAATGATCTCACACAGTTTCTTCCAGGTTTGGTTCTTATCCTAATAACTGAACAACTATAAATATTTCTTATTTATAATCTTATAATCTTGATGTTTTACAAGATCAACATAGCAAATGACCAGAAAATTAATGTACTTTGTTGTAATTGTTGCATTTTGATTTAAATAGTTCATGTTAACATTTGTGATAGTGCTATTTGCATAGAAAAGTGTTAAAAATGAAAAACCAAGAGTTTCTCATTTCAATCTGGTTCTTATTTTTAAAGTTATCAAGATTTTGGCACAAGCTATACAAAGAGGATTCACTTTGCTATTATTTTATGAGAATCTTATTGTTATTATTAAATTTCCTGAGAGCAGGGAAGTGTCCAAATATCCTGGTTGAATGTTAAGTACTCAGACCACTAAAACTTTGCTGCCCATGAAGCACTTTATTTTCATTTAAAAAATTGGTTCAGTTTTGCCACATTACTTGGTATTAGTTTCACCACGACTTGGAGCAGCTCATCATCATCATCAATAGATTTTTTTTTCAAAGTTCCTATTCATATTTCCACAAAGCGACCTTGAGAGTATCAAAGGTTTCAAATCTGGTGATTAAAAAGGCTCTGAATATATACAGTATGTGATGTGCCACATATAGTTCTTAGGTACAACTATACATGTTGGTGATAGTGTGACAAATTAAAAGGTGTGTAAATGAAAACAGGAAATAAAAGATCATTAAAAAGGATCTGTGGTAAAAAGACAAGAACGTGGACTTCATTTAAATCTTGGAAAAATATTTATGTTTGTGAAATTACTTGTCTTGGGACAGTAGATACAAAAATGTTGGAGCATTATAGGAAATTATGCTGTCTACGTATTGATACACATGAGTATTTGAAATTGTCTAAGGGAAACAATTTAAAAAAAAGATATACATAAACTGAAAATATGTTAGCTTCTCTTTCATGCTTATGAATCTGTGCCACCGAGCCAGTTCTAAAATAGAAAACTAAAAGATATTTATGATCTTCAATAACTCAGGGGTCATAATGTGAATACAAAAGTGAGGGCATACTGAACTTTTTAGTTATACTGTAATATGTAAAAAGCACTTAAAATAAGGATTAAAGTGACTATTTAAAAATCATTACGCCTTAGGTAGGTCTCATTTTTTTCTTAATTCTTGGTCTCCTTTTTTAGTTTACAATTGTTAATTTACTTAAGGCAGCAGGCCACAGATACTTTATCCTCTTACATCCACTTACTACAATCAGATAGTTGCCTGTCGTGTTAGATTCATCTTTTAAACGTTGTTTATAAATCAATAATAGTCCCCTCCTTTGGTATTTTTGTAAAATGTATGCATTGCTTTTGCTTTAAATGCAGAGAGGTGGTCATACTTTAAAAAACTAACTTTTCAATAGAAATGACATTCAAGTATCACAGTCTCTTCGTGACACATCAAGCAAGGGACGCCC
Source organism: Nyctereutes procyonoides (assembly GCF_905146905.1). Classification (NCBI taxonomy): domain Eukaryota; kingdom Metazoa; phylum Chordata; class Mammalia; order Carnivora; family Canidae; genus Nyctereutes; species Nyctereutes procyonoides. The sequence continues at coordinate 3,928,243 of NW_026575046.1, forward strand.
AGATTAAGCAAAGCCAGAGTCATTTGAAGAGTTTCCGTTTTGCTGTCTCATCTTGTAATTTTGTGCCCACAGGTAAAGGAAAATAGGGATTCTTTGTGCTGACCAATCTGGACTGAAATATAGTCAGGGGATTTCAATACGGTGACTGCATTTTTCTTGCAATATAAGGTGAGACAATGGAGGGTGATTTCAATGGGGGCAGGACCGAGTACCTGGCAACCTTCAGCAAGGTGAAAACTGCACCGCCCACCTGCCCTTGGACTGTAGGTAGACTGACTCTCCAGAACTCTTCTAGCATGAAAAGGAAAAGGCTTCCCTAGGAATGGACATACAAGTCTGTTTCCCACATTGTTTTACAGATTTGGGAATTTGTATTTTGCAGAACCAGAAAAATAGGCTAGACAACATTACTCTTGACCAATAAGGAAAAGCCTTGCCATTTTTTTTTTTTTGGCTAACATTATGAAATCACCAAAATGTCCTAAAGAGAAAGTTTCTGTACATATTTAATAATATATCTGTAAATACACGTTTAAATGTTTGAACACTTAATGAAAATATTCATATCTTAATACCACTATTGAGGATAAAATCTTCTCTGATTGATATTAAACACCTGAATTATTGTGGAAATATATATATATATATATTTTTTTTTTCCGAGGTTTATCTCATGACCTCCTCCATAGATACTTCTTCTCAAGGATTTATAATAGGTTCTTTTATTTTCATTTTTCTTACCATTTTTTGGCAAACAAGTTTGAATTTGATTTTATGGTCCTGCCCAATGCAATGTATAGCATTTTTTCAGATTACTTAAGAGCCCAAGTGAGTATAGAAAGTAAATGAAAATGACACTAATGGAACAAAAACACACTTAAGTTCCCAGGTATAGACGACTGAACATGGTTGAGGGTTCCAATTAATGTGGGAAAACCCATACATAAAAATCAGTATAATTATGTTTAAAAAGTATTTTGATTAATTTTTTTGACTTTGATGTTAAATGTGCACTTTTGTTATGAAGAATATATAACATAAAATGGGTTAAATGATGTTTAAATAGAATTCAGTGACAAATGAAATCCACATTGTTGTGCCATTACTCACCATTTCCAGGAACTTTTTCTTTCCAAACTGAAACTTTTACCCATAAGATAGTCCCTATGCATTCTTCCTTATGATCTCTAATACTTGAATAAGGAAAATATTATAGGCATATAAAAATCTTAGAATTGCATTATGGAAAAGGAATGCAACATGGAATTCATTGGCTTAGAAATCACATTAATCATATTGACATTATGTTAAATATACAGGTTCGTGATCCTTCACTAACTCGATTCTTTGCACCAAAATGCAGACAATAACATAATGTTTACTTGTTTATATATTGTTAATTTTCTTACTTGACTTAAACAATAGGTGAAGAAAAAAAAAAAGAAAGGAGAAGCACACACAGAAAAAGAAGAAAATCTGCTGACAGTGTCTGAAATCGGCTGGGTAACCGGATTCAAGGCGGATGTAAGTGAGTCAGAATCCAGAAAGGTACTCAGTCCCCTCTAAGGGCCTAATTCTGCTACAGATTTTGAAACCCAGGAATCCAGACGTAGGGCAGAAGGAGGTAAGCTAGCAAAATTCTCAAACAGTCTTAGGGCAATAGAGTTTATTAAAAGCCCCTACCAACACACATCACACACACACACACAACACACACACACACACCCGCCAAACTCCTAGGGCAGAGGTTTCATTCAGAGCAACGAAAACTTCAAGATTAAAGAGGCAAAGTTTTAAACGAAAGGAAACCAATCCCCTAGAGGCATTTACCCAAGTGTACAGTGTGCAGGACTGACAGGGTGTTTTAGCAGCCTACTCTCTGCAAGGAAACAGGTTCTGGACTTTCTAAGTAGGAAGGATCTAGTAAATGGTCCAGGCTCTCAGCTGAGACTCCGAGGTCTGCCAGCCAGAAACTAGCAAAATAAGATATAAATTATTAGAAGATTATGATCAGCCTGGAATCAGCTCAGTCCATAACTGATTGGATTAAGGTGAGGTCTCTAGCCTAGCTGCTGAGGAGGATAGGGTGATAAACCTTCACTAGAAATATTAATGCATCCTATATTTTTTTTCCTCAAAATTTCCGAGAAAATAGAGGCAATAGACAGATCATATGTACTCGGATACTGAAGGTAACAGTAACAGATTTTAATCAGTCGAATAAATGTTCAAAAATGTGGAATGGATGTAGAATTCTGGCCAGAAACCTATACTTGTATATAAAATAACTAATGGAACTCTAGAAACACAAGAAAATGTATGTAGTGAACAATGGGATTATTTAATGACAGATTGGAAATGAAGACAATAATGATGACATGGATGAATAGACGCACATACACTGCAAACACGCCACCCAGAGTACAAACAAATAAACGGGTAATTTAAGAAGGGAATTTATTATATTGGTAATCAAGAAGCAAGGAGACTGGAGCCAATTATCAGAAGGAGAAAATGGCTAAGTCCCCCAAATTTGAAAGACATCAAACTATACCTTTTCTTATACAGTTGACACTAAGCGATCTCCAGCAAATCCCATATAAGTCCATGTTTATTTATATTAATCTAAATTTATATAACTGCACACAATATGTTTTGATATGCATATACAGGCTTGTATGTAAATATATGTAAATATTCAGAAATATCTTCCCTTAAGGTTATCTTAACAAAATACTAAAATTGGACAGACCAAAATATTCTTAATTGCTGAAAGAAATCGAAGAACACAATAGGCCACTGGTTTTTAAAATCCCCATCCACAAATATTAAATATGAAATGTACATGATTTTTTTTTAGGATAAACTTAAACCATATTATTAATACAAAGTATCTAACTATAAGGGGCTCCCTTAGCCCCCCCCAAGTCTACCAAGAAGTAAATAGAACTATACAGATATGAAAAAGAAAACACACTACATTCACCAATCTAAGTTGAATTTTAGTTGTATAAAGTTGTAATAATGAAATGGGATTACATGTAGAAAGAATTAACTATGATAGACTTAGACGGAGTAGTTTTAAGAGGTTGAATTTTCCTGAAAATGATATTTCTATATTAACATAAGAATTAAATTTGCCTATTGCCTTCCTATTAACTCCTGAAAATCCACGAACCTTTTATCTAAAGGATTAGTAACACTAAATGCTCGGGGAATCGATTTTCAAAAGAGAAATAAGAGGAAAAACATACACCGTGTGAACCCAGTAATAAATATACAAATCCAAAGTTTCAGTGATTGCTTTCCAGGTTAATGGCACATGTCCATTAGTTCTAGTCAAAATTCATTTTAAGAAATAATTTTAAAAAATCAACCATATGCTTCTCACAAAAACTGCTTTATTATTTTTTTTTCAAAAACTGCTTTAAATGTAAGAAGTGTTCTTGTATGGTACAGATAGCAGTCCTTTGTCATTCTTATGTCCTATGTGATCAATTACAATATCGATTTCATTAAGATAAAATTTATAGTATGTTCCAATGCCAATAAAACAATAGTCTGGATAGTCACTCCTTTTTGAAGTTTTCTTGGTTTTTAAATATCTATTCCTTAACATATATTTAAGATTTGATCTAGAGACAAAAAATACTGTCAATTTACTGAAAATGTATTTGGCTTACATATTAAGTTTTAGATAGATTTCTATGATAGTAAGAACTGCATTTTTTTTTTTGATATTTGAAAGTCACCTTTCCCTTATGCTGACCTGGTTTTATCTATTTTCCATTACATCATATAATTTACGTGAGTTCTATGCTAGATTGTTAACTGGTATTTCTGCATTAAAGAGAATGAGATATATTTCCCAATTTCACTTATAAGTTAGAATAGAGATAAAATTGCTTTATATAGCTTATTCATTTGATGTTTCTATACTTCTAAAGTATTTTAAAATATTTTATTTAAATTCAATTTGCTGACATATATAGTACAATAGCCAGTGCTCATCTCATGATGAGATGAGCCCTCCTTAGTAAAGTATTTTACTGGATCTCAATGATACATCCTATCTTCAGAAAAAAACATCTTTTATTTTCAAATTTTACAGTTAACTATTACTCCAATGAGTAGAACTTTAAAGACTGTCCTACACAATAATAAGACTAACAGGTAGTTTCTTGTGCACCTGTTTTAACTGTCATGATTTTAGCACTTATGGTCATCTCATTGAAGAAAAAATACAGGCATTTACTGCTCAACAACAGGTTCTTGTTATAGTTGGCCACAGCTACCAATACAGGGTTTAAAAAATAATTAAGATTGTGAACCACAAATACTAAGCTTGGCCAACATTTTTTTTAAACTCTTTCCATTCTAAAATTCTATCACACATGCACTTGATCTTTCCAGGTCAGATAGTAACCTAACTTTGGAATGCTAGGGAAATTACTTCAGAGATACCAGGGCAATGGTACATTTCACACACACACACACACACACACACACACACACACACACACACATTTTATTATTTTATTTATTTTTTATTTTTTTAAATATTTTATTTATTCATGATAGACAGAGAGAGAGGCAGAGACACAGGCAGAGGAAGAAGCAGGCTCCGTGCAGGGAGCACGACGTGGGACTCGATCCTGGATTGACAGGATCATGCTCTGGGTCAAAGGCGGGTGCTAAACCGCTGAGCCACCCAGGGATCCCCCCACACACACATTTTAGATAAAACTAAGTTTCATCAAATATTTAGAGTGAAACATAAAATGCAATCAACATTTAGATCCTTGGAAAGATGTTAATATTTTGCTAAAACTTTCAGTCTTTATCCAGATGTCTGGCAGCACATAAGGAAAACAAGACACTCTGTGAATAAACATAATCTCAATTACTCCAAAATGCCGTTTTTTGCACCGATTTCCAATTTTCTTTTTAAGGAAGAACATAATCACACACTGGGTGATTGCAGAGATTAACAATCCTGGCTTCTAAGGACAGACTGTTATAGTGCAATCACTAATCATTTCAATGCTCATGCCACTTTTTAAAAAAAGATTTTATTTATTTGAGAGATCCTGAGCATGGAGGAAGAGGGACAGAGAGAGAAGGGAAGAGAGAATAGAGAGAATCTTAGGCAGACTCCATGCTGAGCAGGGAGCCTGACACGGACTCCATCCCAGGGCCCCAACATAACGACGAGCCACCAGGAGCCCCATCAATGCCTATGTCACTTAAACAAACACTGAATCAGGGCACAGTGAAAATTTCAACAGTTTTGTGCTTGTCCCTATCATCACGTTGATATAACCCGAAATAAAGACAAGATGGCTGAGGGCTTATTGACTCCTGATAAAAAAAATATTCTTTTAAAATTTAACTTCAAGTTATTTCAAGAAAAACATTACTATCACCTACTTTTATTTTTCTATTGATGTAAATCATATACCTATCTGCTTGGAAGTATTAATATCCCCCTTTAACAAAATTGTTCTAATGTCAGGGAAAATTGTGGCCTCTAGAGTGACATCTAATTTCATTTTTTAGTTTCTAACAGAGGCAATTATTACTACATATCAAGGAACAGAAATGTCTTCACAAAAATATTAGAAAGGAATTCTCTGAAGGTATCTATTAGCCTCATTTTTCTTAATTTTCTGGTAAATATACTTTTCTAGCTCTGATTTCTAAGTATCATTTTTATTTTTTGGAAGAAATAGTAGTTTTTTTGTTGTTTTTTTTTGTTTTGTTTTGTTTTTTAGATTCATGCTTTTATTTAAATTCCAGTAAGTTAACATACAGTGTAATGTTAGCATATTAGTTTCAGGTGTAGAATTTAGTGATTCATTGCTTATATACAACACCCAGGGCTCAGAAGTCTACTTCTTTTCTTTTAAGAATTTATTTATTCATGAGAGACAAATGGAGAGAGAGGCAGAGACACAGGAAGAGGGAGAAGCAGGCTCCCCGCAAGCAGGACCATGTGGGACTCGATCCCAGGACCCCGGGATCATGACCTGGACCAAAGGCAGATGCTCAACTGCTGAGCCACCCAGGTGCCCCTCAGAGGTCTATTTCTTAACAAATATTCCCACTACTCTGCCAAAAAGAGAGTTTTATTAAATATATAATACAAACATGGAAAAGGGAAGATACTCCCTTGGGTGGTACAGTGGGATATAATTTTTGAACCTTTTGCTGTTAGTGTAAGTGGGAGCCACTTGGAAGGTCTGGGCCCATAGTGCCTCTATTTCTCCTGCTGCTGTAACCTAATGCTTAGAAACTTCTGCTTAGCCCTGAAGGAATTCGTGTTTATCACCGAAGGAATTCTGTTTACATTCAAGATTTGTACAAAGAGCTCTTCATCCAGAACTAACTGCCTCCAAGAGATGGGTCCCTACAGGAACAGCAATGCAGTGTTTAAGGTTTCCTGGAATGACAGGACAAGATTTTTATACCCAGATCAACTGACCAAAGACACAAAGTTTCATGACCTTCCTCAGATCCTTGGGGGCGAGTGAATATCTCTGGACATTAGGCACCTCCTGACTCTCATCTCCTCCTGCTTCTCCCTCTTCCTAACATAAGAGAAGCTCAAGGTTGATGCTGAGTTATGATGGTTCTTTAGGACAACAGTTGGTCATCTCCTTGGTGGGCTGGCTTTTGGAATAAAGGTGTCTCTCTTACCCTAACACCTTGGGTGTTGGCCTCTCACATTAGGGGAAGAACAAGCTTGCACTTACTTTATATCCTTTTGTTTAGTAGACTTCATTTGTATTTTAAAAATGGCTGATTTGGGGGCTACCTGGGTGGCTCAGTGTGTCAAGCATCTGCCTTTGGCTCAGGTCAGGATCCCAGGGTCCTGGGTTTGAGTCCTGAGTCTGGGTCCCTGCTTCTCCCTTTCTCTCTGCTGCTCCCCTGACTCATGCTCTCATTCTTTCTCTCACTGCCAAATAAATAAATATAATCTTAAAAAAAAAAAAAGAGTTGCTGTTTTCCCTGAGACAATGTTTCAGAGTTTCTGGTCAAAGAGAAACTGAGTCCCAATTATTATTATATCGCTGTCTTTAAAAGTTCAATTAGGGCCAGCTGTATATCTTTTTTAATTTCCTTTTCTTACACCTACATACCTTGTGTGTACAAAAGATGTTACCTCTGGAAGTTTATTATTTGTCATCATATACACTGATTTGGGTGAATATGATGCTCAGGTTACAGAATGAGTTTTATTTAGGTGTGTTTGTCAGAATGCAATTTCAGAGCATCTAAAATTTACCCTAGGTTTCTGTACATTTGGGTTCTATTTCTGATCTTTTCTCCCCAGTTGCTATTTACTCGGCAGCTTTCAAAGGTACTTAACACCCTAATGTGCTTCATGATCCTCTGACCCACCACTGATATTTATAAGGGAAAAAAAAAGAAAAAGAAAAAAACGTTGGTTACCTGTCATTTACCTTTTAGTATAGAGTTCAGTTTATACTCTGATACATTTAGAAACAGTTATAATTCTCGAGTACATATATATTATAATCATGTAATTATAAATGATTTATTATATAAAACTGAGAATTTTTCTGCCTATACAATTGGTGTCATTAAAGAATAAAATTCCAGCCTGCTATAACCAATAGAAGTGTCACCAGGGTGATTTAGGAAGGATTCATAGACAATTATTTTGTCTGATGTAAAAGATGCTCTCATTAGTAAACTCTACAGTAGTTTATAAGGTTTCTGTAGCACCAACAGATTAACACTTTGAGCAGAATGAGTTTACCAGTACATTCTGGTGCCTGCCCCAGGCCAACTAGAAGAAAACATAAGGGATGCTGCTAATTTCCATTATTGCTAGTCCTCAGAGCATCAAACTAGGAACATCATTAATTGAAACCATTGAGATACAGGCAATAATGACTATCGTAAGTGTGGGATTTAATAATTGAAAACATGACTCAGGGGTTTTCAGGTTTTATATACCAGTGGCCAAGCAGACTAAGCCACAGAGCTAGCTCAAGTTTAAAACACAGATGACCTGTGAAGGATAGACAACGAGCCAAGACAATGCCACAAGAGCTGGCCTACCAACAAAACAGCCGAACTTCCATTTTGTATGACTAACATTTCACATCAGTTTTGTAAATGTGAAAAATTAGACGTTATCAAAAGCAAAAGCCTCCCCCAGACTTGAAAGTCCCCCACACAAACAAAAACCAGTTTAATCACACATGTGAAGCTTAATTTGGCTTAGTTTGCAAGATTGACTTGGCCTGGATCATTTCTTGTGTATGCCTCTGGAAATCACATGCAAAACTTAAACTGGTTCCCAAAACTGATACAAAGTAACCACTGACCAATTTTTCATCACTTAAGAAATTTCTAGTATTATAACCAATCACCATGAAGACCATTCACTGCTTTCTTACTCTCTAAGCTGCTTTATAACAATCTGCTCAGAGACTCATTAGGTGCTTTGCTCTGGTGAATGGTCTTTTTTGGTGGATGCACAGCAAACTTTTACTAATTACTGCTTTGATGATTCATTGGTTTTATGCCTGTTATTTCACGAGTTTTGACAAAGCAAACATAAGAACTGTGTCGAGATAGTGTTCAGGCATTAGCTGTCCTGGTGCTCAGCATTCACGATGGAGCTGGACATGAGGGGTGTACTTGTGTCAGTAGTAGGAGACACTGAACATGTGTTCTGTTTCCCCTTAAAGCCTCCTGACTGTGATTCCCACAACCTTACCTTCTTCCCGGGGTTGAGGAGGCTTCCAAGCAAAAATCAGCAGATGCCTTCAGCAGAGATTATGGTGCCATCACCCACAGAGCTGAGCAGGAGGGAGGCTAGTATCTGCCATGGGTTCAATGAAGAGCTGATGCACTAAGGGCCTGGAGACCAGAAGTTCCATGAATTAGAATTTAGGTCAGACTCACGCAGAGCTGGGACTGAGTACCTGAGCTTTGGGTTAGCACCAAGTACCTAGCACCTGGATCTAACGTAGCCCGAGCCTGCCTCTCCTACTCCTCTCCATCAACAACTTAACTGCATTCACCTTTGACTTTTTGCAAACACCAATTTGTGGATGCTCAGAAACTGGTAAAACAAGAGTAGAATCATGAGGGATAGAATGAGAGGACCCTGGGAAGGCAGTGTAAATGGGGAAAGTTTTAGGAAAATCATAGGGGTCAAAATACTTTAGGTAACCTGAAAGAAGACATTATGAACCATCTGGGGCTAGAATAAGAAAGAGAAAAATTAGATATTTCTCTCTAGGAAGGGTATTAGTTCATTGGCTGCAACTAGTTTTGTTTTTTTTTTTTGTTTTTTTTTTTGTTTTTGGCTTTATAGTGTGTTCTAGAATAAAACACATAAACACAAAAGCATAAAATCCTGCATGTGTCTGAAAATAGTCTCAATCAGATGGTTACAAAGTAGTATATTTTCAGCCAAACTCCTAATGCCCAGACTGAGCATTCCAGGAACTCAATGCCTTTTGAAGAAATCCCACGCCTATTTTGTTGTGTCATGTGTGCATTCCACACAGACAAGAGTTCTCCATAATAGCCTTGTCAAATTGTTGGCTTTTAAGCAATGTACTGAAACATGTCTGTCTTTTTAGTCTTCTGTTTTTGCAATAGTTGATTACAGAGCTCTTCAAAACGGACAATTTGTTTGAAAGGCTTTCAAATATCCTCTTGAAATGTAATTCAGACTCATATCATTGGCCAAAAGGATTTATAAAAGCAACATTTGTGATTGCATTTTGAAAGAAGAACACACACAAATAGGAAGGAGATGAATGATAGCATCTTCAAAGATATTTAGGGGAAAAAATGCTTCCCAGAATTTAATAGAGAATTTGTTGTAGTAGCTGTGTACATATGGCCCAAAAGAAAGAAAACTTAGAAATATAAATGTTAAAGTAATTAAATATTACTTTGGAGCATGGAAATTGTGTTGTACAAAGTCACCCCTCTTTTGGTTCCCAAAGCCTCAGGCTGTATGTGTACATGTCGGAGACTTTCTGGTCTCTTATGCTGCCTAAGTGATAACTGCCTAGTTATCAACCGTGGCGGCAAATTAGAATCACCTGGCTCACTTTAAAATAGACTCACCCCTTAGATTCCACTTCCAGTTACTAAGATTCAGTTGGCCTCAGCTGAGACCTGGGGGTCATGGGGGATTTTCAGATACAGTTAATAAGTGTGCCTTTAGGTAAGTCTATAAATATAATAAACACACACATGCATATATAATAATATAACATTAATTAACATATTAAACATACCTCTTAACATTTTCTATATACATATTTAAACTTTATGTATATATATACACACACTTTTTATTTTTTACACACACAATTTATATGCATACAAATGTACCTCATAGTGTGTATATGTGCACTGTATACATATAAATGTACAGACACATACGTGCTTGTTCAGATAGATGTATGATTTACATATATAGACATATTTAAAATCATGTTTCCTATGAATTTCACAAGGCAAGTTAAAATGAGGGCCATAAATGTGGAGTTGAAGGGGAAAGGTGTTGAAATTTGAAACATCATAGGAACCTAGATCACATGGGACCTTAAGGACATTCCAAAATCATTTGGTTTTTGTTTTGTTTTCACTCTAATAGTGATGGGAAGTTATTGGAATATTTTGATGACACTCATATTTTAGGAGATAACAATGGGAAACCCAGTGATATATTTTCCTTCCCTCACCTTGAAAATATTTGCCTCATGGCATATATAGAAACGCTAATATTATGTGTCCCTACAAACCTGATAACAGGGCAGAGATTAGCACTGTGTTTTCTATATCAGGAGGAGAAGAAAGATTGAATCATAAGGAACTGATTGATGGAGAAGGCATTGACTCAAATCTGCGTAACAACCGCAACCTTGTTTCTTGTGCTTTGCCAGATAACCTCCTATAATTGCCTCCCACCAATATCTTTTGTCTTTATCTGGAAATGATATTTCAGCTGGTGACTTGGGCCGTTTCTGGCAGTTACTCAGTTTTTGTGGGTATCTCCCATGTAGACAGGAGTTATATTCGTCATTAAAATTCTGTTTGTTTGTTTTTCTTTTGCTGATCTTTTACTACAAGGAGGTCTCAGCCAAGAACCTAGAAGGGTAGAAGGAAAATTATTTCTCCTCCTTTACATCTTTTAATATTATTATGTTATGCAGATGATTAGATTGGAAGCCACATTAAGAGAATGAAATACGAGGAAGAGAGAGAGGTCATGATAAGTTTTATATACGTAATCTCTCAATTTCAGACCATCTCACCTGGATTTTCATACAGATGCGTATGGCAAACATAAAAAATAATGTGTCTCCCATAGTGAAGCTGAGAACTGCCAAACCTTCTCCTCCAAGGACCCCACATTTGAATGCTTGTCTACCAGAGTTCAAAATGTACAAAAAATAATGCTTGTTTTCTGTTAACTGTGGATGACCTATAGATACACAGTTGCTAATCATAACGTCCACTTTGTAAAATCTACCAAATTATAGAAATGTATGCTTTCAGCCATTCAGCTTATATTTTGGGGATTATACCATTTTACTTATACTTTTGAAGATGCTATTTTTTTCAAGGATTACTTCCATGACTCTTAGGGATTTAGTTTAGAATGAGAACTATAGGGCCAATTACTGTAGCTAATATTTATACCAACCTCACACCCAAGGTAGTGACAGAGTAATGAAAAAGAATTGAGGATGCTGAATATTGAAAATACATTTGTACTTCTCCCTGATGAAATCTATTTATTCACAGCAAAGCAAAAAGAGGTTTTGAGAAAATTATCTCCCTTTGTATAAAAGACTAAATTGCTTGCAGATTTGTCCTCCAGTTTTTTTCTAGTACTTTGCTGTCTCATAATTGAAAATAAAGGACTCACATTTTTATTAATTAGCAATTAATAATTTGGCTAGGTCAGTAATTTTTAAAATCGTTTTTAGTTATTGCTTTCAACTACTTCAATGCTAGGAAAATGGTTAATTTTCAAGTAAGACAATTTCTACACAATCATAGTTTATAGAATAGTGAAATTTTTCTTCTTTAATTTCCTCTGTTGTATTACTCCATATACACTACCTCCCTTTCTTGAGTAACGGAAAGGAACCAGTTAAGGAGAGCTAACTTTTTACCTTTATATATGAGGATTTCATTTCTACTCCTAAGTGCTCTTTCTGCTTTGAGTTAAAGGTTCAGAGGAAACCCTAGCTAATTGATAGTCATTCTGTATGGAAACAGACTCAGTAGTGAAATTTATCCAACAACATTTTTTTAAAGATTTTATTTCAATGGAACTACGTAGATGTTTACCAGTCTAGTTTCCTTTCTTCAAGAGCATAGGGAAATCACATTTGCAAGCCCTCTTTGTGTTAGAATGGGCCTATGTCACTATTATAACCAAAGCAACGTGGATAGAAGAATAGACCATCTTTCTAATCCTGACATTGAGGATCATTTTGCATACTCTGTGTCTGAAAGCAAATACTGAAAGCAAAGGGATCCATGATGGAGAAACTGCCAAATGGAAGAAGCTTGGATGCCTGGATCACTCCTTGGAGGAGAACTGTCCCAGAAAGTAGGTAGTATGTCTACTACCTTCCAAGGTAAACAAGGAAAACAAGTGCACTGTGGTATGGGTATATTGGGGTCATTTTTCAATAGCTAGTGAGAATTCCTCTAACTAATAAGGCACCTGCTATGTGCCAGTCCTTTTTCCAGTAGCTTTACATTTATACACGGCAAATAGTGATCTAATATCTGAGTCTGAAATCTACACAGTCCCTCGCTAAAAACATGAAAGCAGTGAAAATAATTAGCAGATTCATAAGACATAATTTTTTCTCTATGTATAATTATTAATAGTAGTGATCATAGTTAGTAAAGCATTATAACTATTTCTTACTTTACAGTATAATGTAAGAGATGATTATTTATAATCACATGAATAATTAATTAACTAAACTGAGTTTTGGTCTGTCAAGTGAAGACTTCAAACATACATTTGGGTCACAGAAGTCTCTGTAGTTAAGGAAATGTATGTTACATGAGTTGTATATTTGAAATTTTAATAAATAAATGTATAAATTACAGTCTCATATATTTGTTATAAATTTGATCTAACTATATTTTATCTTAAGGCATGATGCTATTTATTGATATTGTAAAACACTATCATAGAATTAGTCAAATATATGAAGCATTAATACTGCTTTACTGACAAATGTAGCTGTAGTAAATTGGTAAATACGTATAATTTAATTATATTGTTAGTAATTAATATTAAAAACAATATGATCATTCTTCATAATGCAAATTATGCATATCCTCTCTCCCGAGACACACATACACATGTATATAGCCTGTGTTGTAGATGGAAATTTTAATAAGATAAAATTGTACTACTGAGAGAATTTCAAACTGAATTGTAGATCAGGTATTGGAAATATTATTTTTAGCATAATTTGAAATTCTGCCCTGAAACTGAGAGCCCAACACGATTAGAATCTTTCTACTGATTTTTTAATAAAGATTGACATGAAAAGCAGGCTATTTTGGCTTAACCAAGACATAATGTAATAATTGAAGGCTTTGTTCTTCCCTGTTCTTAACACATTCTTTTGTTCTAACAGCAAAGGTGTGCATAAATGTTTCTAATATGCTCATAACAATTTAACAAATTCATTATTTTTAGTATATAGTAATGTTTTTAAAGATTTTAGGTTAGCCTGGGAAATACTGAGTCAATTCACCATATTGGAACATTCAGGAATTAAACTGCTGGCATATATTTTCAGTGGTGGAATGTCACAGTATTCCCTTTTATTGAAAAAGAAATCATAGTCCTCTTCTTCAGGCTGGGATCCTCCTATTTTCAGCCAACTTATTAGTCCTCATTTTTTCTTCTTGCTCTCTGTCTATAATGGACTGTGCTTTCAATCTGCAACTTTATTTAAACAATTTTGTATTCAAAACATGTAATATTTCTCTCCCCACCCAGAGACAAAAACAACAAACCACTTCACACTTCAGTCTCTGGCAGACTGATTGCATTCTGATGCCAATAATCTGATTTCAGAATTTAGCTGTGATCCACATGGCATGACAATAACATAATGCAAATGGTTTACATAGGTAGCTCTTGATCAAAGGGTTTCAACAGAAGGCATCTCAAAAATGTTATTAGCAATGATAAATGCATGGGTTAGCTAAAAAATTAAAAATTCAATGCTGAAGAATTCCTCAAGGTTTCTTATCAAACCAATAAGAGAAGTAAGGACTGATATAAACATATCAATAACCATAACATTAATTTATCAGAGAAATATTGAAGATGGAGAAGATATTAGAGTAGCCAGTGCAGGGGGAAGTTGGGAACATATGGAGAGAGGAGATGCAGGGAGGCAGGGAGATGGTAATGGAAAATGGGCTTAATTTAAAGTAAATAGATTATTTTTAAAGATGGCTTTCAGGGGGTGCCTGAGTGGCTCAGTTGGTTAAGCATCGGACTCTTGATTTTTCACCCCAGGTCATGATTTCAGATTGTGAGATCGAATCCCATGTTGGGCTCCATGCTGGGCATGGAGCCTGAATAAGATTTTCTCTCTCACTTTTCCTCTGTCCCTCATGTCTAGATAGATACATAGATAGATAGATAGATAGATAGATAGATAGATAGATAGATAGATGCTAGATAAGTTTTCAGAAATTCTTCCCACATGTTTTATGATGCAATATCTTTATTCTTTGCACTAAGAGTCTTTGTTTAACATCTATGCCATAATTCATGGATGCTTGGGATTATATTGTCTCATTTGGTTTGTTGTTGCTGTTCATTTTTGTTGTTTTTAATTGTTAGAGACATTTGTGGGTTAAGACATTTTGGCTCCAGATGGTCCAGACATATTCAAGATAGTCAACTAACTTATTTAAATCAAGGGGAGTAGATGTTGCAGTAGCCATTGTGACAAATAATTTGTCACTGAAAAATAACCTGGAAGTATTTTTGGAAGTAAGGGATATTATCCTGAGTTGCACCTGCAGCCCAATAATTTAATAATGCTACAGTGGGATTGACCAATTCCTCCACTCCCAACTCACCCTAATCCACTACCAAAATAGAACTTGAAGAACAAAGAGAAATCACTAGATAATCATTGCAAAATCCGTGTGCAATTAGGGTTCTGACAAAGGTAAAGCCAGAGGAATTTACAACTATAGAAGAGGGTCTTTTTAATGAAACAACAACAGCAAAAACCATTCAGGGATCATTTAAATTTAACATTAAGAATAAAGATGTTTATTGAGAACCAGCCACTGCCTGAAGTGCTTGGATTTGGTAGAGAATAAAACAAACCAAGTTTTGCTGTCATGAATGTTTCCTTCCAATAAGAGGATTATACTCAATAAGCAAATACATAAATTAATATCTTGTAAGTTGGATGATGTCTGTATAAAGAGGCAAGATTCTAGGTAAGCAGTGACAGTGGAGTTAGTGGTGAAATTCACAGAACTGGAAGAAACAAGGAAGGGAGTCATGCAGGCATACAGAGAATGGCCATTGCAGACCGAAGTAACAGTGAGAGGCCCGCATATGACGAGAATATCAAGGAGGAAAGGGTCACTGGATTTTAGAGAACAATGAGAAGCTAATGCAGGGTGAGGTAAAGGGAGGCAGACCAAACACCCTAGACTCTGGGTTTTCATATTTAGTGACCCTCAGGATTTTAAGAAGGCTGAGGGGATTGGTATTAAGCATTAGAAGGAGTGTTCCAACCACAACAGACTGGAAAATGGTGGTTGGAAGCAGGAGATGAGTAGAAGCTGTTGGAAGGGCCAGTGGAGGGATGATGGTGGGCTCAACTATTTAATGAGGTGGTTTGTGTTTTGCTTTTAGGGCCTACAGCACTTGCTGATGGATTGTCCTAGAACATGAGAGTGATAGTGATCATTCAACCATAACACCAGGCTTTTCAGATGAATAATGGGAATGAAAGCATTGCCACTTCCTGAGAGGGAAAGACTAAAGGAGAAGCAAATTCCATGAGATTCAAGTGAGGTGTGTGCCTGTGTGTGTGTGTGTGTGTGTGTGTGTGTGCATGTTTACAGAGCAGTGAGTTTACATTTAAGATTCCTATTATACACCATTCTTGAGAGTTTGGGGTGTGTGTCACAAAAGAATCTAGTTTTGGATAGAGAATCTGCTATTTATCAGCACACAGAATGTATACATATCTTTCATAAATCTATATGGGATCACCAAAAATGTGAAGGATTAAGCCAAATTCAGAATCCTAAACTCAGAGACCCCATAAAGTTCACATACAAGAACATGAGAAGAGAATCATTGAGAAGGATTTAGAAGGAATGATAAGTGTAACAGAGGAGACCAAGAGTGAGTTGTGTTCTGGAAGCATGGAAAGGTCCAGAAAGATGAAACAAACCATTAGTACCTTTTCTTTTTTTCAGGATGCTACAAAAATAAATAAATGCCATGGATTTGGCCTAAGACGTTTGAGTAAATATTTTTTAGGAGCAGCACAAAAATCGCATTAGCAGGTGAATATGATTTCTCATGTGAGTGTAGATTCCAAGTTCTTCAAAAGCAAACTCACACCCCAGATGGTAGGCTGCGTGAGCCCTTAGGGAGCTCAGGGAGAAACAGCAGTCATCACTGGGAAGGAGACCTGGGATCTAAGCAGCTTCCACAGCTTCCTTCT
Organism: Nyctereutes procyonoides; assembly: GCF_905146905.1. Classification (NCBI taxonomy): domain Eukaryota; kingdom Metazoa; phylum Chordata; class Mammalia; order Carnivora; family Canidae; genus Nyctereutes; species Nyctereutes procyonoides. The sequence continues at coordinate 3,945,015 of NW_026575046.1, forward strand.
CTTCCTCTCCTTACATGAAGCTCCAGAATCCTCCCCCTACCTTAGAACCTGCAGGAACCTAAAAGTATGAAAAATCCACTAGGTTTGTCAAAGATATATTGGGAGAAGTATAGAGTCTGAGAATTGAAGGGAAATGAGGAGCATTTTAGAGTCAGAGTCAAGGAATCATCTAGGTGTCACACAATGTATGAATGTGATGCTTATGTTGATCTAGTGAAGAGAAAAGTGATGCTCCAGAATTGAGTGGTTGAATCCTATTTAAATCATGGCCGAACATGGCTTCTTCCATCATAGATTCTATAGGGAAAGATTAGAGGTGGGATTTCCAAGCCTAAACATCTAGAGAGGGAAATTCTCTTCTTCCTGTCTTACCCCGGTGCTCACTCCACTAAGTAGTATTGTATCTTCCCTATAAGAGAAAATAATGGGTTCTGTTTTCAAAGTTACTACAGATGATTGTCATAAACTCTGGGCCTCAGTGAAGATAGACAGCATTTTTCAACTTGCTCAGTCAATTCTTCCAGAAATTTCCAGATATAAACTTTGTCCTGATGACTAGTCCAGGAGTCCTCACTCTCATCCTTTCTGCACCACAATTAAATTGTTAATTTTAATAGAATTATCTCAGAAAATGGGAAATGACTACATTTTGCTAATAACTGCCCATTTAATCAATTTCATCTTTCTAAACACTAATACCCCATGAAATCAATGATTGCCTGAAACTTAGCAGAGTTGGCAAAAACAAAGCAAAACTGCACATTCATCATGATGTGACAAATGAAAGAAGAAAATGATGTCTGCCACTAGACATACGGAGAATAAACTGATGTTAGCCAAAGGGAAGAAGGGTATGGGATGGGCACAATGAATGAAGAAGAGCAGGAAATACAAACTTTCAGTAATGGAATGAGTAAATCATGAGAATAAAAGGCACGGAATAGGGAATATAGTCAATGGTATTGCAATAGTGTTCTGTGGTGATGAATGATAGCTACCCTTCGGGTGCACGCAGCATAACATATAGTGAAGTTCAATCACTATCTTGTATACCTGAAACTAGCATAACACTATGTGTCAACTATACTCAAATAAAATAATTTTAATTTTAAAAAGTAAAAAAATAAAATAAAATAAAATGTCTGCAGTTGAATGAAAATCACAGTTGGAAACTGGAATTTAATAGTGAGAATAAGCTGTTTTTGCTATAGATCTGAAAAATAAACATATTGGGCAGGGAAATCAGCAACTTTTATGGAAGGAAAGTTCTACCTGTAGTCTGTTTATAAAACTACACAAAGAAAATATGTATTTTAACCATTGTTAACTTGTACCTGAAAATAAAATCTTTTAAGCATATCTAGATTTTGCTAGGGTTGTATTTTCACTTGGAGAAAAAATAAAAAATAAAAATAATTACTGATTTCTTAGCATGAACCCTTTGAGGAGTATTTGATATGGTTTCTTTTCAACTTTATCATTTAATCAACTGTGCTTTATGTTTAAGTTGGATATAATATTTAAGCATAATTAATAATCCTTTTATACTCATATTGGCCTCAAAGCCATCAACTCATAGTTCTTCCAAATCAGTTTGCTAATTCAAAGCACACACACACACACACACACACACACACACACACACACACTATACATCAAGTAAACATTGTAACCTGATTTGACCTCATCTCAAAAAATTATTTTGCATTGATAAGTTACACCAAGAATGAAATGTGACTAATTTGTCTTCAATTATTTCTGAAAAGCAACTTCACTTAAAAGCTGAAGGTGGAAAGTGTGCTTCTTACTGAGATTTTATTAAGATTGCTTGTTTACTTGTGCCAGTCAAATCTGACCTCTATAATACAGTATTTGTTTAGATCTAGTGGAGATAAATTGAGTGCACTGATTCTAAATTGAAGATCTATTAAGTAATAAGTAGGATGTAGTTTTATAATCATCTTCAGGTTATAAACAACATTTACCACAAGATCAAAACATGTTGACTTAGAAAAAGTGAATGCAAATTAAATGGGAGAGATTTTAGAAATGTAGTGAACAGAATTATAAGATAGGATGCCATTAGGGATTTTTGAATATTTCTAATTTCTTTTGATTAACTGGTGATTATGCTCTGGAATACATATCCAATCGCCATTTTAAGACATTTCATAAAAGACAAAAATTTTGGCTTAATAGATAACAATATTAAAGACACAGGTATTTCAAATTCTTTAAATAATAACTGGAGAAATCACCATTTTTTTGCTTGCTGCTTTTGGTTTTTAATTTGCTATTATAAGTGAGTGAAAATAAATGTTCCTCCTCTGATGTCAAGTATGAGGCCACAGGAGGTGTATGTGGTGGGGGGAGGAGTATGTTAATAGCACTGCTCTAATTCCTCTGTAATCCTACTTCATTATTTTATGCAAATAATTCCCAGAAAGGATCAACTTATTAAGAAGAATTAGAATAAATGAATGTCATCGGTATAGGGTAGTATGTCAGCAAGTTGAAAAAGTACATTACATTAAAAATTGAGTCATAGGAAACTTTTGTAAGTTTTTTTGAATTATAAATTTTTGGAGAAAGTACTGCTGAGAGACTAAAGCAATTATGTGATGATATTTAGATGTTTGTTTAAAATATAAACAGAAAGGTTTCACATCAAATACTCTAGAAGTGTCTATTAATAACTATTCTTCAAATGTAATTTATTAGAGAATATAAAAGAGAAATCTCACTTTTTACAGTGGTTGCTGTGAAATATTTACTAAATATATCTGTTGTAATTATATAGTTTTAACTATATTTGGAAACCTAAACTAAATCCATGTCAACTTTAGGATATAATCCAAATAATTTAGTAAGTCAAGGCCTCTGCGTATCTGTCAAAATGTATCTTTGACAATTTGCAAGTAGTAACGTCATATTGATTGAGGCATAGTTTTTAAAATATAAGTACAGAATAGAATACTTCTCTATATACATATGTTTCACCCCGGCAGACAATAATTCTTCTCTGTTCCCATTTGTCCAATGGCCCAGACTGCCTAATGGGCCATCCTTCAATACCAGTAGCGAATATGTCTATGCCATTCCAGAAGGAATGCTAGTTACTTGTGTTTTAATATTTATTTTCTCTTTTCATACACTAAGCATGCTACTTATATTTATTGAATGAACATATCAATCAGTAAATGATTGGTAGAGGACTATAAAACATTGTCTAAGAGTATTTCTCATGGTCATGCTCTACATAGGAGATTGTACTGTTTCCGTTTGAAGTTGGAGATGATCAGACACATTCTCTCCCATTCTGAGGCATCACTGCACATGGCCTCCCATTTCTGATCATGTAAACTTTTCTGGCAGAGTCTGTGAAGATCTCAAGCACTGGCTTATATTGTTGGACCAATCTAATTATTAGGAAGATCTTCCCTTTGATGAAAACGTTTCACTTTTCCCTCTTTTTCCCTCTGGAACAAAATTTAAGATAAATTTTTATATCCTGTCGCACTGATTCCTTTGATAGCTAGGAATCTCCTGTGTATAAATCCAGGCCCTTCTTAAACGTACCTTAAACACTTCTGTGATAGATTTTCATACACGTTGTCCTGCCACTCAACAACAGACTTTGAGAACTCATCAATATAGTCAAAATATTTTTAATTCTAACCACAATATAACTATCTGATGGTGCCTTACCTGTCTTACTTTGTTTAGGCTCTCACAAAGCTCCAGCGAAATATTCCATAAATTTGTCTATCTATCTATCTATCTATCTATCTATCTATCTATCTATCTATCCATCCATCTATCTACATCATCATCATCATCGATCTACCTATCATCTATCTATTTATCTTTCTATTTGTTTGTATCAGTGTTTCTTGAAAGAAGTAATTAATGAAAGAATGAATGAATGGGTTCAAAACCAGAGAGAAAATATACAGTAATTTTAGAGGAAAAGCATATATTGACTTTTTCTAAGACAAAGTGCATTAATACAAACTCTCTATCCGTAAACAGATTAATCTGCGGTAAGCCAAAGCTTGCTCTTTAAATGCGCATTCATTCTTTTGCTAAACAACATTTATTTAACAACCACCATGATGCCAAGAAGTAAGCTAAATGCTGGAGGTAAAGCAGTGCAAGAAGCTCATGTAATGTGGAAAAATAGTTATTGATCATGGAATCATACGTGTGGTAAGTAGCTAGTATTTTATATTATATTTCTTTCATTACTGCAGCATAATAGCATCTGTAGTATGATCAGTGCAATAAAATCAGGTCTTCTTGGGCAGGAGCTGTCTTTTTTTTTTTTTCTGATAATTTCACATAAGAGAGAATAGCCTGAATGGTATTAATAAATCCTAAATTGTTCTTGAAAATGGTTAGATCACCTCTAGCCAACTATAAACAAATGGAGTTTTCAGTAGAAGTGAGCATGTTTTATTCAACACCTTTGCAATACTACTTCCTGGTCTTCCTTGGATTTCACCACTCAGTGTTGAAATGATCATTATTTACCTGCTATATTGTTTGTGTTCCTGAGTTGCCATTAATATAGCAAATTTAGATTTTCATATAAAATTTGAAAAAATATTTTAAATTACTGTTGAGTGTCAATACTTATCAAACGAATAGGCAGTTGATACTATCATCGAAAAATTCTGGGGATCCCTGGGTGGCTCAGCAGTTTAGTACCAGCATTTGACCCAGAACATGATCCTGGAGCCCTTGGATTGAGTCCCACATCGGGCTCCCTGCATGGAGCCTGCTTCTCCCTCTGCCTGTGTCTCTGCCTCTCTGTCTCTCTGTCTCTCGTCTCTCTCTCTCTCTGTCTCTCTCTCTCTGTTTCTCATGAATAAATAAAATCTTTAAAAAAATTCTTCTGAACAGCAACATTTGTGCATTTATAAACGGAAATTGGGAAACACCCACCACCTCCACAACATAATTTAATCTAAAATGTAAAGTCAATTGGGAATTTTTAGTGTTTTATTTCTGCAAAGCACAGTGTGCATACAAGAAGGGAACATCATTTATTTGAGTAATGCTACATTATTCTCCCAGGTGTTTCTATAATACTTCCAAAAGCATTTATTTGCAAGAAAATTAACTACAACTGGATTTAATTTGTAAGTTATCTTGAAATCTTTCTCAAGAGTTTCCAAGTCATTGATGTGTTGGGAGGGATTAAATAAAATAAAATTAACTCATAAACTCTGCATACATGTTTTCTATTTAAAGTGTAAATCCCAGGGCGCCTGGGTGGCTCAGTTGGTTAAGTGTCTGCCTCTGGCTCTGGTCATGATCCCAGGGTCCTGGGACCAAATCCTGGGATCAAAGCCCCACATCGGGCTCTCTGCTCAGTGGGGAGTCCACTTGTCCTTCTCCCTCTGCCTACCTCTCTGCCTTACTTGTGCTCTCTTTCTGTCAAATAAATAAATGAATAAAATCTTTAAAATAAATTAAGTGTAATTTCATGGAATGGGTGGGTGACCCCTGCTGGTTAAGCATCTCCCTCCAGCTCAGGTCATGATCCCAGGATTCTGGATTCAGCCCCTCATAGGGCTCCCTGCTCAGTGGGGAGCCTGCTTCTCCCTCTTCCTCTGTTGCCTTCTTTCTCTCTCAAATAAATAAATGAAATCTTAAAAAAGGAAATAAAATGTAGATTCATGACTTCAGGGGCTTTTTAATTAAAGCGTGTTTTTGTTGAAAACTGTGAGCCCACCATGTTTGTTACTTTTTGTATTAGCACAGTTGATATTAACCACTCTTATAGGAAATAGCAAAATGTTTCCTCCTCAAACAGAAAGATGAGAATGGGGGAGTGAAGCAGGTGCAAGACAACCAAATGGAAATTATCACCCATTAGCTTGCAATCAGCATAGTAGAAGAAAAGACTTTAAAAACATGAAAAGCTACAGTTTTCTCTTCCTGCTACATGCGGCTAATATTGCACTCCTGCACTTAAATACACATCTCAGCAGGTCTCCAGCTAAGAGAGAAAAATTCTGATGATCATACAGAAAACAGAATCATTGAATAGTTCATGCTGAATAGCAAGGCTAAATTTCCACTTTTCTCCTGCAAGTAAGCTGCTGTGGAATGTTCTGGAAAGTGAAATTAGCTTAAAAATTCAAAATAAAACAACAAACCTGAAGGTTTAAAAATGTTTTGCTAAGATTGGTGCCATCATGGCGTACACTATACTGTTTAAAAGCCCAAAAATCCAAGTTGAAAATAGAGTCCAGCCATTTCTGGAACTTCACTGTCAGCAAAAAGCTTAGAAATATCGTCGTTTATCTCTTACCCCTCCCACAATACAGTGTGGAGAGAAAAAAGTCATTAGAAAAAAAGCACAAATAGACTAAAATAAATTTTTTTTTATATTCTTCTCCACATTGTATAAGAATCTCTAAACAATTCAGCTCCACATGTTCCTGGTTTTATAGCTTCGGGGAGCATTATCCATAAATATGCAGGTTTGTCACCAGCAAATATAACACCTACATTCCGATGGTTTAAACTGAGTCATTAGACGTATGTCTTCGAAAGTTTAAGAAATCACTTTTCTTTAACCTGCCTTGCTGTTTCCCTGAGGCTCTTTGTGAAGAATTTGAAGAATAATATGTAAATGCTATTCATGGAATAATAGAGATTCCTTAGTAATGGTCGACAAAAATGTCATATTTCATTGAATATAATCAAGTATTCAACAAAAAAGAGACCAGATACTTCACCCAAATACAGAGAAACGATTAATTCCTAAAATGAAGAGAATTTTTGAGTTTCAGAAATGTGTTTATTTGATAGCCGGTTTCTCTGTGTGGCTGCTTAATATTGAATGGCCTTCTGCTTAATAATAAATTATCATTTAAATGCCTTGATTTATATCATATTTCACTAAATTAATTCGAATAAAGGATTTGTCTTTATTACCACTCTTTTAGGTGATTCTACTCAATATAAAAATGGTATCGCATATAAAGTACACACCAAATGCAAATGCTAGAAGATTTTAAAAGCACCTTATGCCTTGTGAGAATCTCAGCACGTTTCTCCATACGTATAAAGGGTATTCATTTCCTACAATATGTCTGAAAGGCATTTAGTCTTAGGCCCCAAAGTATTTATTTGTGGGAATTATTACATATATAACTCTCTAATCATTGATGAGTAGTTTATATATTCTTTAATATTCTTAAATTGTGAACTACTGAAATTGAACTATGCAGTTCAGTTTAATAATACCTATATCTATGTTTATGTATTCAAATATACGACTTGTATTTTGCATTCATATTTTTTTTAAGATTTTCACTTATTCATGGGAGACATACAGAGAGAGAGAGAGGCAGAGACACAGGCAGAGGGAGAAGCAGGCTCCCTGTGGGGAGCCCCGTATGGGACTCGATCCCAGGACCCCAAGATCACGCCCTGGGCCGAAGGCAGGCGCTCAACCACTGAGCCATCCAGGTGTCCCCGTGTTCATTTGGTATATTTAAATAATGTATTTTAATATTTTAATTTACAAAATATATAGGTACAACAGCCTATTGCATTACCACAAAATAGATGGGTATAGAGACTGTCATGGCATCCGTGACTACAAGAATACAGCTGCCTCAGAAATACATATGGTTGTGGTAGAGAAGATGAAGACGCTTCAAGGACCTTCTATCTCTATAGACAATGAGCCTTCCAGGAAGATAACTGGCCAGGAGCTCCAGCTCCTGTAATCTGAAATCCACCCCCTCATGATGCCAGGACATCTATTGTCTTTGCTGAGGCTTCTTCCAGTCAATTCTTGAGGCCAGCAGGGTACTGAGGCAGGCCTGTCCCTCAGGGAAATGCTGGCTCCCGGCCATCAAAATGAAACTTTTTCTAGCTTTTCTTTCCTCTCTCTTTCACAGAGTTTCCCCCTTGTTTCCCACACTGATCCCCCCTCCCTGGCTCCAGCTCCCCTCTTCATTTTCTCTCACAGGCATTTCCCTCCAAGCCCTCAAATCTCTCGCATGACTAATTCCCTCCTGCTACCTGCTTCTGAACAATCTGTGCCAACACAGGTGTGATGGCGAGACCTGTCCAAAAGTGAAGTGTTAGGCCCTATTTTGAGCTCACATTTATCCTCAGGTCCATGCACTGAGCCCACTAACTGATGCCCCCTGAGGGAGCTTACACACCAACCATGAAAACGAGGAAAAGCTCACCTTCAATCTTACATTTGTGACAACTCTTAGAAGAAACATGAATGTGCACATAATCAGCAACATCCATTCATTTAAGGATAAAAAGATAAATGTGTGCGTAAGCATTATTGTTTGTGAAAATATAAAATATAAATAATATCCTCTTTCTGAGAGGGCAAACCAGTGTTGCTGGGAAGAGGTGTCCAGAGAACCTTGAGTTCAACCCAAGTGGTAGGAAGGGAGGAGGCAAGACGAAGGATCCAATTATGATGAAGAAGACGGATTTTTATTTGCTGAGAGGGAGCATTTGTATTTTTGTTACCTGTCCCGTAGGAAATGTAGGAGAGAGAGTATTTTAAATCCATATAAAAAATAGATCAGTATCTCCAAGATGTATGTTTGTGTTCTAAGGAAAAGAATCCTGCTAAAACAGGCACAGCAAGTCTTTCTAGGTAAGGAAACCAAATTTAAAGTAAGGAAACAGGGGCTCTCACTCGGTGACACCTCCCAGAAGCTGCGCAAAATCACCTTGAATACCAGTCTCCTCAGTGAAAAATTCATTTGCTGTGAGGATTAAAAGAGATCATATTCAGAAAAACTCCTAAATCCTTGTCCTCTTTTAGGGCTCAGATGTACTCCTGCGTTTAACTGTGTGCTAAGCTCTCTCTGTATCCTCCTGCAATTCTACAAAAAAGATGCATTTAAAGTAAGTTTGTCTGGGAGCAAAACAAAAGTGAAAACCCAAGTTGTATTTTGGTGAAAATGTGCCGAACGTAAGTTCTGTGGAGGCAGGGTTTCCTGTCGATTTTGTTTCCTGATATATCCCAAGGACCCCAGGGGCTACTGTCTGTCGTGAGTTGGTGCTCAATTAAAAACAGATTGGATTAATGGAAAAGCGAGAAGGTTTTCTTGGAGAAGAAGTGTGTGGTTGGTCACCACCACCTACCTCACTGTAGCTGGCACCTAACATACGGGGGAGGTCTTATATTATTTTAAAATCTTAGAGAGGGAATTGTATTTGTAATGCTCTCTGAATTGACGCCAGGTGTCTACTAATGTTTGGGTGGCTTTGGGTGGTTTTGTAGGCAAAACTAGGCCTACAGACTGGATTAGCAGACAGGGGTGTAGCTTGTAATCCATGATCTGTTATCTTCGTTCTGTTAAGGGAGATGCTGCAAATTCAGTGTTAGCAAGGATAAAAATGAAGAGGACACACGAAGACAATGAGACTCCTCTGCCCCCAACCCACTGCATACAACACAGGAATGTGTCAGAGAGGGTATTTCTTTTTTTTTTTTTTTTTTTTGAAAAGTTGGTCTGTTATAAACAGGGAAATTTGTGGTTCAGGAACAACTCAAAGAATAAATGTAACTAAAAGTGAAATTGTTAGGGCCATTGGGTGGCTCAGTGGGTTAAGCATCTGACTCTTAATTTCAGCTCAGGTCATGGTCTCGGGGTGCAGGGATGGAGCCCCACCAAGGGCTCCGTGCTCAGCGCAGAGGCTGCTTGTTCCCCTCTCTCTGCTCCTCCCTCTGCTCTTTCTCTTTCTCCCTTTCTCTCAAATAAATAAAAGAAAGACACATTTGATTTAACTATACAATTCTGTGTGGGTACCATACAGATGTGCGCGCGCGCAAACACACACACACACAGTTTTCTTACAATTGCACTGAAAACTTTTAAGCTTTTTAGGAAATTTTCTATTTCCTACATTATGTTTTCTTTGAAATAAAAAAAAAGTTTTATACCCTATAGTGTATTCATATTATATAGAGAATACATGTTTAAGTGGGTTTTGGGTTGCTTTCTTTCACAATTTGATTTTTACACCCTCATAATGTATCTGAAATAAATTTTGTTTTTTTGGTTTTGTTTTTGTTTTAAAGATTTTAGTTATTTATTCATGAGAGAGACAGAGAGAGAGGCAGAGACACAGGCAGAGGGAGAAGCAGGCTCCATGCAGGGAACCCGATGTGGGACTCGATCCTGGGACCTGGGGATCACGCCCTGAGCCAAAGGCAGATGCTCAACCGCTGAGCTACGCAGGTGCCCCAGAAGTAAACAAATATTAAACTATGTTTTCGGGGCAGCTGAGGCTCAGTTGGTTAAGCATCTGCCTTTGGCTAAAGTCATGGCCCCAGAGCGCTGGGATCAGCCCCATGTTGGGTTCCCTGCTTCTCCCTCTCCCTCTGCCCCCACTCCTGTTTGTGCTCCCTCTCTCCCACTCTCTGTCTCAAATAAATAAATAAAATCTCTTAAAAATATGTTTTCATACTTTACATTTGTCTTATTCTGTAATTACAGAGTGTTTTCATTTCAATTTCAATAGAGACGTTTCCTTAGATAAGAAAGATTGCTGCATGAACTCATATGCCAGGCATGTGTGGGTGCATGTGTGTGTGTATGAATCCGTCTACAAGATCAAACATCATTTTTTATTGTTGTTGGGACAGAAGCTTCTCATCAGACATTACACTGGTTTCACTTCTTAAAGGCCACTCCAGCTGATCCCTTTAATTTTCTCTCATCCCTTTGGATTCTTGCTACTCACCTGAGATACCACAACCCTTTGTAAGCCACCCTCTTCCTACACTTTCCCACTGGCTATGGCCTAGATCACATCTGACGTTCCCACTCTGCCCTACAAATGGTTTATGGATTTTTATCCTTTTCCCAGGGAGGAGGGACTTTCCTCCCCTCCCCTGAATGACCATAATCTCCAAGAGGCTGCTTCTAGGTCAGTATCTGCTCAACCATCCAATGGGCATTCCTCAATGGACACTTCCACATCACTATACTTACCTCAATAAAAGTCTTCTAGTAAATTCACTTGTAGGTCCATTTTTTTTTTAAGATTTTATTTATTTATTCATGAGGGACGCAGAGAGAGAGGCAGAGACACAGAAAGAGGGAGAAGCAGGCTCAATGCAGGGACCCCGATGTGGGACTCAATCCTGGATCCCAGGGCCGAAGGCAGGTGCCCAATCGCTGAGGCACCGGGTGTCCCTGTAGGTCCATTTCTAACAGGCTTTTAATTTTTCTGAGCCCTGATAATAATAACTCTCATCAATAATGATAACTTACCTACTCATCTTACAGAGATACTGTGAGCACTAAAAAAAAATAAATAAAAAATAAAATGAAATTAAATATGACATGACAGAAAGACTTTTGAAGACTACACAAAGGTAGAGCACTACTATTTTTAAGAAAACTTGGCTGAGATCTTTCCAGATTACAAAGGAATTCTTCTATCAGAAAAGAGATATACAGAGTGGATGTTTAAAACAGAGTTTCTCTGTGATATGTAAAATACTGCAGTCTTCAACCCCTCCAGTCCGGGCTACCACTGAGTTTATTTTCACGGTGCTGCAGTGTTCTGACATGTCTCCTTGGTATCAATCAATATATAGACCATCATATATTGATGAATCATGTTTTTTGAAACAACTAAAGGGGAAACTCATTGTGCGTGTATTTCTCTATCCCTGACACAAATCACAGTTTTCTACTTACAGGAACAGAACTCTGCTGACAGAGACCTTACTAACTTAAAAAAAAAATAAAAAAATAAAAAAAAATACAGGTTTTTAAGTAGTGATATATCAGAAACAGTATTACTAATTTTCCTAGTTATTGCTATTGCATCCACACGTCAATTTAAAGAAAAAATAAGAAAAAGTATAAAATCTTAGGAAATAAATGTTAAGGTTTTTTTTTTTTTTTTTTAATTGATTAGACACAAAAGTATTTTTGTCCTGGACCACCACATTCAATGCAAACATAGTGGATACTTTTCAGGATGTTTGTCCAATCTATGACCATTAACTATTTTCAGAATTGATCGTGTGTAAGGGAAGAGGTCTAGCAGTCATGTTTGAAGACAATCACCTGGTCACAGCTGATTGGATCAAGAGTGGATTTATGAAATGCTGAAACAAGATCCTCAGCCCTAAAAATCTGAATATCTGAATTTGGGATTCAGAAACAGTCCCTGCATGTGTCTTGGAGTGTATGTGATATGAAAATGAAATACTGTTATTCACTCTTGCTCCAATATGTGGATAAAGGACTAGAAAATGTTGGTTTGCACATTTAGACAACACGCGCACACACACGCACACACACAGTAGGGATGGAGAAAAGCATAGGCCAAACAAATTAGAAAAGAGATAGTCTCAATGTGGTAGACTGATTAAACACTTCCCAGAATATATCCACATCTTATCACTAGAAATTATGAATCCTATCTCATATTAGAAAGAAGAAAGAAAGAAAGAAAGAAAGAAAGAAAGAAAGAAAGAAAGAAAGAAAGAAAGAAAGAAAGAAAGAAAGAAAGAAAGAAAGAAAGAAAGAAAGAAAGAGGCAGAAATCTTTGCAGGTGTGATTAAATTAAAGCTATAAAGATGAAATAGATTATTCTGGATAATCCAGTTGGGTCCTAAATATGATCATATGTGACTATAGAAAAATGAGAGAGATCAAGATTGTCCGTATATGGGGGAGAAGGTAATAAGACAGAGAGACTTCGAGAAACTGGTTTGAAGGTTGGGCTGTCATAAGCCAAGGAATGCTGGCAACAACCAGCAGCCAGAAAAGTCAAGGAACAGATTCTCTGCTAGATCTTCCATAGGGAGTATGACCCTGCCAACACCTTGGTTTCAGACCAGTGATAAAAATTTCAGCACATGGGAAATAAGAGTCAGCGTGAATGACCTTACGATTATGGAGTGTGCTTGGGAAATGCAAGTAACACATCTTGGCAAAATCTGAGGCATTCTATATGAAAACACGTGGGTATTAACCATGCAAGTGAGACATCTAGACAAACAGAATCAGTAATGTGTGTGTGTGTGTGTGTGTGTGTGTGTGTGTGTAGAGAGAGAGAGAGACAGAGAGAGAACGAGAAAGAGAGGGAGAATTTATTTTGAAGGATGTGATCACGCAATTCAAAATTGCATGATCCAGTAGAATTGATCATGAATCATGAATTGATCAAGTCTGAAATCTACGGGAGATGCACTGTGACGAGATGCAGCCCCAGGGAGGGTTCCGAGGCAGTCTACAGGCAGGATTCTTTCTTCCTCAGGGGACCTCAGTTTTTACTGTTGTCGCTTTTTTTTTGTTTGTTTTGTTTTTTGTTTTTTGTTTTTGTTTTGTTTTGTTTTGTTTTGTTTCTCTTAAGGCTTTCAACCGATTATTCTCTTAAGGCTTTCAACCGATTAGAAAACCCTCACCAACATTATGGAAATGAATCTGCTTTACTCAAAATCTATATATTTAAAGGATTAATATCATCTAAAAGATATTTTCATGGTGGCAACTAAACAGACTCTCTGGATACCAGGGCCTAGCCTCACAGAATCATGAAATGAACCATCACAGGTAGGTGGTGCTGTACTTCTACTCAATTTGATAGTGGAGAGCTATTGAGCCGTCTTGAGTGGGCAGGCCCATGATCAGAGATTCTAGAAAGATAAATAATTGGTGAATATCAAGAATTTTGTGGTAAAAAAGCCTGAGTTACCTTATTTTACCTCCAAGTCTTCTTTCTAACCCAGCCTAACTTCAGTGTAAATTATATTTTATATTCTCCCTAATCTCTTATACTTGCAATATTTTTTAATATTATCATGTAATATAATATAGTATTCTTAATATTATTTTGGCATGTGAATAATCATTTGTTTTTGGTTCTTTATCGGTTGTTAAAAATTTATAACATATATTTTAATTTCTCTAAGATCACTTTCAAATAGCACTGTGTGTTTTCAAGCATGGTGCAGTCAGCTTCTACGAGAGTACTTCCGGTTTCTCCCTCTCCTCGGCTGTGATATTTCTGTCATTACACTCATTTATATGCTAAAATTATTTATTATTATTGCTTTAACCTACCATTACCTTTTAAGTAAAGAATGGAAAAAAACCCACAATTTTACCTACATTTATTTCTTCCCAAACAATCTTTTTCTTATACATAAATCCAGTTTTCTTATCTATATAATTTTCCTTCTGTCTGGAAAATGACTTTTAACTTTTTCTGTAGGGGAGGTTTTCTGGCAACAGGTTCCTTCCTTTTGTATTTGTCTGAGGAAGTCCTTGTTTCTCATTCACTTTTGAAGGATAATCTCACTAGCTATGGAAACCAGGTTTTAAGTTTGTGACTTTTTTTTTCTGTTTTCTTCCATCATGTTAAATACTTCACTCCTCTTCCTGTCTTCCATCAATTTTAGAAATTTCTAGGTTATTACTACCTCCCAAATTTCCTCCATTCTCTCTTAGTTCTCCCTTTGCTCTTCTAATTATGCATATCTTGCACCTTATGTTACTCTCTCACAGTTCTTGAATTTGATGTGTTTTGTTGTGTTTTGTTTGTTTGTTTTTTGCCCCCATTCTTTTTTCTCTTTATATTTCAGTTTGGAGTTTCTACTGACATGTGTCAAGCTCCCTGATTGTTTCTTGGCCATGCTCAGTCTCCCAATCAGGCAGTCGTCATTTCTGTTACCATGTTTTTAATTCCCAGACTTCCTAGCCTTTCCTCTTGTTTCATTCTCAAAACCTCCAGATCTCCTACATTATTCCTCTGTTACTGCATCTTTAACACTTTTTTCCCATTAGAACTTTAAAAAATATTAATCAGCATTATTTTTAATAATCGATTCTATGATTCCGACTGATGATGCTTTTTGATCATGGTTTTGTCTATTCAGACTGTTTTTCTTCCCGTTTGTCATGAGTTACAATTTCTTGTTGAAATGTTAAACTATATGTGCACAAAGTTTCAAATGTTTTTAGTGTCCTTGTTTTTTTGTCTCCTGTTAACGTGGGCTTTCCTACGCATTCTTCCTCAGAGACTGTGTCTCACGGGTCTTTCAGCTATAATCTGTGATTAGTAGAGTGGAACCAACTCGGTGTGCAGGTTAGGGGTGGTGGAGGGGAGAGAGTGCTCATTAATATTCAAAGAAAATCTCAGTAGATTATTGGGCCTGTGTCTTGGGCTCTTTCCTTCCCCAGCGTTTCTTCAGCGGGTTAACTTTTGCTTCTATTATCTCCAACCCCCTTCACTGGCTACAGCATTTCTCCTCTACTTTTTTTTTTAAACCAATGCCCCAGTTGACTGTTTATTTTTCCCTTTTGGTTTAACAGGAAGATGAGATGGTGCTGGAGTGAAAGGGATAAATTTCTGGTAAAATATTTTACCCCAGAGACTCTATCTTTATCCTGGTGAATCCTGGAGACATTATCTTTATATGTACGTGTTATTTCAAAATGATTACCTTCCTTTTCTCCCATTAGACCCATTAGAATTTTGTTCTCTCATTTTCACCATAGAAATGTGTTGAAGTTCCTGGGGGTATGTGTCACAAAATTGCAAGTTTCCCTACATATGGAGCCCCAACGTGTTTCTCATTGTCCTGCTTGTCCAGATTTTAAGCCTCCAGCAAATCAAATACAATACTATTTAAGCATTCCAACTAGTTTCTACCTCCAGTAGTTTTGGTTTCAGATAAGGAGATCAATCTCAGCTTGTCTCTCTGAATGTAAGTGGCTCTGCAGATATTGGAGGAATGATGATCCGTAACCTCAGTTCTCTGAGGAGTCCAACAAAAGTTATTAATTTTCAGGTTTCTTTGGCTTTTTCTTGTAAGAGTGAGACTCACAAATTTCAACCTCTTTGCATGTCACAGCTGACACTGGGAGTCCCCATTTGGAATGCATTACATTAATTTTGTTACCTTAGCCCCACTCCACTTCTCTCCTTGAACTACACTGTATGTTTCCCTCAAACTTTTAGAGTATTTTCCAATTCAGGCTCTGCTTTCTTTCTCTCATTGTCAACCACCTGCTCCTCATTAAAGTTCCACATACTCGATGCCACAATGCATTTGCACTTGACATTTCTAGAGTTTGGAATACACTAAACAGCCAGCAGAGCCCCCCCCCCGCCCGCCCCCCTTTCCATTTCCATCTCCACCATGTAATTTACCCTGAATACCCAGGAAGAAATTCTGAATTGCCTGCGTTCATAATCTAAGTGTGCATGTTTCCGTTTTAGCACTTATAATTAGTATTACACCTATTTTTATGCAGCTGTCACCCAACTAGAATTTGTTTCTTGAAAACAGAAAATTAGATCTGGGTATCTAATAGACATCCTGAAATATCAGCCTATGAAATTTGATTAAACTCATTGGATGGTGCTGCTAGGAGAGTGTGTGGTGGAGTGACTTCACAGCCAGGAACCGAAAGCAGGAGAATATTACAATATCCAAAGTAAGAGGCACCTACAAAAGCACTTTATTCATGGACGTAGAAATGAAGTTCAGATTCGAGATGCTACATGAAGAAGAATCTATTACTCTTGATGTAAGTGATGGCATAAGACAGATGGGAGAGTCCACACGACTCTAAGGTTGACCAGTTGACATCAATAGTAAAAGTGAGGTCAGGAAGAAGAATTGTTATGTGCAAGTTCAGTTTGTGGCAGATGATAGATTTGAGGCCATCCTGTGACAAAGATCCAGCCAGCTTTTTGAATTATTGAAGCCTGAAGATTGGAATATAGATTGAGGTTTAGAAGGCAATCGCAGCGAAGGGTTTATTGGGTACAAATTATATCAGGACATGACATAGTGGAAAACGAAATAATAAAAATAAAAGAGACACAACATCTGAAATGTGCACAGGGGACTGAAAAGAGAGGGTTTAGGAAAAAGGTAAAATAGTTTAATGCCATTAAAGTCACCGAAGAGGAGTATTACAAGAAAGAATGTTATTATTAAAAATGCTAAATTCAGCAAAATGTGAAAAGTGAATTTTTTAAATGTTACATAGGCAATTAGAAATCTGACATGGGAGCATCATGTTATAATAGACAAGTAAAAACCTACAGAATAGACTGTACATATAATAAAAGGAGAATTCCTTTCAAGGTGAATTTCTGTTTAGATAGATAAGAGAAAGCAAATGGTTAGGGGTCTCAACATAAGTAGTAAGGACAGCTGTTAGTTAGAGAAAACTGTTTAATCTTAATAATATCTAATGCTACAGAAGTAACAAGAAAATATGTTCAGAGAAAACCTTTTTCTCCTTTAAAATATGTTTCTCTCCTTTAATCTCATGGACATGACTACATTGTAAACCAATTAAAATGAGGTAATCCTGTCAAATGAGATCATTATGTGGGACTCTCATATAATATGACTAATATCCTTATAAATAGGGAAATTTGGGGTATAAACTTGCACAGTGGGAGAATGCCATGTAACCAGGAAGGCAGGCATTGGGGTCATGCTCTACAAGCCAAGGAATGCTAAGGATTGATAGAAAACCACTAGAAATCAGGCAGAAAGCATGACACAGCTTCTTCCCCACACTGCTCTCCTGAATGAATCAGCCCTGCTGACACCTTGATCTTGGACATCTAGCCTCTAGAACTATGAGAAAATATAATTATTTTGCTTATGTCGCCCATTTTGTGATACTTTGTTAAGATAGCCCTAGCAAACTCATGCAGATTTTGGTACCAAGAATGGGTTACTGCTACCACAAAACGTGGAACTGGAAAATATGTAGTGTCTAGTAGAGTATTGAGGTGTAGGATTTGAAAAGGTCTAGACTGCCTAAAACAGGCTTTTGGTGGAAATATAGCTATTAACAGTGATTCTGGTGAGAACTCAAAAAGAAAAGTAGAAAGCTCTAGAGAAACATCTATCATCTTAAAGAATGCATTTGTCATCATGAACAAAATGTTGCTAGAAGGATTAATATTGAAGATAACCTGGTAGATATCAGATGGAAATGAAGAATATGTTACTGGAAACTGGAGGAAAGACAAACATTCAATATAAAATGGCAGAGGACTTATATGAACTGGGTTCTGTTGGATGCAAGGGATGGACTTGGATATTTAGCTGATGAGATTCCTAAATACCAGGCTGATGGTATGCAGTCGTTCCTCCTTGTTGCTTATAGTAAAAGGCAAGAGGAGAAAAATAAACTGAAGAAGGAACTCCTCAGCAAGAAGAGATTATACTTGACGATGTAGAAAGTTTCAGCATATTCAGAGAGTGCGTTCTTGAGACAGTCAAGTGTGCAGTCAGAGGATGGTTAATTAAGACATTAATTACATGTGTGATACATAATCCAATCAACCACCTCCGCAGAATCCTAGAAATAGAAATATAGACTTATTCAGAAAAGATCTGTGGAGGACCCTTGTGCAAAATGTCTTAGACTTCTGTGAATTGTATGGAGGTCAACAAGATTTTTGAGAATCTTATAAAAGCAGAAACCCTGCCAATATGGACAGGAAGCCAGAATGACATAGAGGGCAGAGCCATTAAAGGAAACATTACCGTGAGGGAAGAGCCATGGATCCAGAGAGCAGAGGAACCTCCTTGGGGTTTCAAAGGGAAGACTACCCTCCATGGCATAAGGAGTGGGGCCACCACTCATGGAGGGGAGGGCAGTACAGGTTCTAGAGGACTGGGCTGCTTCACCAGCGAGTCCAAGAAGCAGGGCATCATAAAGCCAAAGACAATTATTCTCAACCCTTAAAATCTAATGGGATTTGCCCTGCCAGGTTTTGCTGGAGAGCTGCAATCTTTTTTTCTTTCTTTTGTCCTTCCCTTCTTCTCCCCTTCCAATTTCTCTCTTATGAAAGAAGGTCTATCCCATGCTTGAAACATCATTGCATTTTGAATGCAAACACCTTATTTTCTGAATGTACAGGTTCACAGTTGAATAGCGATTTTGCCTCAGCACAAACCACACCTCAAGACTCACCCAGACCTGATTTAGACGATACTTAGAAGAGACTTTAAACTTAAAGTTGGTACTAGAATGAGTTAAGAAACTTGGGGGTATTGGGTTGGGATGAACATATTTTGCATGTGAGAAGGACATGAATTGGGGGAAGACAGAGGCAGATTGTTATGGGTTGAATTGTGGCCCCCTCTCCTCTTCATATGTTGAAGTCCTCACCTTGAAACCTCAGGAGAGGACCTTCTTTGGATATGAGTTCTTTATAGAGGAAATCCAGTTAAAATACAGTTATTAGGGGAACTCTAAGCCAATATAACTGGTGCTCTTATAAAAGGTAGGAATTTAGACACAGATATCAACAAATGGATAATCTCATGAGAATATGAAGACAGAGATCAAGATGATGGTCTACAAGCCAAGCAGCACCAAAGATACCAGTGAACCATGAGAAGATAAGGGAGACGTTGGGAACAGAGCTCCACACAGTCCTCAGAGGGAACCAACCCTGTTAACACCTTGTCTTGGACTTCTACCTTCCAGAACTGTGAGACAATATATCTCTGTTGTTTAAGTCACTCAATTTATTGGAACTTTTGTTACAGCCACCCTATTAAATTTAAATAGTATCATACAGAAAAACAAAACAAGAAAATCTTGTTTTTCTTCAAGAATTAAAAAAAGTATATTTAACTCTAATTTTGAATTTATTTTGATCTGAGATGTTGTAAATTCATGAAGTGTTCTAATGAATTTTTTTTTAAGATTTATTTATTTATTCATGAGAGTCACAGAGCGAGGGGGAGAGGCAGAGACAAGGGCAGAGGGAGAGGCAGGCTCCCCCTAGGGAGTCTGACTCGGAACTTGATCCTGGATCCCAGCATCACTACCTGGGCCGAAGGTAGGCAGCCAACCCCTGAGCCTCCCAGGGATCCCTAATGAAATTTTATTAGCAAATTGCTTTTAAATATAGGTGTTTCTTTCATGTGTGAAAATATGGATGTTTCAGAACTACATGTAAAATGGATTATTAACATTTTGTATTAAATATTTTGTATATTCACCTGAGAAATTTTCTCATTTTTCAATAGTAAATACTATTGCTAGTATATCTTAATTTTTGTAGAAATTTTGTATTTTTTTAAGATGAAGAAGAGTATTACATCTCAAGAGCACTGATGTAGATTTTTTATTTTGCTTTGCTTTTTTATTTTTGTTTTATTTATTGATTTCTTTTTCATTCTCAGTACTAAAGATAATTTTGAGATTCTTTGAAAACTATCTTTCTCCTATTTTACCATTAGTACTCATTATAACTACGGACTTTCCCCAGCTTTGAGATAGAACTGACATAAAACCTTTTTAGGTTTAAAGCATCTACTGATGGTGCCTGGGTGGCTTAGTTAACTGTCTGCCTTTGGTTGAGGTCATGATCTCAGGGTCCTGGGATCAAGCCCCATGTAGGGCTCCATCCTTAGTGGGGAGTTTGCTTCTCCCTCTCCTTCCCCCCTCCCCCTCTCTCCCTCTCCCTTTCCTCCTGCTTATATTCTCTCTCTCTCAAATAAATATTTTTTTAAAAAAGCATCCACTCAGTTGTCTTGATACATTTAGTGTACTGCAAAATGATTACCACCATAGCATCGTCAGCTAAAACCTCCATCCAGTCACATAATTACTATTTCTCTTTTTTTTTTTTTTTTGTGGCGAAAACAAGTAACTTTGTGCTATCATAAAATGGCTTCTGAGAGTGAAAATTGCTCTCTCATCTATTAGATTTGTTTTCATTTCATTTCATTCTAGAGGTGAACATTCTTTAAGAATCTGTTTACATCTTAGTCTATGGTATTTTCAATATTAAAATGTAATTAAAGTAGAGATATCTTATTTTTGAAACAGCTGTCTGACTTTATTATGTCAAGAGGAGCCATAAATTCCCTTTCTACCTCTACCCCAGAATTTCATATGCTTATTTGAATATTACTTTAGTTTTCTTTTATCCCTTATTGTCAACTGAAATCTTTCTCAAAACTAACAATACTTATGTATTGATTTTCTACATTATTATGGAATGGTTCCTAATGCCCATTGACACTCTATATAATTCGACATACTTAAGAGAATATGACTAGTTATAATCTATAGAAATCATAAGGGAAGTAAATTATGCAAATTTAGATCCTTTCTCTAAAAGAGATCAAAGCAAAATTGCAAATCATGCAGTAAAATAATAGACCCTGTAGTTCTCTATTTTTTTTACTTAATTTTATAGGCAAAAATGCAAAAAAAAAGCCCAAAATTAATCACTGTTTGACATGTTTATTTTAGAAGTCACATAAAAATTCCAAGATAAAATCTAGTGTAAGAAGTTGAACAGAATTTTATAAGATTCATTTATTGTTAACCATTGATATGAACATGATCAAATGGTGACTTTTGTCACCATCTCTGCTTTCAAGCCATCCTTTTTTACCGTAGCCTATTTCTGCTTGAGGTTTTGTCCTGGTCTATTCTGAAACATGTCCTCTCATGAACACCAGTGACTTCTCTCCTGCCACTTCCATTGGCCTCTTCTCTGTCCTCGTTCTCATTACCCTTTTCTTCTCCTATGGTTTCCTATAGTCTGGACACTTAGACCCAGAATCCTTTGTTCTCTCCATCTTTCTGATGGAGAGCTCAGTCCTAGGTTCTCCATCAAGTATCTTTCTAGGTGAATTCATCTAGGTCCATGGCTTTAAATAGCATCTACAAAATGATGACTCTGAATCTCCATCTCTAGGTCTTTGTTTACCCCTCCAGAGATGGGATTCTAACAGGCCTCTTACCATGTGCAAAATAGAAATCTTTTCTTTTTAAAGATTCTATTTATTTATTCATGACACACACACACACAGAGAGAGAGAGAGAGAGAGAGAGAGAGAGAGAGAAAGGGAGAAGCAGACTCTCCACGGGGAGCCTGATGTGGAAGTTGATTCTGGGACCCCGAGATCATGACCTGAGCCAGAGGCAGACGCTCAGCCATGGAGCCACCCAGGCGTCCCAAAAATAGAAATCTTGATCTCTCTTCCATACAAAGTATTTCCATTATGCATTTTCTGGATCAGTTAATGGAATCAATATTCATTGTGTTGTTCAGAACACAAACATCAAAATAAATCTTTGATTTTCCTCTCTCACTTACAGTCTACACATATCCTTTCAACTATACACATACCAATCACTAACCTATGTATTAATCAGGAAAAACAGAACTGATAGGATAAAGATACACATAGAGAACGAGAGAGAGAGACAGGGCGAGAGAGAGAGAGAGAGAGAGAGAGAGAATTTTAGGTACTTGGTTGATGCTATTGTGCGAGTGGCATATTTAATAGCCATGGGCAAGTCAACATCTATAAATTCTAGCCAGAGTTGATGGTGCAATTCTGAGTCTGAGCAAACTCTGGAAGCAAAATTCTTTCTTCTTTTCCCTTCCTTCAGTCTTTTCTCTCAAGACCTTCACCTGATTGAATGAGACACAAAACTATCACAGAGTAATCTCCTTTCCTCAGAGTCAGCTCATATACATGTTATCCATAACTAAAAACTACTTTCACAACAGTGTCTAGACAGGTGTTTGATGGAACAACTGGACATGGAAGCCTGACACATTATATTAATTTCATTATAACCTACAATTTACTAAAACTCCTCAGATACTCCCTAGTGCAATGATCACCATTGTTCATTTGGACCATTCGATGACCTTCAAAGTCATCATCGTATTTTCACTTTTGCCTGACTCTCCCCATGGATTCATTCTACATCTATCACCAGGAGTGAACTTGTAAACTTTAGCTATAACCACAGTTGTGTCATGCTCATACTGAAAACCTGGGCTTCTCTTCACCTAAAAACAAAATCTCAAAAGCTTGCAATAGGCTATAAGGACATAAAGGATTCTTTTCTGTAATCTTCTGAATATTTTCTGACCACCTTCTCCCACACTGTCTATACTCAAAACGCACCAACCTTCTAAAATTTCCTCATTCACAACAACCTCGTTCCCATCTTATGGCATTTAGTCAACTGATCTCTCCTTCTGGAACTTTCCTCCCCCACATCTTCATATGACTGACTCTTTTCCCATGCAGATTTCTTCTTGCCTTTTGCCAAGTGAAGAACTTTCCCTCACTTCCTTCTTAAAATAGTGACTCCCTCCCCTCAACTCAGTTATGTTTGATCTACTTACCTACCTGGAATTTATTATATTATGTTATGTCATATTAATTTTTTCTCTACTCATTTTTTTGTTATTAGGTATATCACTAGGAGTTTAGGCCATTAAGAAAAAAGCTTCTTCAAACATATTCCTTTCTCTGTCTTCAACACTTTAAATAGTGCTTAGAATGTCATAAGTACTTAATAAAAATTTTGTTGAACAAATGAATGAACGTCTAACAAAAAATATATGTCTTTTATTACAGTCAAACACAAATTGCTTTACTTACCACTTTACTTAGTAAGGCCAAAATTTAAACGTTGCATATAAACTTTATTTTTTGCATACAAACTTTTTAATAAATGGTAGAAATAACAAGCTACTAAACTTCAGCTACTTAAAAATGTTTTTCATTTTCAAAAATAGCAATACCATATTCTAAAAGAAGTTTCCTCATTAACAATTTTTTTCAAACAAATGGTAGCATTCCTTTTGAAAATAACATAGTTGAGAGCAATGATTTTCCATACTTTCAACATAGATAGACTTTAATTTCTATATCTTGGATACTCTTTTCTATTATTTAGGAACTCATTACTACAGTTTTTGACCTCTTTGAGAAAAAGCTGACTAAAAGTTATTGTTTTGTTCA
The DNA here is from genome assembly GCF_905146905.1 of Nyctereutes procyonoides. Taxonomy (NCBI): domain Eukaryota; kingdom Metazoa; phylum Chordata; class Mammalia; order Carnivora; family Canidae; genus Nyctereutes; species Nyctereutes procyonoides. The sequence goes on from NW_026575046.1 coordinate 3,968,830, forward strand.
TTCATTCTCTCATTCACTTATTTTGAAAGTATGCACACATTTTTATGGGTCCTGCTTCTAGGAGGCATTCACTATGAACTTTGTCACAAAGTTCAAAACATTTCAAGTTAAAGAAAATCATGACTTTGGAAACATATTAAAGAGAGAACTTTTCTAATTCATCTTCAATTTGAAGAGACATAAGTGATTACATTATATTTACAAATTCTTATTGTTTGAATTAAATTTGCATATGTTATAAATTTAATAAGATTGATTCAAAGAAAGACTACTTGGGATTTGGTATTACAAAGATGGCTTATTTTCAGCTTGGAATTTTTAACCTAAGTATACAAACAAACACAAGCAATGTTTACACCAAGGCATTGCAATAGTTATTAAGCAGAAATAAATTGATTGCAATTTTGTACCCTACAGCTCAGCCAGAAATATCATTAGATTGCAGTTAAAGATGAAATACATTGATTCATTTTAAAAGTAAAGAAAAGAAGAAAATGTTTAATAAGAAAATTTAAAAATCGCCAACCATTTGATCTCTGTAAATAGTTTTTTTGTTCCCAGTCTGCATTATAATAGCCGAAAGTTGGAAATACTCCAGATATAACAACAATGTGTAAATTTCCTATACGTTTTAAATTTTAATAAATTTTAGCAATATATTTCAAAACTGCATGGCTTTGAAAATATTTGCTTTGGTTTGTTTTTATTCTCATTTTCCCTTCCTTTATATAAACTATTTTCCTACATTTAGTACCAGAGTAGAAACTATATTTGTCATTTACTCTTAGAACTTTTCCTCTCCACATAGAACAAAGTCCAGAAGGATTTGTCCAATGAATAAATGTAAAATTGGGAAATTACATTTGTTTTTGCTGTTGTCACAAAAAGCTGAAAGCAAACAATAGGAGGGAAAAACTCCTACTTGCCAATATGAATTGCTTGACTCTCTTTTAGGACTTTCAGAGGAGGTTTATGGTCCTTAGACCCACACCCAATTATAAGACAGAAAATATTTCAGCTAAGGCATTCAAATAAGAGTATAAATGAGTGTTATGTGGTTGTGTATGTGTGTTTGTATACACACATTTTTGAAGCTTTGTGTGTGTGTAATGCTTTGTGAATTTTTTTCCTTCCTACTTTGTCTTCTTTAAGAAGATGGTGGTGTCTAATTTTTATTAAAAATAATTTATAGTTACACAGGAAAGGGGAGGAAAATACTTTTATTTTCAAATTGGAAACAATTCAATCTAAAATATGGCTTACAGTTTACAATGTAAACTGTAAAGCTTAAAACTTAAGCTTAAAATGGCTTACAGTTGCTGGGACCAAGAGCATCCCTGGGTAAAAGAGCTGGGATGGTGCCTTGTAATTACCAAGTTGAGCATGCTCAGATCACACAAGCTAAAACATAAGCACTATGTCCTTTATCCACTAAGCTTAAAGAATTGAGTGCCTGGATTTATCTGTTGTTCTAGTTCCATTTTAGACCAGTCGACGCAGACAGTATAAAGCCAACACTTGGCAAGGTAGCCATTGTAGAAGCTAATTACTTTGATATATGTTTTTTTTTTTTTTTTTCTAACCTGGGCCTCCTCTCTTCCCTAAAACTCTCATGCTTTGTCATGTGGAATCAACTCTTCATTAATATCAGCCAACCAGCCAACCAATCTATTAAACAAGGAAACAAAACAAAGCTCCCTTTATCACCTATGATCACATTTTCAGAGGGATCCCTCCATCCCCTTACTTTAGCTGAATTCTGACTTACCACTATAGACGCCATTTCACTTTCACCGTTTCCAGATAGAGACTGTAAATTCTCTTACCTCTTTCACCACCGAATCAAGAGGTAAGTCTTTATTTTCATTGTTTATTGTCGCCTTAAGACAATTACTATTCTACAAGTTTTTTTTAATGTATGTAAAACAATGGCCAACAGAAACATGAAAATGCTCTGTATCAATCAGATATGACCTATCAGAATGTCTAAAATAAAAAAACACGAGAAGTAACAAGTGTGGTGAGGATGTGGAGAAGAAGGGGATTTCATGCACTTTTTCATGGGAATGCAAATTGGTGCAGCCACTGTGGGAAACAGTATGGCAGATCTTCAACAGTTTAAAAATAGAATTCACATACAAACCAGTAATTCCACAACTAGGTATTTACCTAAGAAAATGAAAACACTAATTTGAAATGATAAACACACCCCTATGTTTATTCCATCATTCCTTTCAATAGCTAGGCTATGGAAGCAACCTAAATGTCTCATTGATAGATGAATAGCTAAAGAAGACATGGCAGATTTATACACTGGAATATTACTCAACCATAAAAAAGAACGAGATCTTGCCACTTGTAACAACAAGGATGGACCTAAGGGTATAATGATAAGCATAATAAATCAGAGGAAGATAAATATCATGTTTTCACACATTTGTGGAATTTAAGAAACAAAACAAATTTTTAAAAAGACTTAAATAATAGACATAAATACAGAGAACACAATAGTGTTGCTAGAGGGGAGGTAGATGGTGGGATGGGTGAAATAGAAGATTAAGAGTACACTTATAGTGAGTGCTGAGAAATCCACAAATTTGTTGAATCATTATATTGTACATTTGAAACTAATATAACACTGTATGTTAATTTTGTTTCAATAAAAATCATAATAGAAGAAAAGAAACTCACCTCTCTAAAAATATGTATAAATAGCATTAAATGAACAAAAATTGTAGTAAAAGTAATGAAGCAATAAGTGAGCAAATAATAAACCAGCAAATGAAAAAGCAGCCTTTTTTTTTTTGTCAGAACCTTACCAGTTGACTCTATTATATTATTCTTCTCCACATTTTTATATGTTCATTTTGTAATGACTTGGCTTCTTGCTTTCAACTGTAGTTTCTACTGAAATTCTTGATATTGTCTTGAGTAAACCAACCAGCATCTTGATCCTAGTTTCTTTGCCTGCTTTGACTATTTCAGTTTAAGTATCCTTATCCTTTATCCACTATATCTTGAAGCAAAAAATCATCTGACCTACAAAGCCACTCAATAAATCATTTCATTTTCTACTCATAATCTAGTGGCCTTTCAGCAAGCTCGTAGAAACACTCAATGTTGCAAATATATATATAATATATTATAATAATATATAATTTATATTTATTATTAAATTATTATTTAATAATATCAATTTAATATCTCAAAATATTATATTAAATTATTTATTTATTATTTAATTATATATTTGTATGTGTGAATATATACATTTGTATACATGCACAAATGTATACATATATTTATTGTATATATGTATACATGTATGTATACATGGTCTATATTATGTATATATATACACAAATTACAAATATTTAAAATTTGTGTATATATAATAATCTTATGCATAAGTATCCTTGCCAAATATCTTATTGTTTTTTGTCATTTTGTGGTTTATTCAATTCATTAGAACTCTAAGTCTAAATTAATCCATTTAGTCACTCTTTCTACAGTAAAGCTGCCAAAACGCAATCATGCCAAAAGATAAATTCAAGATACTACATATTTACTGAATTCAACTCTGTTTCAAAAAAGTGTGAAGGTTTCATCCATTGCTATAATAATTATAAAACGTCCCCAGCCTGCTCAATATCTGCATCATTCCTATAACTTTCCTTTTACTTTAACACTTTCATACTCTACCTACTGAGAAAATAGAACATGTGAAGACGTGGTTTTTGCTGTTCTAAATTAACATGCATCTCCTCACACCTTCGAAGGATCATTAGCTATCAATGATCCTACCTACCAAAACATGAACAGGATTAAATATCTAGTGTAAATGCAGTCAAAGTAGAGGCAAAAGCAGCAAAAAATTGTCATCATATCAACTTTCCATTTAACAATAATATCTCCCTTCACGTTCACAGACAAATTTTAAAAATACTTGTTTACACTGAAATTTCTCAAAATGCCTTCATCTGCTCACTCACGAATCCTTTCCAAGGCTTCATCATTATGTATTCCTTCATCAATATATGTATTCAGCTTTTGGTAAGTGTATCTATATTATTCATGTCAATAAAGCCAACAGACTTTCTTTTTTTATGTTATTTGATTTTTCAGCAGCATTTGAAACTGCAGTTCTCCTTTATGAAATGCTCATAATACTTGGCTTGCTTGATATTATTATTCTGTTGGTTTTACCTTTTCTCTTCACTTGACTGTCTCTGTAGAGAGATGGTGGGTGGGGAGGGCAGATGCACACTCAAGCTATATGACCTGTGGTGTTGCTAATACTGCATCAGTTTTTAGTCACTCCTATTCCTAGTGAAATAATATCCAGAAATGAGAATGAACAGCAGCAGAGCATGAGTTATCTAGGCAACTATTGTGAAGATCAAGGAATGGAGGAAAGACAAAGAGAAAATATTATTAGAGAAAAGCATCTTAGGACATAAAGAAGATAATGAAGTCCCTCAATTGATTTCATGTGCATCTCTTCTATCTTTATTACAATTCAGAGTTGCCCACACATAATACTCTAGAAGTAAATTTGCAATTACCTGGGAAACTGGCTAAAAATGGTTGTTGACTATATCCTGCCTTGGAGTTTTTTTTTTTTTTTCCTTGAGTAAATTTGGAATAAAGTCTAAGAATAGATATTTTAAACTAGCTCTATGGGTGATTTTCATGAAAATGGTTTGGAGACTCTAGTTTGAGAACTAGGTTTATGTTTATGTTTAACTTGCAGAAGATTATTGGAACGTTGTGATACCTTCTCAGTTACTTGAAACTTGTGTTAAGGGGAAAATAATAGTCTAATCATGTATTTCCAGGATATTGGAGCAAATCTTAATAGTAATGGAAAGGCAGATTTTGAGATTATTATAAGAAAAAGGCTTCTAAAATCAGAGACATAATACATTGAAACTAGTTTTTTTTTTTAATAGAGATTCACATTCCCTGATGTACTGAGGTAGACATAAAGAAATAGAAGGACATAATTTTAGTCAAATAGTGTTTGCATTTGGAGACAAGAGGGGCTGTCATTAGGATGGAGCACTAGGCATAGATTTAGAGGTGGCTGCCATAGTTTTATTTCTTGATCTAGGTAGTACTTACAAGGGTAACAATCTTTGTTTTTTCCCTGTAATAATTCTTTAAGTTTTATATTTTATATAGTTAGTTGAATATTAAAAATATTTATATAAAGACTGAATGCTTGACCATGGGTAAGAGCTTATAGTAGAGAAATCCATAATGCATCTCCAAGGAAATATCTAACTCAAATCTTGTAATCTTGATAATCAAAATGCATGCTTAAACTTTTGCAGCTTGATGATTTTTCTAAACTGTAATGTACTTTGAAAGAAACATATTGCCTAAAGACAGAAGGTCTCCCCAAATCATCATTCTTTTTTCTTAAGATTTTATTTATTTATTGAAGGGATATATATATATATATATATATATATATATATAGAGAGAGAGAGAGAGAGAGAGGGGGGGGGGGGCAAAGACATAGGCAGAGGGAGAAGCAGGCTCCCTGTGTGGAGCCCAGTGCAGGACTCAATCCCAGGACTCTGGGATCACACCTTGAGCTGAATGCAGATGCTCAACCACTGAGCCACCCAGTCATCCCTCAAATCGTTATCCTGTTGTGCTTTTAGTTCTGGTCAGGGTTTTATTTCGTAAATTTTATTTTCTTGTATGCAGGTTTTTGTTTTTTAGTGACTACATTCTGTCTTCAAAATCAACAGGTTCTACTGAAAGGGATTTTAAAGGTCTCTTTACATTTTCAATAATTTATGAATGAGAATGCAAAAATAATATTTTAAATTATCAAAATCCATAAACAAACAAAAATTCATAAATAATAAAGGAAATGATCTGAGGAGAACCATCACTAGAAATACAAGTTATCACATGAGTTCAAAATCAGTAATGAGAAATATTTTATAAATGTCAGCAATGAGCAAGTTTATTAATAGTCATTAACTCTAGGAAACATATTCAGACTGGTAATTAATGTGTATTTACTCTTAAAAATTACTCAAGAAATGTTACACTGTGTGTGGAACTAGAAGTTAAATAAAAGATTAGAATCAAACAAATCTTAATGTTGAGAACCCTTTTGAGTAAGTGAGAAACTTTATATATTCATTCCGAAGCCAATTAAAACACTATGAAGAGATAAATTCCTTTAATACAGTGTATTCCCAGTTTTAGCATTCTTTGAACTTAATAATTGTCTTCATTATATTGTGCATTGCTTTATAGAGTCTAGTATCAGAAGTAAAGCAAATTGTGTTGAATTCTGAAGCACTTTCCTTGTAGACTTAAAGATTAAATTTCTCTCTTATGGCTGCAGAATGAGTATTGCATTTTTCAGCCGGTTAATCCTTATAATCTATTGCCCAATCTCAATTCCCACAAAAAAATAAAAAGCTTGTTAAAAGAAGATAAGAAGTTATCACCTCACTGAGGACTAATTCTTAGTTTCTGGAAAAAAACATATTCCAGTGAAATTCTCATGTAAATTAAATTAAAGGTAAAAATGCACTTAATAAACACAAGATAGTTCTAAAGAGATTAGTACTGCATTGAGATCACCACCATGTCCCAGTTAACTCAGTTGGAGAATGTCGTTTATGAGGCCAAGATCACATACGGTCGTAGCACCCCATGGGCTAATTAATTTTGCTCAGAAGAAAGTTGTTTCCTCTTAACTGACTTCATAGAGCAAAGAGTTGCACAAACATGAGTCGTTTATTGCAAATAAGGGGTGAAATATTTTAATAGATTTATATACGTCTGTGATTGTTAAGTCTTTTGGGCTATAGAGGTCAAAGTATGATCTAACAAATGCTGCGCTCTTCTGCCTAGAAAATCAACTTACACTAAATAATGCACACAATTTCATATAATCCACAGAACCCTGGAGTCCATCCATAGGCTGCCTGCTGCTTAAGGTTCAGAGTAAAAATACCTGGAAAAAAAATTCACTCAATAGAGGGAAAAAGTCAAAATTAGAACATCTATTAAGTTTGGAGTAGTTTTATTTTCATGTATAGAAAAGGCATATTAATTCATATTATTTCTTTTAAAACTATCACAAAGGTTATTGAAGAGTTACAACACTTCCGTGAAGATCAATTGAAAAGTTACCCAAGGTGGCGATTTATTCATTTTGATTTATTTAATTCAGCAATTTCCCTTAGGCTTTAACACTTGAACAGATCTTAATAAGAAATGACTTTCTTGAAATTAAACAGTAGGAAACCAAAGCAGTGATAGAAATCCCCCAAGTATCCTCACAAAGAGTGGTCTCCTGACCTATCTGTCACTTATCTCATGAGAGTGTTAAATACGAAAACAGGAGCATTATTATGAATAAACCTGTCTACAATTTGTTCTCTGCTATCCAAACATCACCTTGCCTCTGGTCATCTACCAGAAATTTCTATCAGGAAATTAACTATTAATCAAGAGTGCTTTTCATTTCGTAATTAATACTTCAGTTTCCTAATTAGCAGGTAGATGTGGTGGGATGGCACACCAAAGTCTATTTCGACCCCCAAATCTACTCTCGTGGACTCTGAAGCCTAGAAATACATAAGCTGTACTGTCACACTTCTTGCATCTGGGGTTTAAATGATCTCCTTCAAAAATAAATAAATAAATAAACAAACAAATAAATAAATGAAAAAATAAAAAATAAAATAAATAAATGATCTCCTTGGAACTCGGGTTCTGGGTGCTCTTTGATGATCAGGACAATTATATGACCCCCGAGTTCGGAATCTAGGTAAAGACTATTTCAAATCTGGGCCTCCAGATTGCTACTAAGAATCTTAGGAGTTCCAGCGTAGTTTGGGAGCCAAAAGAATTCAACAAGGGGTCTGGGACATCCTGAAGGGAGAGAGATCTTAGAGTCAACAGCCTTCATTGCTCTTGTGAGTCAGAAGTTTCCAGATTCTTTGGTGTCTAAATGGCTCAAAAGTGCAGCTTCCCCAGGCAAAACACACAAGTGGCTTAAGCCCGCATCGGTATTCTCTGTTTGCTAGCATTTTACTGAGCGTACCCTATGTATCAGGCTCTGTTGCTAAAGTTATGAGTGTGTTGGGGAAGAAAAATAATTTTTCCTCTCTCCTTCTGGGCTCTTAGCTGAGACATCTGTAATAAAAGATGTATTAACAAGAAAAAAAAATAGCAGCTCCTTTGGCAGGACAATTCTAGATGCTGTTCAGAGAGTGTATCTATATGGTCAAGCCTGGAGCCTGTCTTCTCTAGCTATTCCAATATTTATGTAAGAACTTAAATCCCTGCATTAACTTCACATCCTCTACCTTTACCACTTTATTTTCTCTTGTGCGCATCAAACACTAACTGATACACAGGACAGAGAAACAAAAGAGAATAAACTAGTGATGGTGTAACACAGAGTGTTGAGGTTGTGTGTTTGTCCTCTCAGGCTGCCGTAACACGATACGTACATAACAGGACTGTATGGTCTAGAGCTGGAGGTCCAAGATCAAGGAGTTTGCAGGGTTGGTTTCTGGGGAGACATCTCTTCCTGGCTTGCAAAAGACTGTCTTTTCTCTATGTTCTGTTCTCACATTTCCTCTGTGCATGTGCAGGAGAAAGAGGTTTCCGACGTCTCTTCCCCTTCTTAGGATTTCATTTAATCTTGTTTATCAACATAAAGGCCCTATTCTAAATATAGTCACACTGGAGATTAGGGCATCAATCTATGAATTTGGGGGGAGGAGCGCAATTGGACAACTTGTTTTCATACGATATACCATGTTTTTTTTTTTTTTAACTGAAGATTTAATTGGCTTATTGAGTGATTTACAATTGAGCAGCATCTTATCTAACATGTAGAGGGGAGCTCCACTGATCTAAAGAAAGGTTTTGGGGACGCCTTGGTGGTTCAGTGATTGAGTGTCTACCTTTGGCTCAGTTTGGGATCCTGGGACCAAGATCGACATCAGGCTTCCCATGGGAAACTTTTTTTTTTTTTTTTTTATGGTAAGAATTAGGCCTTTCACAATTGTGGGAGGAGCTGGGGATGCAAAGGTCTGGGAGGGGCTGTGGAAGACCAGAGGAGTCACCAGCCAGCCCATCTGAGAAGTCAGGCACATCTAGCTGGTGAGGTGGGGCTGTAGAGGGAAAGCAGGTGGAGGGATCTTTGGGAGGCTGTTGTCTTACCTGCCAGGTGTCTAGACGATGGAGGACAGCTGTTGGTCAGCAGGGCCGGCAGTTGGGATGACAGCTGGATGATAAGTTAGGGAGAGTGAGGGTGAGCACAGCCTCTGCCTGTGTCTCTGCCTCTCTCTGTGTCACTCATGGATAAATAAATAATTTTTTTTAAAAAAGTTGTCTTAACAGTTTAAATTCAAGTTAGTCAACATATATGTATTATTAGTTCCAAGGGTAGACAACATATGGTGTTTTAAACACACACACACACACACACACACACACACACACACACCCTGTCAACCTGAGGTGTGCAAGAATAGAGAATGCTATGATAACCTACCCTCTCCCGTGAATGACAATCATTGCTGTCAGTACAGTTGATATTGGAGAGAATTAATTTTCTCTCTATGGTTGATGACTATAATCTCTGATGCCTAGAAAAGCACCTGGTACTCAATATATGTTGTAATATATTTGTCAATATTGATTGTCAAATCCTCATCTTCCTATGTAAATTATTTTCCTTCTACAGCCTTCAAGAGCTTCCCTGCCTTTTCTTCATTTTAATAACCTGTCAACATCTTACTACAGACAGATTGAAAAATAAAGCCATCATATTAGATTCACTTTCATCATTGACACCTGTGGGATAAATACCAAAATCTAACATTATTTCTTTCTTTTTATTTAAGAACCTGACAGTCTGCCCACAAACTACAATATCATTCCTCCTTTCCAATTGCTTTCGGAGACAAAATGAAACAAAAACTGGAGTAACATTTAATCCACCCGAGAATTTTGTTGGCTCTACTTGGAAAATATATTTGTAATTTATCACTTCTAACTACTTCTATTTCCAACACCCTGTTTAAACCCCTATAACTCTCTCTTTGGTGACAACCTCCAAAAAAAGCTTTTCCTGATACAGCTTCTGTCCTCTTCTAATTTCCTCTTCAAGAATAATCCTGTTAAAATGAAGTCCAAACATGTTACACCTTTCCAAAAAAGCCACATGGATTTCCTTTCTCACTCCTGCTAAAAGCCAAAGCCCTTATTAAGTTCTCCAAGGCCTTTCATTATGTGGCCCCATTAACACCCTGAATCCAGCCTGATTTACTGCCTGGACCCTGTGTTCATTCCACTCAGTCATCAAGGTCTCCTTGCTCTTCTGGAAACAAGTCACAGATGTTGTATTTGCTGATTCCACTACTTAGCGTTATCCACTTGGCTAGCAACTCCACGTTCTCCAGGTGTTGTTGAAAAGCCATCATTCATTAATAATCTTTGTCCTTGTAAGAGTTGTTTTCTATAAGGAAAACATTGCTTACTTCCTAGTTATTATCTATGTTATTTGAATGCTATTTAAGATGGTCCAATTATATCTGTGCCTCCATTTGTTCTAAGTAAAATTCTAAATATCTAAAATGATAACTTTAATGCTAATTTTCTTTTATATGTGTACAAAATGTGTTAAAATTATGCAAAGAACCCAGGACTTACTTTCCATTTACCTTCTAGAGAAAACTCTATGCCAAGCTGACATAAGTATGTTAGGTTTAGATGTTGTTGGGATGCCTGGGTGGCTCAATGGTTGAGGGTCTGCCTTCGGCTCAGGGTGTGACCCTGGGTCCTGGGATGGAGTCCTGCATTGGGCTCCCCGCAGGGAGTCTGCTTCTCCCTCTGCCAGTGTCTCTGCCTCTCTCCAATCTCTCTCTCTCTCTCTCTCTCTCTCTCTCTCTGTCTCTCAGGAATAAATAAATAAAATCTTAAAAAAAAAAAAGAAGTTTAGATTTTGGTTTTTGGTTAAAGCCTGTATTTTTTCTTTTAAAATATATTAGGCCTACTTTACATTTTGCTCTATTTCTCATCATGGGTCATAAAATGTGTTAATTTAATTATAGCCCATTAAAAAGGAGCAATAAAACAAGTTTGGGATGAAGCATGTGGAAAAAAATGACTACAGAAACTCAAAATGCCAATAAATCTAACATAGATACAAATATTCACTAGATAAAAAGCATATGGAGAATGGAATCTTTGTTTTAAAGAATTTAAGCACTATTTCTCTGTAATTAGAATGTCCAATGGGATATGAGAGACTTAGGAATAATCCAGTATTAATGAATGTCACTTAAATGTTTGTGTCTCTTGTATATAGCTATTTTATATCTCTGATCACTTGTTTTGTTATTGTTGAATATGTGGTGTTTTTACACCAGTTAAATAAAATTCAGCATCTATAGCTACATGGACGTTGATTTCTGGAAGAGGGTTTTCTGACTTGCTCTTTACCATTTATATGCTTTGAAGGCTATGTAAGCTTGAGTAACTCTTTATAATTAACAACGATTACCTTGGGTTTTGCAAAATTTTAGTTATGCAATGTACAAGAGGACTAGAGTGGTTAGAATAGGCATGTTGATAAAAAAATACTTGTATTAATATTTGACAGTCTACATTTTAGCAAGGAGCTCTGGGCAAGAAAAGAATAAAATGATTCTGTTTTTGTTACAATGGCAACAACTATAAAAATTAAAGCAGAGTTACTATCAGGTGAATTTTTTTTCCACTCGGGTATATATATGTTATGGAAATAATGCCATAGTATCTGCTAAAAATGGCTTAGCATTCTAATGAGATTTTAAAAGCTTGTATGCTAATTTCCCTATATAAATTTTGCATTTCTGTTTAGCCAAATAACACTTTGAACCCTGCAGTAAAAGAACATATTACATTAATCAGATTATTATCCATGATTTTTTTCCTACTCCAACACTTAACAATTACATAGCATGTCCGTCTCTCATCTAGGGCCTAGAGTTGAAAAAAGATCATATAACAGATGGGGAATAACTTTTGGTGTTGCAGCTCAAAACAGATGAAGTAATAGAAATGTCTCTTATGGGAAATTTGCCAAGAGGAAATCAGTCTTGAAGAACTTACAAGATTTTATTGTCTTATAGTTACTTGACATTTTTTAGGGAATTTATATACATATAAATCATTAAATATATAATTATATTTATTATATATAGATATATTATATATATAGATATATATAGATATATTATAAATATATCTATACATACATATCTCTATATCTATCTATCTATCTATCTATCTATCTATCTATCTATCTACCTATCTATGGTTTGTCTATTTGCCAATGATTTACTTCCAGTCTGAAATGTGAACCTGGAGAGAATACCATAACTGGTAATATACATCAAAGACTGAAGAAAAAATAGTAAGGAAGAATAGGGATACTAGAGAACTGAAATGTTTGAAGATCATTAAAGATGGGAGAAGACAGGGTTCTAAAAAAAACAAACTGATGTCCTACCAATAAGATGAAAATTCACCCCTGGGAGTGGGGACCTGGGAGAAAAAAAAAAAAATCCCTACTTACTTAGGAGTCAGGAAAGCTTGGACTAAGCCAGTGGACCAACCCAATATACTGACTCTAATTTGAAAATCTGTGTTTTAGAAAATGTAATTCACACCAATAGAAAGAGGTTTATTGTATGCAATTTCTGGATTCTATCTATGTGGAATCAGCTAACAGCAAGTGCCAGTAATTTTAGTATTTCATCCTCTTGTGCTATAACCAAAGAGTGATTCTCATGAAACAGAGCTCCCCATCAATCAAGGTAAAATCCCTCAGGAGTGTTTCTTCTGACACTCAAGTTAGTGGAGGAAGTTTATTCTACCTAAAAGACATCGAAGAGCATGGGATAATAGAGATAGATTTAACGGACGTTGAGCATAAGTTCTATTATTTAATTAGATAGATTTAACGGACTTTGAGCATAAGTTATATTATTTAATTAGCAAACTGTTTTATTATATTCTGAGGAATCTGACTCCCTTTGTCTTTAGTTCCTAAAAGTTGATTATGATTAAGGCAAACCGACTTCTAACTCCAAACCACTTCCTCTGCTGACTGCCTACGGGGCAGCCATATTACAGTTTAATTCTGACCTTTCAACAAGAATCTTATTTCAATTTGATAGTCACACAGTTTATCACTATTTCATTTACCACTTGTGTAGAAGCATAATCACTCACTGGTATAGATGACTAAAATTATTTATGCTATTCCCTTGAAATTCCTACTTAAAAATATAGAGAAATAATAAGGGCACATGTTTTATTGGCATAACCCTAAACCTATGTTTAATAAACATTTTAGCAAATCTAAAAATATCATGGTAGATAAATTTGACACTTTTACTTCCCTTTAAACATGCAACTAAGCTTTCTTGTTAAAAATGATTAAGAAAACAACTTAAAAGAGAAAAAAGAAGTCTCCTCTCAACTGAAGTGTTCTGGTTTACAGTTTATACAAGAAGCCACATTTAAACTCAATAAAAACCTATAAGAAGAGCTCTGGAGATTAATCCTTAAACTATACCTATTGTATTAACTGATAAAAATAACTTCAAAATAGAGACTCTTCAGTAAGGGTTTCATAGATATGTAGAGCCCCTCACAGATGAGACACCAGAAAACAAACTCCTTTAGCTCCGCTATCAAAGATCTCAAGGGCGCAGCCAGAGGAGAAGTCTATCTCAACAAACCTATCACAGGTATCTTTCAAAGAAAAATCAGTATCTTAAAATGGAAAGAAAACCCTCATTTTAGATACTAAAATATGGCCTCTATACTTCAAACAGAAATATTTTATTTCTTTTCAGTTATATACAAATCCTTGGCTATTTCTACAAAAACGGACTAACTGTTCAAGAATTAGGGTCAGAGTATGATGGTTGCATTTTTATGGGAACTACCAAGAAGATGTCACAGTGCTTGCCTGAGCCTGATTCTATAGATTAAGCCAAGAAAAATTCTACCTAGGATGGAAAATCAAACCATCAAGAGATATCTAGGGATTCAGAGAGCTTTCTTAGGAAGATGGAAGAATTATTATTGATTGGGCCTAATAATAAAACTTGCAACTATTGTTTTTATTTACTGGTGGGTAAAATTATGCCTTGTTTTATAATTAAAATCATAGATACCCTGATGTGCAAGTGCCTATCATATATTTCCCTGTCTATGCTTGCTAATGTCCCAATGACCAAAGCTTTTTTTTACACAAAATATTCTAAGTAGGTATGGAATTACAACTTGTAAATACTGTGTAAAATAATTAATAATTAATACTGTGTAAAATAATTGATAATAGTTTGTTTTGTCCCAGTCATGTGAAAAAAATATTTAAATGAATTTGGTTTATACCTTAGGGAAGAAGGTAAAACGACGAACTGGATGATGGATATGGAAAGAAACGGCCTGAATAGAACTGATTCTAGGGAAAAAAAAAAAAAAAAAAAAGAACTGATTCTAGAATAAAGGGCTAATGTGCCTGAGGTAACAAGCAAAGTTCTTTAGAGCAGGAGCCAACTTCCAGTAAGAATTTCTGTTTGTTATCTGTTGATGTTGTACCAAACCAATGTGAAATGCAGTTGCTTACAACAAGCGTCAGAAAACTACAACCTGAAAGCCAAATTTGATGCAAGGCCTAATTTGGTCTACCGCTGCACCAAGACAGGTGTTCTGATTCTTAAATAGTTATAACACAGAATATTTTATATGTGTGACATGTGCAAATGATATAAAACTAAACTTCTCGTGCCCATTAATAAAGTTTTATTAAAACACAACTATGTTCATTTGCTTACTGTCCATGGCCTCTTGTTAAAAGAGGAAAGAATAGAATAAAAGATTAAAAGATAGAATGGAGTTATTGGAACAGAGATTGTATGACCCACAAAGCCTAAAAGATTTGCCACCCTTAGAGAAAAAGTTTGTCTACCCCAGCTGGAAAATAATATTGATATATTAATTTTTTTTGTGACATGTGCCGTAGTTAAGGTCATCTACACGACTACACTCATCCAGATGCTTGGCTGGTGCTAGTGCATCTGTGATGGTCTCTCGAACTCCCTGACTCTGTGTTTTCTCTCTTGATATAGTAGTATTTCCTAAGATATTTGGTAGCATGAAGGCTAATTTCTAAAAGGGAACATTTCTAGAGAACATGCCCCAATGTGCATGCGCTTATCCCATATTTACCTTTATGCTTGCTATTTTTCTATCCATCAAAGCAAAAAAAAAAAAAAAAAAAAAAAAAAAAGCCAAACTCAGAATCAATGTGGGAGACCGTTAAACAAGGCCTGGATACTGCAAGGTATGGTCTAGAGTGGCAAGCAATGTATGAGTCTCTAGTGCTACTTAATTGTAGTGTATTCATGTTTCCAATACTTTCTGTTACTTATAAATAGTAAAAATATTTAACTAAAATTCAGTTTTAAAAATTCAATTTCAGGCTTCTTTTTTGAGTGTTATTCAATGTCCCATTGTTTCTTACTGTCTTTCACTTATTTCCTTGTGTGTTTTGTGACTTTTTAACTATAAGCTTATTTTCCATGGAACTTTACCCA
Organism: Nyctereutes procyonoides; assembly: GCF_905146905.1. Lineage (NCBI taxonomy): Eukaryota > Metazoa > Chordata > Mammalia > Carnivora > Canidae > Nyctereutes > Nyctereutes procyonoides. The sequence goes on from NW_026575046.1 coordinate 3,984,486, forward strand.
TGGGGATTGTGTTGAGGATGTAGACTTCCTTCAAATGACTTGCATTTATTTTGGACCTGATTATTATTTTTTCACCCAACCATATTATCTGAATTCAGAATGAAAAACTCTTAAGGCTAGCTTATCATTATTAATTCTCAGGGAAAGCTTTTTCTTCCCACCTTGCTCTTCATTTTGAAGGAGATTGTTTTTTGTTATTATTATTATTTTTTGCTTTTTTAATTCAGCAAGAGGTGAGAGAAAGTGAACTGATATTTAGTGCACACTTACCCTAAAGTTATAGTCATTTGAAGTCCTAATTGTATTAGAAGTTCCACTAGAAGGCTTACTTACCACCTTGAGCCAGTCCCAGAAATACATAAACAATGAAGTTCAATTTCCGTAGCATTTATTTTACAATGTCCTTAGGGCAAGTAGCTTGTTCTAGTAAAATGCTATTTACCTCTCTTTCTTCTTTCTTGTTTTAAATTAGTTTTTGGTCTCAGGAATATTTTTATTTAATTTATTTATTTATTTATTTATTTATTTATTTATTTATTTATTTATTTATTTATTTAGTGTTCGCTCCTTAATGCAATTACAAAGTTGGTTTACTTTTATTCATTTGTTCTTATTTATTTAATTTTTAAAATTCTATACAGGTTTTTAAAATACTTTTCAGTAGGAGATGGTCATGTATATATTCCAGCCTTTTGCTGGAAATAGGAGAAGATTATTTCTTTTAAAAATGTTTCTAAATCAAATTTTATTTTAAGGGCTTATATAAAAGAAAAAAGAATAATTTTCAATAGAGTATTTACTTAGATTCAATTGTTATAAAGATTTTACAACATTACTTGTTCTATTCACATTTTCTGAGGTATTTTAAAGAAAATCCCTGACTTTATATCACTTTACCCTATATATTTTTATAAGCATCTTGTAAAACTATGGAGCTTTCCTTGCATCACCACAGTATCCTTTCCATGCATCACAGTATTAAAACTGTTTCATATCATCTAATATCATGTTCATTTGAAAATGAACATGTCATCTCAAAAATTGACTTTTTGTAGCTTATTTGAAACAGAATCAATGTTCATATTTCTTTTTTTATTTTTATTTATTTTTTACTTTTTTAATGCTCATGTTTCTATGTATTATATCTCTTATGTCTCTTTTAATCTAAAACTGCTTCCATTTATTCCTGCTTGCTTGCTGAAGATAATTTTTCTATAAAAATTTATTTTTTTCTTCATGCACTTTTAAACAATTTCAATCCTGCTTTTGTGTTTCTCCATATCTGTTCTTATAGAAATCACCATGGAGGTTCACCTGGGTGGCTCAGTGGTGGACTGCCTGCCTTCAGCCCAGGGTGTGATCCTGGGGTCCCGGGATTGAGACCCACATTGGGCTCCCTGTGAAGAGCCTGTGTCTCCCTCTGCCTGTGTCTCTGCGTCTCTTTCTGTGTATCTCATCAACCAATAAATAGAACCTTAAAAAGAGAGAGAGAGAGAGAGAAATCACCATGGAATACATTTTGCCAGTCCCATGGAGATTTCTCAATTCCCATCTTGCCTGACCTCTCAATAGTAAATGTGCATTTATATAGAGACTGATCAACAATCATCCAATCATCCAACAATCAACTGATACTGAGTGAAAAGCGTGAGGTGAGTATAAAGATCAGAAATCACAAAGCAGAAAATATATTGAAAACAAGGAATAAAGTATCCTCAGGTAAATATATTGTTGTGCAAACATACAACACCCCATGAAATAAATTTAAAGTGCATATTTTATATAAAAGTTTGATCTTTTAAGAAAATCACCTTTTTGAATGTGGACTTTTTGTTTTCATATGTGTGAAAGATACCATATTACATAACTGTGAGGCATTGGTAGTAGCTAAATCGTTTGTGGTATTTATAAAAGGCTTATTATGTACACAATACTTAGTACTGATAATATAAGTCACATTTATTGAAAAGTACTAATGGATTCACTCATACTGATGAATAATCCAACAGTTAATAACTATTTCCTCCTTTCCAGGGTCCAAAATGTTAATGAATATATGGATGGTTGCACAGGTGTTGAGTGGAGGAGATAGCATTTGAACCCTGGTGGACTGTAGCATGTCTTCTTTCTGGGGAACCTTAGCTTATAAAAACATTTCTAATTAGAAGAAAATATCAATAATTCCTTGCAGTATAGAACCATTTTTTTTTCTTACTTGAAAAGGAGCTAATTTCCAGAATACCTTTCTAATTTACCCAGGGTTTCTTAAATGGTTATTGAAGAGAAAAGTTTTTCATCTTCTGGTATCAGCTAGCTCTGCATCCTGGCAGATAAAATAAACTAGTTAGGTTTGAGTAAATTAGCCTTGGAGCAGAACCATTCTTAAAGAATATTAAGATAATGCACAACAATTTTTGCTTAGATGTGATTCTTTGATAACATTAAATTTAACTATCACACACACACAAAACATGAGTCCAAATCACTTAACTATTTCCACACAAAGTCTTCTTCCAAATTGAGCTAAGAGATAATAACTTTGTTCTTTTTATTGATGACTTTATGAACACAATGTAAGCCTCATGTGTTCCATTCTTTCAATTACCACTGCCTTTCTTCCTCCTGATTTCTTCCCCAGTGAAAGGAAAATGTAATACAACAATGAACATGTTCAAAATTTAACTGCCTTTACATCCTTTGAACCAAAAGTGATTTGAGGAATAAAGAGTTTTTGACATGCAATTTAAATCTACCCTAGATAAGTGAATTGACTAGGGAGAAATTGTTTTAGGAAAAACCAAGGTCAATGAAAATGGGAAGCACATTAGAAATATTTGAAAGGAACATTCTCCATTATTTGTTCTATATAATTGTGATTTGTTAAATGTATTTCTTACTTTTATTTTTTAATGCAAATACATTTTATTTGAAATAAAAAAAAAATGCTTCCACAGCTCAAGGGTCACTTGGAAACCAAATTGCTTGACTGTATTACTGAACAAAAACAAAGCTGAAGCACAAACCCTCTTCTTTTTTGACATGTATTTGGAGATAGGTAGGAAGACACTTTTTTTATTGTTTTGTTTTATTTTTTGCTTTTTTGATTTAGACTGACCTTCCCTTAAGGTCTGCTCATGGAAGTGTAAACAATATAAATAAATCGACCATTAGCAGTTATCATATCATAACTCTGTCGCCTGTGTATGCTGAGATCACACATATACCTGCCAATATATCTGGGAAGAATTGCTACATCAGAGCTACATTTGAGTTTTTGGCAGGCAGGCCTGAGGAAGAGTGATCTGGAACAAGTTTTACATCCTACTTAGAACAAACCACTGGTATTCCCTGAAATAACAGGTTACTGTACAAAGATATGGCCTGGAATGTACCCCTTTCACTTTGGTTCATCTTCAGTTTTAGTTTGTAATTTACAGTTATTTGATTCGTTTGCTTATAGCACAATCCCACCACAACGAATTAAAACACGAGATACCTATTATTCCTTCAACATCTGCATTTTTCAAATTTCATACTCTACTATATCCCTAGTATGTCAGTAGTTCTTGGATAATAAAAACATAATAATAACAAATGGGTAAAACTCTTATACAAATGCAGCTCGAGGTCTATAACTGTAATGGTACTCGGGAAGGAGACAATGAGGAAAGAGAAGAAAGCAAACACTTTCATGTACAGGGAATGTGGTTTAAGACCCTGGATTTGAATACAACTTCCCCAGAGAAGTTTGCTATAAGGGAATTTCCAGAAAACTTCCTTTGTTCCCATAAATGGACTTGAGAAGCCCAATCTAAACTTTTGAAAACTATAATTATGAGATGTCTATTTTTTTTTGAGAGAGAGAGACATAGAGGGAGGGAGAGAGAGAGAGAGGGTGCATGTGCAAGGGGAGAGGCAGAGGGAGAGAGAGAGAGAAAGGTAAGCAGGCTCCTTGCCACCGATCACAGAGCTCCACACGGGGCTCCATCTCACAACCCTCAGGTCATGACCTGAGCTGAAATCAAGAGTCGGTCATTTAACCGACTGTGTGACCCAGATGCCACCCCTCCCACCAGTTATGAGAGGTTATAAATGATGATCAAAGCCGTTGGAGGGAGAAGGATGAGTGTGTCTTCCATTCAGCTAGTTTATAGCGTAGCTTCTTTAGTGGTTGATGTTGAGTAAAAATCACTGACATACCACAAGCACCCTGAAGGACAGGGTAAAAGAGTACTGAGCGTGTTAACCGCCTATATGGTAAGAGGGCTTCGAGGCGAGGAAAGTTTTTTGACAGTAAAACAACTCAGGATAATACATCTCTCTCTTCATCATTAAATGTAGCAGAATTTTTAAAAAGTGACAAGTAGATACAGTGAAAACAGAAAATTACAAGGCAGAGAACACAAGAGAACCAAGATGTTGCTACCGGATCCCATGAGGCTGGATAGAGTATTCCATGAGGCTAGAAAATCTGTTAACAAAAACCCTGGAAAATTATCGCTCTTGTTTATAAATCACTTGTTCATCATATGACAACATGTTGACTCTTTTTGTCCTACATATGGAAGAATCCTTACATTCATACTTATTCTGCATTTCTTCACCAGTCTTGTTTCAGTCGATTTGGCCCAAAGCCTTGGATGTGGCATCTGACAGTTTGATAGTTGTCACTAGTTGCTGTCTGGTACTCATTTTCTGCATGCTCTATGATTTTCATCAACTCCTTGGCAGTTTGGACTTCATTCGAAACTGTCACTGAATCCCCTACATCTTTCTGACTAACCAATTGAACATCGCCATCTTCATACCAGAGAATCTGTCAGGTGCTCCAGCAATCTAGGCTGTAGGTGCTGTGATGGTGAACTTCCATGCTGATGACCAGCAACCATTCCAGAAATCTTTAGACCGAAACTAGTGGCTTTCGATACAGCCGACAATGGTCTGTTGCCCATCTAGAGTTTTAGCATCAAGAGTACAGAAGCCATTGGAGTAATGACATTTTCACAGAGACCCTTAAATCACGGTCACAGGATTCTCTCTAAGACTTCCTACCTCCATCTATGTCCCCCGGCTGGGTGGGTGTCTTTTGCTTCTTTCGTAACTGATCAAACTTAAAGGAAATGTTTCTTGGATCTCAAAACCTGCTAGTACTCAGGTCACTGAGTTCTCTAAGTAAGACTTGATCTTCGTATCCTTCTATCTTCTCAGCCATGAACTGGTGCAAATGCATGTGCTGCCCTTTCACTAAGTAGATTGTCATTTTGAAGTAGTAGCCAGACATCCTCGAACACATCATTAAATTCCCCTGGGGATGCATGAGTGAGGATTTCAGCAGCTTTGTGCACCTTCTTTTCCTACGACACCAGATTTTCCAAGTTGGTGGGATTGGGCTGCTCTTGAATTTCTTACTTTTAGAATCCTGCTTTCTCCTTAAGGATATTAACCGCATTGTATAGTATATGTGTTAATAGTTAACTTAATTATAGACACTTAACTGAGTATCTATTACTTTCCCCAGAATGGGCTACACTCTGAGGTTAGAGAGATGAGTAAAGGATAGTGTCTGTCATGACTTAATTTACTTAAATTCAAATAAACTTTACGGACAATGATGCCTTAGCAAAAGGCTTCTTGAACATTTACTAAATGCTTGAATAAATCAAGAATAAGGGAAAAGTATTCAGTCTAATATTAATGTTTGCAGTGAAGTCTATTTCTTTATTTCAGGAGAGAAGATATATTCCTCAAAAATAATCTTGGTTTTATTTGCTCCAATAGCCTTTGTAAAACATCTATTATTATATTTGTGTTCAGTTGCTCATCATCCTCATTCTCCTTAACTATAATTTTACCCATTATGCTAAAATCTCTAGAATATATTTCCTGTCTGTATTTGAACCATTGTGTGTGTGTATGTGTAAGAGAGAGAGAGAGAAAGAAGTTGACTGATTAATTCTATATATATGATAATTGTATCCGGAGAAATGGGGAAAACTTATAAAGAGCCCTTGAATAATAAAGTCAACATTTGAAGCAAAGCAAGCCCCAGTTAGAATTCCTTTAGGGAAGATAAACGTCTTCTAAGATACTATTTTCAGACAAAACTGCAATTAAATGGCACCAATATTTCAAAGAATCAGATATAGCATCTCCTATACTGTAAATGGACTTAAAATCAATCTAAAATCCAAAAAAAGTCTTGATGAAACTAGTTCAAGTTAGGGGAAGGAAGGAAATAGAAAAGTAACACTCTAGTCTTATATTTCATATTTTTATTGTCCTAATCTTCTATATTTAGGATATTTTTTATGTCACTTTTTTATGTCTCTGAATTCTAATCCAAACTTTTATGTCACTTTTTTACGTCTCTGAATTCTAATCCAAAGTATTATCATTTATCTCATAGGATTATGATAAAATGATAAATATGATGTATAGTCTGTTTCAAGAATTAGAATCAATATTATAACATTTTTAAAAAATTGAATAAATAAGGAATATTTTTGCAAATAGGAAGTTTGAATTTTTAAAAGGTTTTATTTATTTATATGAGAGATAAGAGGTAGTGACAGAGAGCTTGAGCAGGGAGAAGAGGGAGAAGCAGGCTCCCCATCCAGCAGGGAGCACAACATGGGGTCTGATCTCAGGATCTTGGGATCATGACCCAAGACGAAGGCAGACACTCAACCGACTGAGCCACCCCGGTGCCCCCTGAATTTTTATGCCCAAGGTTTTAAATATTTAAAGCCATTTATGTCTAAATGCTTTTAAATGTTTTTAATGCTTCTTAATCCTAAAAGTATCCTGTAATTACCTTTAAAATATTATATAACAATATTTTTAAAAATAATGAGATGGAAACATAGCTTCTTTTACTCTTCTTGAATAATGATTTTTTTATATTGTTGTAACTATGAACCATACACACAAAAATACAAAAATCCCTTTTTAACAATCCCCATTGGCATTTCACATTATTTGGTTTTTAGAAAATTATCATCATAATGAATACATTTCTAGTCAAAAACATCTGAACAGTGTTTAATGAGGGAAGACGCTCTGTATTTCACTGTTGAGTTTATACACAAAGGGCATGCTCTGCTCTCACATGGAAAGGAGAATACCATGACAAAATATCCTCTCATATCTTAAATTTCCAAATTCCTGGAACTTCTTGTGGTTTTTGCTTTTACAGACTTTTTTTTTTTTTTTTTTTTGCTTTTATAGATTGATGTTTTGAATATTTGGGATGAGTGGTGTGGGAGAAGGACAGAGATTGATGCCTTTAGAGCTAATTTTACATAAAGATGCAAGAAAAGAAATCAAGAGGCATTTGTTCCACTTAAAATTTAAAATAAATGAGTGAATGGATGAATAAATAAGAATATGTGCATAATGAATAAATAAATAAACAAATAAAGGAGAACTGTCTTGACATTAACCACACAGGGTGCGTGGTAGACAGTAGTTTTAGGCCGGCCATAGCAGGACACTGATGCGACACCTAAAGTTGGGATCATTCAAACAGAATGTATTTGCAAAAGCCTTTTTTTTTTTTTTTTGCAAAGAGTCATGTGATCATGTGATCAATAGGCTGCCACTACTCCCAGGCCCAAGGGAACAAGGTAGAGAAAGTCACACAAGGAAGCCCCCTTTGAGTGGAGCTGGATACATGGGTCAAGAATAGAGCCACAAAGAGGCAACCTCAAGTGGTGGTGGGTAGAGACACTCTGCTCTCACTCCGCTTTCTCCCCGGGATCCTCTGCCAGGGAGATCAAGTGACAACTCAACAGATACACAGCAAGGGCGTAGCCCATATAGGTCAGCTTCCTGGGCCAGAGAGCTGGGTTTACAAACGTGGGGTGTGGATCTGGCACGGCCAACAACAAATACGTAGCTCAGAATACACTAGTATATTTTGAATGGACAGATAAGGGATGGCGAGTTCTCATTTGTTGTAGACAGTTTGTTACCAAATATTGGGGAGAAACTAGTCATTTATTTTTCAAGGTAAATAAATGTATTAGATGTTTTATTTCTGTATAGGAAATTATCATGATCAATATTTTAGTGGAATGTTATCACTATTAACATTAAAGCATTTTTAGGATTATAAATAAATTCTATGTTTATAAATTAAGGGATATATATCATATTTATATCATATATATCATATATATATCACACATATATATATGATTTTCTTGAGGTTTCTAAGCTAATTTCACATGTTTCTATTTATTTTGACAAAACTGCAAGATCCTTTACCCATTGTTTTAAGATAATAACATTAAAATTGCTACACAAGGCAAGGACGTTTGTCATAGCAGTGCTGATTAGAAATAATGTTTTTAAAATTGTCGAACGATGAACAATGTGACTTCCAAAACTCAATGAGGGGACTCCAGCGTGGCTCAGTGCATTAAGCAATCAAGTCGTGTCCAGCTCAGGTCATGACCTCAGGGTTGTGAGACTGAGCCCCATGGCCGGCTCCGAGCTCTTCAGGGAGTCTGCTCCTCTACCTCTCTCTCTGCCCCAACCTCATTCATGCTCTCTCTCTCTCTCTCTCTCTCTCTCTCTCTCTCTCTCTCAAATAAGTAAATAAATAAATAAATCCTTAAAAATCAATGAGGTATCTTGTACATGTATAAAAATTTGCAGCAATTTGTTTTTCCTGAGTCTGTCAATATTGGTCCAACTTGCCAAAGTGTAGCACACTTTAATATACAGCTAATTATAATCACAACAGAGCTTAAAGTAAACCAATTAAGGAAATAAATGTGTTCTGTAAATTAACGGAAAAATTATTATTGAACACGTTGCAAAATTCTCAAATTTATGTAATTATGTCTTCAGATAAATAGTATTTGTGAGAGGCAGATATCATTGGATAAATTCAATATGCATGATCAAACACCTATAGATGATTCTCTAAGACACAGGATCTAATTTGAAGTGATAGACTATACAAAATAAGATTATATTATAAAACAGTTACTAAACTGGGGTGTATGTCTGGTGTGTGGTATATATACACATTTGGCTTTCCAAAAGCATATTCTGGACGATTTTTAAATGACACAAATATTAAATAAAATGGAAAGTTGCACTGTACTTTTTATCTTTTATTAATAGAGGCAGGAATTTTTTTACATTTCTAAGAGATTTTCAAACCAGGAAGAGGACCTTAATTTGAATTATATTCTGTGGAGTGCATCGAAACTTTCCAATGAAATTTGTTCCATTTGAAGTCAAGAAAGTAGTTTCTTGGGTAGCATTGATAATACTGGCTGTTCTTCAGCTCCTATCTTACGGGCCAATTCTTTCAATTGTACAAGCAGAAAGATTTTGTTAAGTGTCACTCTAAATTACTCAGGATATTTTAAGTTAAATTAGCTCCTGATCCTTTTCAAAGTTTGCTTAGCCTCATGCATTTTACCCATTCTAAAAGTCATCCTCTCTGTTATTGAATATTATACAAGTCATTTAGGTAACAAATTCAGTAATATGTTGGCAAAATATGGAATTCCAGGTTTATTAACTTTTTAATTGAACAAGAGAAGTTTGTAAGAAGTTTGTAATGAATGAAATCAGAATGGCCGGTATTTTTTATACCCAAAAGAACTGAAAGGTATATTTCTTTAAACTCTGCTGCTTATATCCAACAGTTTGATAACTTGAGTATTAAACAATGAATATTTTTAAATAAATTATTTTAGTGTTATATTTCCATTAAGTTTTGCTTATACACTTATATATTTCTCTTTATACTTTAATCATCTATATCTTGCTCAAATTAAACTAAAAGTAAACTTCTAAGTAAACATGTCTTGTTTATTTTACAGAATGCTGCAATACAGGGCTCTTCAAACTTGTTTGATATAAAATACATTTTCCTTTGTTTAAGCATTTATTTTTAAACACTAACAAGCTTTTTGGACATCTATTCAAAGTCAGGAAGTCAGGTTTGAGTTTTTTTTTTTTTTTTGGTAAGTCTATTACATTTTAATAGTTTCTGGAGACAATCTAGGTTAAGCAAGAGCAAAGTGCCATTGTTTGCCTTTAAGGGGGGGAGGGGGTATTCTCTACACATTTTCTTTTTTTTAACTTTGCACTTTCTTTATATAATAGTTAGCATTTTGGTTATTTGCTACCCTGGATACTTTCAGGAAAAATGAATTAAATATTCAGAGTGAGTGAGTTAGGTATAAGATCTGAAGTTTTCAGCTGTGAAAACAGGAAAAATATGTAACATTTTAACTTGACTTGAAAATGACGGTTGCATGTTTCTAATTTGTATGTGTTTCCATCTTTGTGATAAGATGCTTTAATAAATCTCTTAAATATTAAAAAATTTTAAAAAATCTTAAAAATTTTAAAAAAATGTAAAAGGGATGAATGTACAAAATTCTCTTTTAATAGCCCAGTAACAAATTGGTAGAAAGTATTATCAAGGATGCAGTTAAAATGGTTTGGCTTGATAAAACAAATACAGAAACATTCACACTTCTCTGAATATTTTGATTCAATTTTCATCTTTACATAGGAGAAAGGAAATGTTTAATAACAATTGCTTATTACCACACCATGACTGCTGGATTTATTACATGTGCTTTCACCTAAGGCCAATCACGTTTGCTGGAAACTTCTATATCAACAGCATCGTATAAACCTCTGCTCTCTGAGCTTTGACTCTAAGCCATTTAAGATTTTTCATAGTGGCAGGCTGCGTTGGCAGTTCTTACTTCTCAATGCTTGCTTTTATCCTATTCTGTTGTCATTGCTAATGCTATTCTTCTTTGGTTCCACTTGTGATTGCACCGTGTTCCTTTAAAAAATCATTTGTGGACTCTACAGATTAAAATTTTGAAGTGTCTTTGAGATTATGTTTCTAGAGAGTCCTGGGATCCATTTCCTTTAAATGACAGAATTTTAAGTGTGACTGACATATGAGACCAAGAATTAAGTAAATGAAAGCCTGCAGGAAGCAGTCCAGGCAGGAGGCCTTGCGCTATAAATGGAGGGAGATCAACCAAAAGGAAAGCATGATGCTGGAGGATGGGAAAGAGGAGGCTGAAGGGGTCTGAGAGGGTAGAGAACGCAGTACATTAAACAGCTCTGACTTTATAAGCAGGGAATTACGAAGCCCTGGAGGAGTTTCCAGCAGGAAGGTGACATGGTCAGGCTTGCATTTCAAAGTATCACTGATTAGATTATGTAGATTAGATTACTGGGAACAACAACAAAAATGGCTATAAATCGAACAAAAATGATAGATTATTACAAAAAAAAAACAAAACCCATAAACACATTCTGGGAATCTAGACAAATAAATTATTTCTTGGTTTCTAGTGCTTAAAATAGATAATCAATTAAAAAATACTATACATTTTCCTCACTAAGAGGAATGGGGTTATATATACAGACCTACTTTAGGAATATTTTCATTCATTCTGGATAGCTTGAATTGAGAGAAAATAGTAATTTGTTTAAGGAGATCAATTTAGGTAGTAGAGGCTAAAACTTTGGGGGACAGACCTGAAATGGAGAATTTTGACTAAGAACATGATTCAATATGCAAAAGTAATTCATGATGTGGAGAAATTAAGTTCAATACATTGGAAAGTCTAAATCCAAATATAGGCTATGGGAAAACCATTTTAAAGTAGTAAAGAAAAACAATCCATTTTTGAAAAAATAGTTTTTGTAGGGAATATTTTTTAAAAAATATTGCAAAAAATAAAAAAGTGTAATGAGCTCCCATGGATCCACCACTCCACTTTAATAATATTTAACCCACGGTCGGTATTATTCTATCTACACACCACTTACTCCCGGGTAAATTTGAGGCAAATGGTAACAGCATATTAATTTATGTATGAATATTTCAGTGTGCCTGTAAATGGCAAGAATCCCTCTTTTCTAACATAGTAACATCAGAAACTTACTCTCCCCCAAATCCCCAGGATCCCCTTGATCTAATATTACATGTCCAATCATGTTCATGTTGTTTCCCTAATTAAAACATAAATATTCCTTTTCTTGGCTAGTCTCCATCTTAGTTTGAATTGGAACCCCAAAACTTCCATACTCTAGTCTAGATGCTTCCAGGAACTTTTACTTTTACTTCAAGTCTAACTATTTTACTTGAATGTGTCTTCGTGCTGGAAACACTAGTGTAACCTCCCAAGAAACGCATAGTGCTCTGTCATTATGTAGTTTCACATTTTTATTTGTTGTTGATTCCAGGAATTTTCTTGGATTATACTTTTTAGTATTTGTTCTATTCCATTTATTTCATTTTCTTCTTCAGAGAGGTATATTATGTGTATTTGGTTTTATCTTCATTCTAATTCCTTTTTTTTAAAGTAGGCTCCATGCCCAATGCAGAATTTGAACTCATAACCCTGAGATCAAGACCTGTGGTCAAGAGTGGGATGCTCTACCAACTTAGCCACCCAGGTGTCTCCCTTCTAATTTTTACCTAAGTTCATTTACTTCTCTTTTCATGTTTTTATTTTCTCTGATCACTGCTCTTGTATACTTCTGATCTATGTTGTTGGCTCATGACTTCTGTCATTTCCTTTATTTCTCTTCGTTCATTTCAAAATATGAGGATGTATTTTTCACTTGCTTTGTTAACATGAATTTCTAATGCACCTTTTTCATTTGAAGAGGCTAATCTCTTCCTTATTTTTCTTTTTTTCTGTAGCTTTTAAAGGACAAAGCCACAATCTTTTTTCACTGCTCTGGGATGCATGAGATGAATTTCAAGTACTTCTAAGAGAAAGGAATGGACCAATGTCATTTTTCTAGGGTCACCACCCTCAGGTTCCCTGTCTTCTCCTTTCCCATGGATTAAAACAGTAGGATTCACCTTCTGGAGGTATTAACCATCTCATCTGAACTATCCTAATTCTTTGCTCACTATGTGGTCCAGTTGGGGATATTCTCCTCTTCAGCTTGACTTGGGAGAGCTCTGGGGTTCCTTAGTTTCTAGGGTTCGTGCCCATAAATACCTCCACTACTTGAGCACTAGCGACTTTCCTTTATCTTACTGCATTCATTGGGAATTGGAAGCGTCAAGTGCTATCAACCTCCACAACCACCAGTTTCAGGTGCTGTGTTAGGATTACTCCCTGAGTCTTACAGTTTGTACATGATGATGATGTTCACTGCTCAGCCATTAAGAGCTATCCCATGATTTTCTTCCATGTGACTTTTTCATAACAATTGTTCTTGTCGCTATTCGTGTTTATCTCAAACCATTTACGTTTGGGGACCAATGGGAATGAAAATATGTCAGCCACTTTGGGTGTAGGATTTATCTTACTTATTGTCTGCTTTTTTTTTTAATAATGAAATTCTTTTTTTTAAGATTTTATTTATTTATTCATGAGAGACAGAGAGAGAGGCAGAGACAGAGGCAGATGGAGAAGCAGGCTCCATGCAGGGAGCCTGATACGAGGCTCAACCCCAGGACCTCTGGATCAGGCCCTGGGCCGAAGGCGGCGCTAAACCGCTGAGCCACCCGGGCTGCCCGAAATAATGAAATTCTAATAGAATAACAAAATATACCACTATCAGTGCTGTCTTCTCAGAATAACTTATTTAAAAGAGTGTCTTAATTTTAAATTAGGTACAATTTAGTAGCTCATTTATATAAGGATCTGCAGATGAAATTATTGTAGTAAAAAAAAATCATATGTAAGTCCTTTTATTCTCAGTCTTGGTTAGATATTTGTAAGACCAATAGATGCTTTTGATTGAGTGTAATATGCATTGTTGAGCCACTACTACACTGCCAAACTCCTTTTGGGCAGAATAAATGTTAGCATGATCAAAAGTGCTTATTTAAAGACTTGTGAGAAATGAAACACTATGCAACCAATACAAAAGTATAGATTAATATTCCTTAACCTAGACATATATCAACTATATTTTTTTAAAAAAGGATTTTATTCATTTATTCATGAGAGACACAGAGAGAGGCAGAGACACAGGCAGAGGGAGAAGAGGCTCCCCGCAGGGAGTCTGACATGAGACTCAATCCCAGGACTCCAGAATCACAACCAGAGCCAAAGGCAGACGCTCAACCATGAACCACTCAGGTGCCCCTCCACTGTATTTCTAAGGAAAAACAAAATCTGTACAAAACACTGTATAAAGAATGATCTCATTTTAACAATAACAAAAATATGGATGAATATAAAGATGAGTGGTTGCCAAAATAGTAAATAGCAATACTCTCTGAATAATGGGATTAGCATTTTTAAGATTTTTATCACATTTTTGGGGATCCCTGGGTGGCCCAGTGGTTTTAGCACCTGCCTTTGGCCCAGGGCGAGATCCTGGAGTCCCAGGATCAAGTCCTACATCGGGCTCCCTGCATGGAGCCTGCTTCTTCCTCTGCCTGTGTCTCTGCCTCTCTCTCTCTCTCTCTCTCTCTCTCTCTCTCTGTGGCTCTCATGAATAATAAAATAAAATAAAATCTTTAAATAAAAAGACTTTTATCACATTTTTATAGTATTTTGTTACATTTTGTTGACTAGTTTTTTTACAATGAGCAAGCATCTTTTTATTTATTTATTTATTCATTCATTCATTCATTCATTCGAGACACAGAGAGAGAAAGAGGCAGAGACACAGGCAGAGGGAGAAGCAGGATCCCTGCAGGGAGCCTGATGCGGGACTCAATCCCAGGACCTAGGGGTCACAACCACAGCCGAAGGCAGACGCTCAACCACCCAGGACTCCCAAGCATCACATTTAAACTAAAATTAGCCTCTTTCTATTTTTACAGATAGACTAGGAAACATTGGAAAATCAGTGAAAAATCCTTTTGCACGTCTAACAAACTATGTAGGATTAATTTGTGACCCAGATACTATAGATAGTTCAAGATAAATAAGAATCAAGAAAAAAAAAGAAATAGAAGAGTGGATTATTTGTCTATGGATACATTTGGGTCCCATTGTAAGTTAGAAGGAGAAGGAGGGACACCAGGGTGGCTCAGTGGTTGAGCATCTGCCTTTGGCTCAGGGCTTGACCCTGGGGTCCAGGGATCAAGTGCCACACTGGACTTTCTGCACGGAGCCTGCTTTTCCCTCTGCCTGTGTCTCTGCCTCTCTGTGTCTCTCATGAATAAATAAATAAAAGTATTAAATAAAACAAGGAGAAAGAAGAAGAGGAAAAGGAAGGGGAAATAAGGCAACGTAAGTCACCTGTTCAAGCTCTAGTCCTACTACCACACACACACACACACGAGTCTGCACTAAAAGTTATGATCCTACAATCCAACTATCTTGCTGCCTCCTGCTGTTCCTGATAAAGTTAAATGTTAAATTAAGTTTTTATTTTGGGTGATATTACTGTTACTTTTTCTTCCAGTTAAGATTTGTGTCACAGGCTCGTCATCATCGAAGGGCCCATCGATCCTGTTAGGCTTGAATGTGCAATCCTTTCCGACTGGTTTTTCAGTGTTGCCAAGGTGGGCTACTGGTTCCCCAAGCCCTTCCTGGGCTTACAGCTAAACTCTATTTCTCATCCACACTGACATCCTTACAGGACTTTTAACTATTTCTCACGATTGGGGTGTGAGTAGAAAATGTCACTACCATTCTGAGGCAATTTAAGAGAGAGTGTGTCTTCATCTCCCCCACTCCCCAACCCCCTCCTGCTCTCTACTCAGCCACTAGAGGATGCAGATGCAGGACTGATCTCAAAGTTTTCTGATAAACATAGAAGAGTCACAGCATAACATGAGATCCTGGATGACTCCATGAAGCGAATCCTACCTGCCAACTTCCCGGGACTATGCTAGGTTAGAGCTACTATGTAAGCCACTGAGTTTTGGGGATTTATCTGCTAAACAGTTAGGAATGGTTATTTTGAAAATCGTTTTCAGATACCTGGTTGCATTTTTCTTATGTTTAATAAAAAATAATTCCTTTAGCAGCATAAGATGTGAATCAACTGGGGATCCCTGGGTGGCGCAGCGGTTTGGCGCCTGCCTTTGGCTCAGGGCGCGATCCTGGAGTCGCAGGATCGAATCCCACGTCGGGCTCCCGGTGCATGGAGCCTGCTTCTCCCTCTGCCTGTGTCTCTGCCTCTCTCTCTCTCTCTCTGTGACTATCATAACTAAATAAATTAAAAAAATAGAGATTCTTAAGATGTGAATCAACCGTTGCTTTCTGTTTCTCATTGACTGAGCTAATTATTTCACCTTAGTAAGGCTTGCTTCCAAGGAGTGCATTCTTTAAAGAAAATGGAAATAATCTATGTTTAGTTTCCATAACATTTTCATGGATTCAATAATTTTCTCGAGTTTACTTTTCTTACTCTCCCATAGGGTTACAATCCAACTGTGAATTTTCACCTTTCAGTCTTTCAGTAAGTTCTGGACAAATTCTTCACCTCTAACTAATTGGAACGAGGGTAAAATACCGAGTTAAGGGTGTTGGAAGATATTTACATATAGTCTATGCTTTACATAAATTTAGAAGGTAGATGTGGCCTATCTTGCTTCACGTGGTTATTTTAATTCAGAGATTAAAATGGTGATTTGAAAAGTCCTTTAGCTGAGAAAAACCCTAAATCTGCCAGCTAAAAATTACTCTGTCATATTTTTTTTTTTTTTGGGGGGGGGAAACGAATTAATTTTTCAGCCTAAGAGGTTCTGGCAAGTTAATTTTCAAAGAGTTTGCAGTGTCCTGAGAAAATATCAATTTATATTAAAAACCAACAGAAATACTGTATTTTCTCTGCTACCATAATAAGAAGCACTCCAAGTAATTCCTTTTAAAATAAGCTTATTTTGGTATTGCACTTTTTGAATTTTTGGCTTCTCTCCATTTCTTATTTTAATAAATAAGGACACTTGGAAATTAAAAAAAAAAAACTCATGATGGATATTAGACTTGTGAGAAGCATCAAATAATTTAACATGAGTTTGTTCTGCTCTGAAGTTTTATTTGCTTAAAAGTATTAAAAATACACTCATATCAGTTTCAGAATTCTGTTAATATCAAGATAATTTTCCTACAGAGGGCAGTACTGGTGGAAATACACTGGCCATTTTAACTACTCAAAGAAAAAAAAAATAGCACATCTGCTATGATCAAGGCACGGTTAGCACAGGATCCCAACAACAGACTGCTGGGAAAGGGAGGAGAACCAGGCATTTGTGTTTGTATTTGAGCTCATTATCCAACTGGGTTCTTATGTAAATTCAATTTTGAACAAATTGTTAACTTGAAAATATGAGCACCTAACATCCCATGTAGAAAACTATCAATTTCTATAGCTAGTTTTTCTTTTTCTTCTCACCAGTTATGAGGATTCATTTTATATTTCAGCTTGACTGAGCTATGAGGTGCCCAGATATTTCACCTAACATTTCCCTAGGTATGTCTGTGAGTGTGTTTTTGGGGATGAGATTAGCGTTTGAATCTGTAGACATTTGAATGGCAGTAAAGTAGGTTGGCTTCCCCCATATCTGTGGCTTTCATCCAGTCAATTGAAGCTTGAACAGAAAAATTGGCTGACTTCTCCCAAAGAGAGGGGAACTCCTTCTGCCTGCTAAACTGTGACATTGTTTGTTTGTTTGTTTGCCCATTTTTAAGACTATTTCATTTTCTTAACAGCAGTTTTAGTTTCAAAGCAAAATTGAGCAGGTTGAGAGATTTCCTATATACGCTGTCCCTCCCTTCACATCCACAGTTTCCCACATTGCTGGTATCTCCAACCAGATGGTCCATTTGTTACAATCGATGAATGTACATTAACACATCATAATCACCCAAAGGTTATAGTTCGGATTACAAGTCACTCTTGGTGTTGCACGTTCCGTGTGTTTTGACAAATGTATAATGATATGTACCCATCACTATGGAGTAGTCTCACTGTTGTAAAAATCCAATATACTCCACCTAACTATCCCCACTTCCCTGCTTACAACCCCTGGCAACCACTGACCTATTTACTGCCACCATAATTTTGCCTTATTTAGGACATCATATAGTTGGAATCATGCAGAATGTCACATTTTACTTTGACTTTTTTTCACTACTAATATGCATTTAAGTTTCCTCCATGTCTTTTCACAGCTTGATAGTTCTATTTTAGTATGCATGAGGAATTATAGGTCTTTTGGTTCTTCAAATACACTTTAGAATCAATTTGTTGGTATCCACACAAAAGCTTACTGGGATTTGGAGCAGGATTGAATTTAATTTATAAAGTAAGTTGATGGGCACCTGGGTGGCTCAGTGATTGAACATCTGCCTTCAGCTCAGGTCATGATCCTGGAGTCCTGGGATCAAGCCCCGTACCAGGTTCCCCACAAGGGGCCTGCTTCTCCCTCTGCCTATATCTCTGTCTCTCTTGAATAAATAAATAAAATCTTTAAAAAATGTATAAAGTTTAGAAGAACTGACATCTTGACAATATTAAGTATTCCTATCTATGAACATGACACACCTATTTAGTTATTCTTTAGTCAGTTCAGCAGAGTTTTGTAGTTTTCCTCACATAGACCTTGTACATATTTTCTTAGATTCATACCTAAACATTTTATTTTTAGGAGATGTCAATATAAATAATACTGTGGGATTTGTTTGTTTTGTTAATTCAATTTCTAATACACCTGGTTTCTGGTGGTATATGGGGAAGCAATTGACTTTTTAAAAAATATTTTGTTTATTTATTCATGAGAGACACAGAAAGAGAGGTAGAGCCATAGACAGCGGGTGAATCAGGCTCCTGTGGGGAACCTGATGTGGGACTTGATCACAGGACCCTGGGATCACAATCTGAGTCAAAGGCAGATGCTGAACCACTGAGCCACCCAGGTGCCCCAGCAATTGACATTTAAATAGTAACCTTTTATCCTGTCCCTTTCTATAACTGCATGTTAGTTTTAGGGCTTTTTGTTTGTTTGTTTGTTTGTTTGTTTGTTTGTTTGTTTGTTTTTTGGTCAATTCTTTTGGATTTTCTACGTGGATGATTATGTCATCTGTGGACAAAGATGGATTCATTTCTTCCTCTCAATCTATATGCTTTTATTTCCTTTTCTTGTCTTATTGCATTATTTCAAGCTTTGAGTACAATGTTAAAAGGAATGGTGAGAGGAGACCTATCTGTTTCTCATCAAGCAGAATATTAGCCATAGGGTTTTTGTAGATATTCTTTATCAAGTGGAGTTAGTTCCCTTTTATTTCTAGTTAATTGAGAGTTTTCATCATGAATGGGTATTATATTTTCTCAAATACTTTTTTTGGCATTTATTATATGACCATGTGATTTTTCTCTTTTAAACTGTTGATGCGATGGATAATATTGATTTTCAAATGTTGAACCAGCCTGGGATAAATCCCACTTATTCATGGTGCATTATTCTTTTTATACATTGCCAAGTATGAATTGTTAATATTTTGTTGAGGATTTCTGCATGTATATTAATTAGAGATAGTGACTTTCATTTTCTTTTTGTAGTGTCTTTGAATGTAGTACTAGGGTAATACTGGTCCCTTAAAAGGAGTTAAAAAAAGTATTTCCTCTGTTTCTCTGTTTTTTTTTTTTTAATTTTATTTGTTCATTCATGAGAGACACAGGCAGAGATGCAGAGACACAGGCAGAGGGAGAAGCAGGCTCCTCACAGGGAGCCTCATGTGGGACTTCATCCCCAGACCCAGGGTCACAAGCTGAGCTGAAGGCAGACGCTCAGCCGTTGAGCCACCCAGGCCTTCCTTTCCTCTGTTTCTACCTTCTAAAAGAGATTGTAGATATCTGGCATAATTTATTCCTTAAATATTTGGTAAAATTCACCAGTAAATCCTCTGGATTTGACACTTTCTGTCTTGCAAGGTTATTAATTATTGACTCAATGTATTTAATATATATAGATCTATTTAGATTGCTTATTTTTTCTTGTGTGAATTTGGCAGCTGCATCTTTCAAGGAATTGGTTGTTTTCATCTAGGTTATGAAATTTGACAACAGATAGTTTAATTTGTGTTTGTCAGATAAGTTTCTCTCCTTTGCTTTTGAGTGATAGTTTTGTAGCATACAGAATTCTATGTTGGTGGTTTTTTTTTTTTTTTTTCTTTCTCTCAGCACTTTAAATACTTCACTATTTACTTGCATGGTTTCTGGGGGGAAATCAGATCTAATTATCATCTTTGTTCCTCTCTAGGTAAAGTGTTTTCCCAACCCTCCTTTGGCTTTTTTCCAAAATTTTTTCATTATTTTTTATTTTCTACAGTTTGAAAATAATATGCCTGCATGCAATTTTTTTTTAAATTAATTTTTTTGGTGTTCAATTTACCAACATACAGAATAACACCCAGTGCTCATCCCGTCAAGTGTTCCCCTCAGTGCCCGTCACCCATTCACCCCCACCCCCCGCCCTCCTCCCCTTCCACCACCCCTAGTTCATTTCCCAGAGTTAGGAGTCTTTATGTTCTGTCTCCCTTTCTGATATTTCTCACACATTTCTTCTCCCTTCCCTTATATTCCCTTTCACTATTATTCATATTCCCCAAATGAATGAGAACATACACTGTTTGTCCTTCTCCGACATGCAATTTTTTGAGGTTTACTTTGATTGGTATTCTCTGAGTTCCCTGAATCTATAGTTTGGTGTCTGACATAAATCTGGGGAAACTTTTACTCATTATTGTTTCAAATGTTCCTCTGTCCCTTTCCCTCTTTCTTGTCCTTATGGTTGGAAGGAAACATTGTTTGTATGCAGCACCTTTTGCAGTGGTCCCACAGTCTTTGGACATTCTGTGGGTTTCTCTTCAGTCTTTATTCCCCTTGCTTTTTGATTCTGTCCAGTTCTGTCCTCTCACTCACAGATGCTTTCTCAGCCATATACATTCTACAAATAAGCCTATCAGGAAGATTCTTCATTTATGTTACATTGTTTTTAATGTCTAACATTTATTTTTGGTTATTTCTTTGGATTTCAGTGTCTCTGCAGACATTCCATCCATCTGTGTCTTTGCTTTATCCATTAGAGCCCTTAGGATATTAATCATAGCTGTTTTAAATTTTTGTTGTGATAATTCCAACATCCCTATTTTGTGGTTCTCATCCTTATCCTCAGTCTTCAATTTATTTTTCTTTTAAGATTTTATTTATTTATTCATGAGAGACGCAGAGAGAGAGGCAGAGAGACACAGGCAGAGTGGGAAGGAGGCTCCATGCAGGGAGCCTGATGTGGGACTCAATCCCGGGACTCCAGGATCACACCCTGGGCTGAAGGCAGCGCTAAACTGCTGAGCCACCCAGGATGCCCCTTCAATCTATTTTTAGTTTTAGTTTTAGTTTTTGCCTTTTGGAATTTCCTGTTATTTTTTCTAGATTACATGGCATGATGTACCTGGTAAAATGTTCTGCTTGTGAATAATAGGCCTTTAGTAAAAGGGTACTGAAGTTTGAGGAAAGTTTTTCATAGTCCTATGATTAAGTCTCAATTTTTAAGTTAAAATTTGTGTCTGCATTGCAAAATTCATGAATACACAGAGAGGATGGTAGGGACGTAGGCAGAGGAGAAGCAGGCTCCCTGCAGGGAACATGATATGGGTGGAACTTGATCCCAGGACCCCCGGATCACAACCTGACCTAAAGGTAGATACTCAACCACTGAGCCACCCAGGTGCCTCTGTTGTTGTTGTTGTTGTTTCTCTCCCCTTAGGTGGGACAGGGTGTTGGGTATTGTCCAGGTCAGTTAGTTTCTCCAGCAAATTAAGCCCTTGTTATTTGTTTCACATTTGTTTTAAGAATTTATTTATTTATTCACGAGAGACACAGAGAGAGGCAGAGACACAGGCAGTGGGAGAAGCAGGCTCCATTCAGGAAGCCCGATGTGGGACTCGATCCCAGGACCCCCGCTAAGCCACCCAGGCATCCCTGTTTCAAAATTTTATTTAAATTCTACTTAGCTCCTGATTCCAGGAGTACAATTTAATGCTTCATCACTTACATATAGCACTCAGTGCTCATCACAACCAGTGCTCTCCTTAATATCCATTTAGCCCATCTTCCATCCTGAGTTTGTTCTCTATAGTTAAGAGTCTCATGGTTTGTGTCCCTCTCTTTTCCCCCTTTCCCCAAGTTCATCTGCTTTGTTTCTTAAATTCCACATACGAGTGAAGTCATATAGTATTTACTTTCTCTGAATTGTTCTGCTTAGCATAATACACACTAGTTCCATCCACATTATTGCAAATGGCAAGGTTTCATTTTTATCAGTGGCTGAGAATATATATATATATATATATATATATATATATATATATATATATACAGATATATATATTTATAAAATTTCTTCTTTATCCATTCAGTAATCAATGGACATTTGGGCTCTTCTATAATTTGGCTCTTGTTGATAATGCTGCTATAATCAAGGTGTCCCTTTGAACCAGTGTTTTTTGTATCTTTTGGGTAAATACCTAGCACTGCAATTGCTGAATCATAGGTTAGTTCTATTTTTTACTTATTGAGGAACCTCCATACCATTTTCCAGAGGGCTCTATCAGTTTACATTCCCACCAGCTGAGTAAGAGGGCTTCCCTCTGTTGTCTCCTGTTTTGTTCATTTTAGGCATTCTGACTGATGTGAAGTGGTATCTCATTGTAGTTTGGATTTGCATTCCCTTGATGATGAGCGATGTTGAGCATTTTTCCATGGGTCTGTTAGCCATCTCTATGTCTTCTTTGGAAAAATATTTATTCATGTCTTCTGCCCATTTCTTAACTGGATTATTTTGGGCCAGGGGGCGGGGGGGGGCAGTGTTGAGTGTGATAAGTTCTTTATAGATTTTGGGTAGTATAAACATTTTCACAATATTTGTTCTTCCAATCCATGAACATGGAATGTTTTTCCACTTCTTTACATTATCTTCCATTTCTTTCATAAGTGTTCTGTAGTTTTCAAGGCTTTCACCTCTTTGGTTAGATTTATTCCTTATGGTTTTGGATGCAATTGTACATTGGATCAATTCCTTGATCTTTCTTGTTGGTACTTCAATATTGAAGTATAGAAATGTCATAGATTCTTGTATGTTGATTCTGTATCCTGTGAGTTTACTGAAATTGTATCAGTTCTAGCAATTTCTTGGTGGAGTCTTTTGGGTTTTCAGCACAGAGTGTCAGGTCTCTGGGAATAGTGAAGTTTGGCTTCTTCCTTCCTGATTTGGATGTTTTTATTTCTTTTTGTTGTCTGATTACCAAGGTCAGGACTTCTAGTAATATGTTAAATAACAAAGTTAAGCATGGACATCCCAGTCTTGTTCCTGTGGAAGAGCTCTCAGGTTTTCACCATTGAGGGTATTAGCTGTGGTCTTTCACAGAAGCAGGGCCTTGTTAATTAGTTTTCCCTGAGGGCAGGCCTTGTTAAGAAGCCCTGAGTGCTCTGGCATATTGCAGAACTGTTTCTTTTGCACTCCCCCTGCTGGAAGCATGAGAGAATTTTTTTTTTCTCCAATGCTATGAACGTTGTAAATTTAACAACACCATGTGGGCTCCTGTATGAGTGGGTTCTCCTGACATTTTTAACTCTCAAACTTATTTTCATTGAGCCTCCAGCAACGTGTAAATTTTTTACTACACTGGCACTGGTCCTCGTGGCATTTTCCATATGTGAGTCTCTGCTGAAGGAAACTGTGACTCCCTGTATTCACTTGTCTGCCTCTCTAATTCTGGGAGCAGTGACCTACCTTAAGTCCTCTCCTTTCTTACAGATCCAAGAAGAGTTGATTTTCTTTCAGTTCAACTCTTTTTTTTTTTTTTTTTTTTTTTTTTACTGGTTCTTAGGATGGAGTGGCAAGTTCTAAGCTCCTTACGTAAAGACACCAGAGGTCCGGAATTATTTTTCCCTCCTTCAGAGTCAACGTGAAATGTCAGCTCTTTTTGGGACATAAGACTATGGACTTCCAGGCTGGAACTTATACTCCCAGTTTTCCTGGCTGTCAGTCTTTGGACTTAGGCTGGAACTAGACCATCTTTCTCCCTTGGGTCTCCAGCTTACACACTGCAAACTTTGGGATTTCTTAGCCTCCATTATTACATTATTACATCCTGTATAATAAATCTCTTTGGAGCTATATCTCCAAAGATTATATCTATATTTATATCCATCTATATCTATATCTATATCCATATCTATATATAATCATCTATATCTATCTATATGTCCCATTGTTTCTGTTTCTTTGGAAAACCCTAATACAACAGTCTTTTTTTAAATTTTTTTTCTAATACTATAGTCTTTCCCACTTTCCTTTCCTTTGATAGTTAATTGAAAATAAATGAACTCATTCCTTCTAAGTTCTAATTAAGAAAAAAAAAAAAAACAATCCCAAAATACCTGTAGCAGGTGTTAGAACAAACCTTTCTTCAATACTTAGTGCAAATAGAGTCTCTCTCTATGTCTCTCTTGTTCTAAAGAAATGTGTCTCACTTTCTCATGCACCAGGTGGCAAAAGAGTGAATGGAAAATATGTAAGAACAGCAAAGGTGTGCAGACAATAATAGTAATGCCTTCCCCTGCATTGTAATTTCCCAAAGCATTCCCACATAGACTTGAGTGACTCAAGATAACTAGAAGGTGGGGAGAGTAAATATTTTCATTCTTTACAGATGAGAAAATGGAAGCATTGCAGAGAAAAAGTCAATGGCAGAACTAAAATTTTCAGCCCGGATCTTCTGACAATAAATCAGTGTTCTCACAATTGAATGACTCTGCTTATAGACAGAACTGCGTTAATTAAATCATTCGAGAGGGAGCTGACAGTCATTCAAAAGAGAAAGCACAAATAAGACTAGTGGATTTCCACCTGAAAGGCAAGAGGATGATTTAAATTTAGAGAAACCAATAGCTACGTAAAACAATGTATAGCGAGGTGAGTTATAGGTCATTGCAAAGTACTCGCGTATGTTCTAAATAAAAGAAAGGGAGTTTAAACAAGTATATTAATGAAATAATATTAAAAATATTAAAAAATAGCGAACACATATTAAATCTGAAGACTCTTCCAGGAATTTCTGATAGTTTTAAAAATTATTTAGAAATGAAAAGTTAGGGGCACCTGGAGGCTCAGTCAGTTTAGCACCTGCCTTTGGCTCAGGTCATGATCCCAGGGTCCTGGGATCAAGCTCAGCTTCAGGTTTCCTGCTCAGTGGAGGGTCTGCTTCTCCCTCTGCCACTCCCCCTGCTCCTGTGTGCTTGCTCTCTCTCTCTCTGTCTCTCTTTTAAGATTTTATTCATTTATTCATAAAAGACACAGAGAAAGAGGCAGACACAAGCAGAGGGAGAAGTAGGCTCCCTGTGGGGAGCTCGATGAAGAACTTGATCCCAGGACTCCAGGATCATGACCTAAGGTGAAGGTAGACACTCAACCACTGAGCCACACAGGTATCTCTCTCTTTCTCTCTCTCTCAAGTAAATTAAAATATTCTTAAAAGAATATGCCATACCAGAGCCACTGAATTCTACTTCTGACCCCCCCCCAAAAAAATATCGTATACCAAAAACCAAGAAGTATTCCTAAAATGAAAGGAAAACAAACCAGTAAAACTGTTTTATGCATGTATGTATGTATGTATGTATGTATGTTTGTATGAGAGAGAGAGAGAGAGGAGAGAGGAGAGAGGAGAGAGGAGAGAGAGGAGAGAGGAGAGGGAGGGAGGGGGAGAGAGAGAGAGAGAGAGAGAGAGAGAGAGAGAGAGAGAGAGAGAGAGAGAATGCACGTATCCACACATGAGGTGGGAGAAAGCAGGGGGAGGAGAGAAATCTTCAAGCTGATTCCTGATTAGCAAGGAGCCTGAAATGGTGCTTGATCCCAGGACCCTGAGATCATGACCTGAGTTGAAATTAAGAGGCAGTCACTTATCAACTGAGCCACACAGGCAACCCACAGCAAAACTTCTGGAGGAGTCTGGAACTATTAAACAAGTTAAAAAGGACTTAGTTTCTTTTTTCCCTTATTACCATAGTGTTTATAGCTTAACAAATTAAATATCAGGAATTAACTAAATTATGTGCTACCATCACCAGGTGTCTTAGATTTTATTCTCCAGATCTTGAGATACGGAATTACATAAAAATTTATTCATTAAGAAGAATTCCCATGGACGTAACATTGGTCAAGTTGATGAAAAATAGGATTAGGGAGCAAAGAAACCAAGGAAGTCTAGCGAGGTCAGCAAGATAAGCTTGGTTCATTTTGATAGAGGAGATTTGGGGAAAACTTTAGTCGTATCTCAAGATTCTTCAATCAGGGAAGATTTATTTCCCTGTGCCCCTCATTCACTGGTTAGAAGCAAGAGTGCACATGCTGATGGGGTGAGGGGATCCTATTCTTCTAGACTGAAGGCCAAGAAGGTTGGGACAGCCTGAGGGCAACGCTGGAAAACAGATGCAGGTGTTGGTAATTGGAGGGAAGAGTCACCAGATGCCACTTACTGATGTATGTGGACGTGAAAAAAATAGCCACGAGGATATGAGCAGAACACTGACACACAAATTAGTCAAGTGATTAGTTGCTAATACTTGTATATGAAGCCTGTGAGCTTATCCATGGAAGCTTTTTGACTTCCTTCATTTACACTGAACCTCTACTTCTCTACTCACGTATCATGAGGCCAGTTATCAAGGGGAAGGAAGGCATCTCTCCTGCTGCATTTTAATTTTCACAGTGGTTCAAAAATCCTAAATTAAATGTAGGGATTTTAGAGAGTGTCTCCTGCCTATATGGCTCAAACCATATAAAATCAATATTCAAAAGTGCACCAGGCTGTTCCACTTGTGGCATCCAAGTAAACATCTTGGGAAAAACCTTTCCACATTTTCTCTGGGCTTGACTCTGTGATTTGCTCCAGTCAATGGACATCAGCTAACAAACACACAGATACTTGGTTAAGTATTTACATGTTGAGGTCTGTTGCTTTAAAAAAAAATTCCTCTTGGTATCATGATGCCAAATTATAAGAAATCACAGAACATCTTGCTGGGCCGGTGGGGTGGGTCGTGCCCATTGAGAGGCCTTAGGATGAGACACTATATAGAGTGAGAAATCTCAAGGAGGAGAAACAATGTGTCCCAGCTGATTTCCCAACTGAATGCAATCATACAGGCAATCATAACTAATGATGGAGAAGTAGAATCACTCAATCTCTATAATTATAAAATATAACAAACCATACTTCCTTCAAATTATTCCATGTGTTTGTTACACAGTAACATATAATTAATATGGTTTTAATCTGTGGGAATGGGAACTTCATAGGATTTAAACAAAAGTCATCCAAATACCTAGATCCTGCTTTGGTTAATGCACCATTAGTGTCATTCTGAGTTGGTCCCCCAGATAACCTATGACTGCCTAATCCCATTGCTGAGGAAATTGAGAGTCAGGGAGGTAAGTAGCCTAAGGCCACATAGTGATTTTCAGACTCATAATCTGAATCCATGCTTGTCCGGCCTCGAAGTCTATTCTTTTCTTGAACATGACAACATACATTGCCAAAAGGCCTGTCAGTCTGTGAGAGCAAAATTAATACACATGAGTTATCTGCTTTTACAGGTCTGTCTTTGAAAATCTTTTACATCCAAAAAGAAAAAGAAGAAAAATATTTACATTTAAGAAGAAAAAACTAATGAAAATGAACATTGATTCTTTTCAAACAAAAATGTTCTAAAAAAAAAAAAAATCCAAAACCAAAAATGTTATCTTAAGGGTTAACAGTGAAACACACCCTCTGACTTTTAATGATGAGAAAATGCAAATGTATAACGTTCTCTAGGATAATGGCTGTAGCATAGTGTCAAAGGGTACAGGCTGTGGGGCCAGAGTGCCTCAAGTCAATCCTGGTCCTTTCTCTTACTATTTCTATTTCCCTGGGAAGGTTTTAAACTCTGTGAGTCCTCAGTTTCTTCATCTGTAAAATTGTGATATTAACTATCCATCTTATAACCTCCTTATGAGTGGGAATTAAAACAATTACTAAATGCCAGGTACTAAGAATAGTGCCTGGCATAGAACATATCCTATGTGTTAGCTGTTATTACTACTATTATTGTTATTAATTTCCTTTTAGAATTCAAAATAACCTTAAATGTATAGGTGTAGTAGCTTATATTCATGCATATGAAAACACTCTTAAAAATGTTGTCAATTTACTTTCCGAACAACTAACATCGAGTACAACAGATTTGGCAGAATGATGGGCTATTTTATGTAAAAAGAATAATTTTAATGAAAATTTTATTGTATTAATAAATTTTAAGAAGATAATATTCACACTTTTATGTTCTATGTTTATGTCGATCAAGGGCATAATGGGACAAGATATTTTCTAAGTAGAGAAGTAAAAATTAAGACAGAAAGAAAAAAGTGAAAACAGTAACAATGGAAGCCAAAGACAAGACTGCATGCGGTGTTGATGACTTTGGGCCATCATCCTCCACCATGAGTGGCCAATTCCTTATCTTCATTTCTCCAGGCCCTCTGCTCTCCTTTAATATACCACTGAGTGCATTTGACAGAAATTCATTGGCATGCACTTGACTCTTTAACTTGACTAGTTAGTTGCTCTTTGAATCCAGAGACTGCTCCCTCAACACTGTTAATTTTGTGCCAAGATGCCTATTGGGCACCAAGTGTTGATTCAGTGACTGTTGAATGAGTGAGTAAACTATAAATTGTAGGATTCATCCCTCTTCAGGGTTCTTTAGGTTACTTCTGATTTTATCTAATGAATCTTCCTCAAGACTTATAGTCCTTACGTCTTATTACTTATAGTAATAAAAGATGCACTTGTGTAAATATATATTCACTAAATTTAAGCATTTTCTTTTTTTGAATGGACTTTGGAAACAGTTTTCCTTAATTGCTTGGGAAAAAATGATGACAGAAATCCAGGGCACTGAAATGATGGAAGAGTCTCAGTTATTGATTTTCTAACATAATTTTAACATGATGGAAAACTCATCTAGGAATATGAGTCTTCAAAAACCATATGGACAACATTTCCCCAATCCTATGTGGAGCTTTAATGTGAGGGGATTTTAGTAGATAGACACTAAGACACAAAGTAAAACAAAGTATCTGTCATGATTTGATTATTAATTTATCCAGATCATCAGGAGTACCATTTTTGATCTAAGAAATCTCCAATATGAATATAAAATTAAATACATGCCTTATTCATTACATCTTCCCCATATAATGCAGCGCTGTAAATCTTTTTCCAGTTTTGTTTTATTTCTATATCTCTTTTCAGCAATCAAAAAAAAAATCTATTTAATCGAGATGCCTGGGTGGCTCAGCGGTTGAGCATCTGCCTTCAGCTCAGGGCCTGTTCTCAGGGTCCTTGGATCGAGTCCCACATCGGGCTCCTCACAGGGAGCCTGCTTCTCCCTCTGCCTGTGTTTCTGCCTCCCCCTCTCTCTGTGTCTCTCATGAATAAATAAATAAAATCTTAAAAAAAAAATCTCTTTAACATAAGTTAAGGCAGCTACCACTGTCATTCTGCCTTGACATATCAGAGGTAATATCCTTCTGTGATAATAATGAAATAAGTGTAGATCAATGTATTTGGCTTTCTGTAAGTCTCCAAGCAACTCACACCTTGGATGATGTTGCTGGGGCTGAAGTGAGGTTAAAAACACAACAAAGAACTTTAAGACTTATGACTTAGTACTTAGTTGGTCTAATGAAGATGTTTTACATTTTTCCTTTCCCATTATTGAAGGCAATCAATAAAATAATTTCTCTTTAGAGCAATCACATCAGAAAATCCATGTAATTTAAGTTAGAAAAAGCAATTGACCATGTGTTCTGGAGGAAACACTGTCTCAGATCAGATTTTTTTTTTTTCCAGTTCTCCACTAGGTATGTGACTTTACACAACTTATTTAGGCTTCCCGGACCTCAGTTCCCTTACTAATAAATGCATTCCTAGGTATGCATTTCCTGGGTAGCTCAGCATTTGAGCATCTGCTTTGGCTCAGGTTGTCATCCCGGGGTCCTGGGATTGAGTCCTGCATTGGGCTCCCCAAGGAGAGCCTGCTCCTTCCTCTGTGTGTGTCTCTCCCCTCTCTGTGTCTATCATGAATAAATAAATAAAATCTTTTTAAAAATGTCCCCCTAGTCTGAAAGCAAAGAACTACACCTTTAAAACACAAGTTCACCTGCAGATTCAAATTGGTAGAATTTGAATTACACCAATGAAGTAGTTATACTAAGAACCACTTGTAATTTTCCCCATCACTGATGTATTTATTACATTCCTCCCTTAACTTAATTTCCAAGAGACATAAAAAATATCAATAAAGATATCTCCGTTCATCAATTTCTTAGGCTCAAAATCTTGTAGTTATTCTTGATCATCCTCCTCATCTCCCACTCTAGCTCCAAATCAATAGAAAATTTTGTCAACTTTATCTTCAAAATATCTACTGAATCAGATCATCTCTTACCACCTTTGCTGCCAACTACCCATTCACACTCAAAACTATATGGCATGCAGTATTACAGGGGCATTTTGACGGGTCAATTTATACCCACTCTCGCCGCCTCCCAGTGTATTCACAGCATGGCAATCACAATGATTCATTGAAAAACAAATGAGGGGTGCCTGCGTGGCCTGGTTGGTCAAGCTTGGACCCTAACACTTGGTTGAGTTGTTGGTTATGACTCAGCTCAGGTCATAATGTCATGGGTTGTGGGATCTGCCAGTGTTGGGCTCTGTGCTCAGAGAGGGCTCTGCTTGAAGATTCTCTCCCTCTGCCTCTCCCCATCACTCTTCTTCTCTCTTTCTCAAATAATAAACAAATCTTTAAAAAAATTAAAAACAAACATAAATGTGCTGATCTATGTACTCCATTGCCTTCCCCTATAACTCACAATGCAAGTCAAAATTTGTGCTTTGACTACCTAGCCCTGTACGTGCCATGTCATGGCATCCTCTAGCTCTTTTACCTTATTCCCTAGCACTCCCCCTGTGTTCACTTCACTTCAGTCACATGGAGCCTCTTACTGGTCATCAAACAGCCACATTCTTATCTGAGGACCTTTACTCTCACTGTTGCTTCCGTGGATATCTGCAGACTTCACTCTTCCTTCCTTCCTTCTCTCCTCAAATATGATGTAATCTGAGAAGGTGTCTTTTGCCACTTCATGTAAACTAGAGCGATGCCCATCATTCTTTTATATTGTGCACTTTTTATTACATGCATCAACTTAATATTATACACATTCACCTACACACAGATAGATTTGTTTTCTGTCACCATCTCCCTCTTCCACTCCCATAGGAGCAGCAAATACATCTGTTTGGGTCTGTTTTATACTCAGCAGCTCAAGCACTAAAATAGTGCTTGTTGTCCAGTTGACATGAAATACACATTTTGCTGAAAGAACAATTAAATGAAATGACAAGAAGAGAAGAAAATGAAAATGGGAGGGAAACAAACAAACAAAAAGGAACCAGAAAGGGGTCAAGTAAGACACATTCGTTGGAAATTGGTATTAACAGATGGTGTTGGGAAATTAGATATCCACATGCAAAAACATGAAGTTGGGCCCTTACCTTCTACCCTAGAAAAAAGAACTAAAACATGGTTAAAGATATAAAAATAAGAGTGAAAGCTATAAATCTTTCAGAAGAAGACACGATAAAAAGATTATGACTAGGATTTGACAACAATTTCTTGGAGATGACCAAAGACAAGCAGAAAAAGAGAAAATAGACAAGTTGAATTTCATCAAAATTAAAGGATTTTGGGGCAAATGGATGGCTCAGTGGTTAAGCATCTGCCTTCGGCTCAGGTCATGACCCCGGGATCCTGGGATCGAGTCCTACAACACGCTCCCTACAGGAAGCCTGCTTCTCCCTCTACCTGTCTCTGCCTCTCTCTGTGTCTCTCATGAATAAATAAATAAAATCTTAAGACAATTAAAGGGTTTTGTGCATCCAAAAACCTTTTTTTTTTCTTAAATCCTCTATCAACAAAGCAAAAAGGCAGCTTACAGAATAGGATAAAATATTTGTCTAATCTATCTAATAATGGATTTTTACTCAGAGCATATAAAAAATTCCTAGAATTCAATGATAACAATAGCAAAGAAAACCAGAGAATTGAATTTTAAAAAATGAGAAAAGGACTTGAATGGCTACTCTTCTAGAGAAGATATACAGAGGCACCTGCGTGGCTCAGTGGATTAAATGTTTGCCTTTGACTTAGGTCATGATCTTAGGGTCCTGGCATGGAGCCCCAGGTCTGGCTCTGTGCTCAGTGGGGAGTCTGCTTTTCCCTCTCCTTCTGTCTCTCCCCCAGCTTATAGCTCATGCTCTCTCTCTCTCTCTCGATCTCTCAAATAAATAAAAATAATAAAAACATAAAGAAGAAACAAAGATAGCCAAAGAGTATGTGAAAAGATACTCAATATTACCAATTAGTGGGGAAGTACAAATCCAAACCACAAAGGGATACCACACAGTACCCATTAGATTGGCCATTATTAAATATATTCATATTTAAATAAATACATAAAGAAATTAACAAGTACTGGCAAAGATACTGACAAATTGGAAACCTTGTGCATTGTTGGTGGAAATGTAAACCATACAGCCACCATGGAAAACCATAAGACAATTCCTCAAGAAATGAATAAATAAACATTTTAAACATAAAATTACCAAATGATCCAACCTATCCTTTTCTAGATGTATATTCGAAAGAAATGAAATAAGAGACTCAAGCTAATATGTGTACACCCATTTTCATAGCAATATTATTGACGATAACCAAAAGGTAAAAGCGGTTCAAGTAGCTTATCAGTGGAAAGATGGATAAACAAAATGTGGTAAATACATAACATAGAATCTACTGCAGCTCTAAAAGGGAAGGGGATTAGGACACTTGCTACAACATGGATGAACCCTGAGGACAAGGGATAAGACAAATAGGACTAAGATGCAATTTTCCCAGGTTACATACATGTTATGAAAAGCTGATTCCACCCTAGATGTACCTTGGCTCCAAATTTAATGTTCATTATTCTCTCGTCTGAAATGAGCAAGTAAGCAAAGACATTAAAAAAATCCAACTATTTTTTAAATAAATATCTAATGTAATCCAGCTCCTATATGATTTTAAATTAATATAAGAAATATTATCTTTTTCTTTAATTGTGAGTGATTCTCCAAATGTGCTATATAATTTGTTACAACAAATTTATTCATGTATAGAATCAAGAGTCTGAGAAATTAAAACTTGAGAAGATTGTGCTTTTCATATTAATCCCCAAATAGTGTTTATAATAAAATGCATATGGTCTCAAATGTTAAGGATTATTTTAATGAAAATTTAAAAAAAACAAAAGTTCCAAAGTGTATTAAAACATAAAAAGATGCTATAGTTAGAATATAGATATTTTATGTCTTAAAAATTGCCAACGGGATAGAGAAAGCAGATATGCTTAGGATTAATCCTTTGTGAACCATTGAAGTAAGAAGGTATTGCTAAAAAATGTCACATACCGGAGTAACTCACAAATAACTGTAATATTTAATTTTATGTATTATATTTTGTGATTCCTATTATCTCTTTATTTTGTAGTATAAACTTTTCTATTAATATATAACATATTATAAAGCTCCATTTAGGGTCGCCTGGGTGGTGTAGTTGGCTTAGTAACCGATTCTTGGTTTCTGCTCAGGTCATAATCTCAGGTGGTGAGATTGAGTCCATGTTGGGCCCAACACTCAGCACAGAGTCTGCCTAAGACTCTCTCTGCCCCTCCTTAATGAACATGCATGTACACATGAGTGCTCTTGCTCTCCCTAAAAAATAACTAAATAAATATTTTTTCTTAAAGCTCCATTTCATTAAATCTAATTATCCTCAGCCAAACAATATACTTCATTTCGGGAGTGGTAATAAATTAAGAAACCCCAGACTGAAACTGTAGAGAGCCGATGTGGT
The DNA here is from genome assembly GCF_905146905.1 of Nyctereutes procyonoides. Lineage (NCBI taxonomy): Eukaryota > Metazoa > Chordata > Mammalia > Carnivora > Canidae > Nyctereutes > Nyctereutes procyonoides. Next base: position 4,018,485 of record NW_026575046.1, read on the forward strand.
TCTAGAAGACTTGAAACCTGGGAATCAAATTCAGCCAGGCAAATAAACGTTACAGGATGATTCACATATCAAAAATGTCTTCATTCCGTGGATTGCTCCAAATTCTTTATGTGAACCGCTCTCATTTCAGAACTTCGTTTTCCTTTCCCACATTGGCACCATGATTGACCGCTTCAATTTCTTAGTCATCAGTTTTTTCATCATCATCAACATCATTACCATCATCATCTCATCATCCTCATCCTCATTTTCAAAATGAGCCAACTTCTATGTGTCAAGAACTGCACTAAGTACCTTATACACTCCTATGAGAAGGAAATAATCATTGCTTTTTGCTGTTGCAGAGAGCTTAAACAGCTTGTTTAAGGCTAGGCAGATGGTAAATAGTGGCACTGACATTTTAAATCCAGTTCTCATTGACTTATTACAATGTCCTCAGAAACTTCCATTCACTCATTTCCATGCTTATGGGTGTGACCTAATTACAAAACCAATTTACAATAGATTTTAGTGCAGCCATTCTATTTCTCTCCTTTTCTTTTTCTTTTGGAATAAAAACTTGTCCTCAATTTCATTCCTTCCTATGCTAAACACAACTCAGGGTCTACGAAAAGTATGGACTTCCAACTTCAGAAAGCTAATCTCCTGAAGTGAGTTCTTAGTCACTTTCTTTCTACCTCTTCTGGGTCATTCCTCTGCTTGACTTCTTTCCTGTGTCTTCAGCTGCCGACTTCCACTGGTCTCTTTCTTGGTACCAGAGGACGGAGAGTTTCCTGATTAATATATCCCTGCTGACATTTCTTATACAGCCTATTGCAAAGACTTTCCTCTCAATTCCACCTAAATAGCTTTAGAAAAATATCATGAATATATTCCTAATTTTCAAGACACTTGGCAGGGTTTTTGACTGTCATATCTATTATTTCTATACATCATCAATTATTTCTATACATCATCACTACTCTTGACCATTGGAACTTAATGATTATCTCTCTTCTCTTGAAAGAATATTTCTTTGCTTTCCTTAATGTAATTACGTTCAGATTTTTTCTTTTTTTCTGCTTTTTTTTTAATAGTATGCCTTTTTTAACATCAATAGTTTAAATGTTGTTGGACAATGTGGACTTCTACCCATTCTCTACATGCCCTACCTAGAATTATTATCCATTTCTATGGCTTTTAAAATCCTATATAATGTAAGACAATCAATGATAAGAAAGTTAACTCTCCTGCAGAACTTCACATGCAGGAGCTACTATTATCTCCATGTTATAAATGGGAAATCTGAGGCATGGTGAGGATAAGTTACTGACATAAAACCAAAACACTATTAGAAGGTGGAACCAAAGAGGCTTATAAACAAAACAAGACAAATGAAAGAACACAGAATGCCTGGTTCTAAACCCAATTTCCTCCATGTCCATTCATCTTAAATCATCCATTCCAAGACTGAAATTCTCATTTTACTTCACTGCTTTCCTTTATCCAAAATGCCAAGAGTGATGATTATGACTAATTACTTATTTGCTGTCTCTTACCTCCACGTCCACCCTCGATATATTCCTTTTGTTTGCTGGGGCTGAACCTCTGAAGACTGAATTCCTAACACTCCTTTATCCTTAAATTCTTTTTAGGTCTAGACAAATGGAAGCCATAGTGGATATGTCAAATAGGGAGAACAAACGTCTTATTTTAGAGCTCCTTGGCTTCCCTTCAATAGAAGCAGAAAGTAGACTCAGCCCCTGCCATCCTTGAACACTGTCTGACATTAGATTTGCTGAGTCCCCTCAGATGGACTAGCAACAACTAGGGAGGACCCTCCTCAGAGGTCAAGTGTCAAGGTCTGCCCTAAAAGAATGAATGCCAGGCCAGTAGGGTTTGTCATCAAAATCCTACGTTCTGATTATTCATTCTACTATTTAACCATTGAGGTGTAAGCTATTTCCTGCAACTATCAATTAGGGATGACTTCAATATATTCCTTTTTCTCTTACAGCCTGCCGACCTCTAGTAACCAGGGACGGGTCTTAATTTCTTTTGACTTAAAATATTTACTATGTTTTCTGTTTTCCTGATTGAACCTTAACTGATACCTTAAGGGTGACATGGCCTTAGAATGATTCTCATTTCTACCATCGACTCACAATATCAAAGCCCTACCAACCACACCTGGATTGTTTCTCTTCAGTCTGTTCCACCCCCTAACTTTTTCAGTCATTGTCTTAATTTATATCATTTCTGATCAATCATGTAGATCATATCAATCTTTTAATTGAAGATTTCCAACCATTATCCTCATATCACTTAAGAATATGCTTTATACTGCCCTCCATAATACTAAATAAAAAGGAAAGACATGAGAAAACCATAATTATAATTGACTTATCCTGATCCACAGCATAAATTTAAATCTTAGTAGGGAATGTGAGGTCTTTTCCCACCGGCTGCATCTGATATCTATCCCTCTTACTGTACGTGCCAACCATACTAGGATTCTCTCTAAAATCCACTTCTATTTTTGGCTAGCATATATACTAATCCTTTGAGAGCTAACAGCAATGTCCCATCAAAAGAGTAAGTCTCAAGATTCTCTCTGCTTCCACAGAACCATATGTCTACCTTTGCACTTATTACTTTTGTATTTTCCAATCCATATTTCACGACTGTCTGTGATAGGGATAGCTCGCATGTTCTTCAGTCTCTGTAAGCCTCAAACTTCACAGCAGACTTTAAGTACTAAAATATGTTCCATGAATAAGCTAATGACTGTCGTGGTTATTTTATTAATTACTCAGGGATTGAAAAATAAAGAATTAATGAGGGAGATTGTGGTTTATATACGCCAGCGTTCACCTACTCTGGCTAAACACATTCTCAGAAATGGTAACCGCTGATACCTGGAAAATGTCAAAACTTTATTTGATCTAGGATCTTCCATCAAGTAGTACTGCTTCCTTTTCAGCTGTATTTTTAGCCACGCCAACTACAAGACCTTGACGCCAATAAAATGTCTTTCTTCTATTACATCTCTCTTGACTTTATATCTTTTTAGTGGCTATTATCTGTTTGGAATTGTGGGTTATGTTACATTAACTAATGGCTAAAATCAACAGAATGATCCTATAGACAGATTATGTCTCAAAAAAGGAGTGGTAGTTGCACAGTTCAGTTGCTGATCTACTCGTTAAAGACACAGAACAGTCATATGAGCATAACATAAAGTAAATGAATATTAGTGAGCTGAGGATCAGAAGAGTGACCAAAAACTATGAACGGAACTCATTACTTATTATGTTTTGTCAGATTTTCCACTTGTACTGTCTTTATATCACTCTGAAACTTTGAAGCAAAGTTAAACAAGAAAAGGAATGGTTTGCCTTTCACCATTTAGATGTAACGGCAAATTTTCTGCAACACTTAACACCTCCCTGAATACGAGAGTTGATTCAGTTGATGAGAGTTTCTAGGAGGAAATTTGTTCTTCCCTCATCACCCTTACCTGGGTTTGTTCTCCTAAGAGACCAAAAGGCAATTTCAGATTTGCATTTCATCACCATAACTTTAAGCCTGATTTAACTTTTTCCCCTCTAGGTTTGTTATCCCTAGTTAAAAATGTCAGATTCAATTTCATTTTTTTTTTTAATTTTTGTCAGGCTGCCTTCAAAGTCTGTAGTTGCTCTGGTTAATAAATCACATAGTTGTGATTTTTAAAGTACTGTATTATAATGGAAAATAGGGAGATACAAAATATAACTGCAATGCCAAAAGAAAAGTCTAAAATAAGTAGTACACAGAAGCCTGCAGATGCCTAGATTTTATATAGAAGCACCCAGTTTTATCTGTATAAAATTATCATTACATCCTGAGAATTGTATCTCACGAAAAGCCTACTATTCAGTTTACCAGATAATTTAATTACTTGAAATTATTCATTTTACTTTTCTTAAAAAAGATTTTATTTATTTATTTAAGAGAGAGAGAGAATATGAGTGGAGAGAGGAGCAGAGAGAGGGACAAGCAGACTCCACACTGAGCATGGAGCCTGATGTGGGGCTTAATCCCACAACCTTGAGGTTCTGACCTGAGCTGAAATCAAGAGTTGGAAGCTGAATCAATTGAGCCACCCAGGCACCCCTCATTATTTACTCTTATCATAAAAAAAGACTTAGATGTTGAGTGTATAAATATATACATTATTGGAATGCATTTATATGATTCATATTTTTTTACAAAATATCCTATGATGTCTGTACCCACCTGATAAAGATACTATTGTTCTTCTTAATGATGAATTTCATTGTAGAGTATTAAGTTGTAGCACATTCTAACATTTGTTAATTATAAAGATCTCAGGAGGGTCCCTGGGTGGCTCAGTGGTTTAGCATCTGCCTTTGGACCAGGGCGTGATCCAGGAGTCCTGGGATCGAGTCCCACCTGGGGCTCCCTGTGTGGAGCCTGCTTCTCCCTTTGCCTGAGTCTCTATTTCTCTGTGTCTCTCATAAATAAATAAATGAAATCTTTAAAAAAACAAAATAAAGATCTCAGAAAATTATCTGTGAAGTTACACACTATACCCCTGGAATCAGAATTTATTACATTTAATCAGTGTGAGCAAAAGAATTATATAAAATTATAAATATGGCAAAACTCCTTGACCATATAGATAGACTCTTTGGAACATCTGTAGTTGAGTATTTTAGTATATTTCAGTCAATAAATAAATATGTTATCTTTAAGATAATTTGTTTTCTCCAAAAGTTTAAGAATGCCAAAATATTACATATTTTTAAATTCTGATAAAGGAAAACTATAAATTTATATAGATGGATAGATGGATATGCATATATCTAAATACACACACATATATTCTAATTCATTATTTGACAAGTTAAAGAGGACATATTTTCAAGGAGTTCACATGTAGGTTTATCTTTGATATTTAATGTATAATGTATCATGAGGCCTTTGTGAATATTGAATCTCTCTTACTTAACCACTTAAAGGGAGATTTGCAGGTTCCTGAAACTGAAAAAAATATGGGAGTTTCCAAACTTCTAATAATTTGACTTCCAGTAAAGTCAAAAGCCAGTTGATGGGGATCCCTGGGTGGCTCAACAGTTTAGCACCTGCCTTCGGCCCAGGGTGTGACCCCGGGGTCCTGGGATCAAGTCCCACATCAGGCTCCCTGCGTGGAGCCTGCTTCTCCCTCTGCCTGTGTCTCTGCCTCTCTCTCTCTCTCTCTCTCTCTCTCTCTCTCTGTGTGTCTCTCATGAATAAATAAATAAAATATTTTTTAAAAAGCCAGTTGAAACAAGATGATTAGAAATGTGTTAAAACAGTACATAATATTGTACTGTTATAGGACAACATGGATATTTAGCTTTCTTCCTGGAAGATATGGTCATCTGTTAATCTTCTAAGTCAAGTGACAGATGAATACAAATCTGTTTACATGCGAAGTGAGAGACTGGCAAGCAGGGTGCTGTTTACAGGGTTTGTTTTGTTTGTTTTTGGATACAATTTTCCTTCCTGATGTTTATCTCAACAATGTTATTTTGAGAGATCCCAGAATATATGTTCATAATAGACGATATTTACAGTGCTTAGCAATTTGCTAGATTATATTCTGATTTTTTACATATATTAACTTTTGAAATAATTATAAAGGACTATTAGACAGCAACCACCTTTATCTCTATTTTACAAACAAGAAGCTGAAGCACAGACATGTGAAGTTGTCCTCCACAATCACACAGCTAATACGTGGGGGTGGAGGGGTGGCTAGGGGGCTGGTCTAGAAATTAAATACAGTGATTCTAGGATCTTAGTTCTCAGACATTTTCTATTCTCTCAATGAATATTAAATTTGTAGTTCTAGAAAAAATATATCAACTGTACCAACCCAGAGAAAAATAATTCTGACTGAAATCAGAGTCTTATACACTTAAAAAACAGTAAAATACCAACAGGTGGGTTTCAACATTCTATTTTTTATATGTTTCAATTCCTATTAAATAGAATTTGAACAAAAGATAATATTTCTACAAAAAAATCACCAGATGGAATATGCATGGGGCACTTGATCAGAATGTAAATGCAGGTTTGAATCCTATATTTCTTCATGATCTAAAGCATGGTTGGTTATTTACTCAATTCATAGGTACCTCATCCACAAAATCCTTGAATCACAGCATTAAAAAAATAAAACTTATCTTATTTTTTTAATATTCTCAGTTATTTATTTGAGAGAACACAACGGGGAGGAAGGGACTGAGGGAGAGAGAGAAGCAGACTCTCCGCTGAGCAGGGAGCCCTATGCAGGACTCAGGACCCTGAGGTCAAGACCTGAGCCAAAGGCAGGTGTTCAATCAACTGAGCTACCCAGGCGCCCCAGAATTGCAGGACTTTTAAAGTCATCTGAAGTTTTGCCAAATTAACTTCAGGAAGCCATGCCAAGTGTTCAGCAGCACCACACTTTGTGTATCTTAAGTGAGCCGTGTTTCTGTGCGGAAACAATGGTTTGACGGCACGATGTGAAAATGATAATCAGGATTCACTTACCCCAGCTTCAACTCCCTCGCAGTACACAGCCTTTTTATAACCAGAACTTTCAGTAAATGAATACAACTTCATACATAATAAATCAAAATATCAGAAGGAAATAATCAAGTAGAAAATAATGGAATTTCCCACTAGTTCAAATTTTAAGTGTCGTACCAATACTCCTAAGAAGCTCAACCTTGCCAGATACCCGTGACATGAAAATTAAGACTCTAAAAGTTATCGTTGAAAGAAACAGAAAGTCTCCTTGTGCAAATACCACTCACAGTGGCAACGATCATGATTTTGTCCTAAGGCATGTAGCCAATCTTGCTATTTGCTATTGCTGAGTCCTGGGATTTTGGCATGACATTTAGTTCTGGCAACTATTAAAGCCAGAAAACTGTATGAATGTTTAGAGAGCAAAATTTATCACATGTAGGATAAATGTATAAAGGGAATATTTAAATGCAAGATTAGAAAATCAGCAACGGAGTTCTAGAACCAGATGACTCCCTCCCTCCCCCCCCCAAAAAAAAAATATAGAACCAGATGACTTATTCACAAGATCTAAAGGAATACTTAATTTATTTTTCTAAAACGATGTCAAACATTTCATGAAATTAAAAAAAAAAATCTTGAGACGTGTAGACCTTCTTGACTGTTTTCATGTAAACACATCACCCTTTGCCCTGTTTTTTAGTTAATGGTAAGAATTAAGAAATTGGGATCTTTTAAAAACATCAGATTTTGAGGCGTAGTGAATTGAACATAAAGCTTTGGATCAGCAATCAGAATATAATTGCCATCTCTTTTGCTTACAAACTATGAATTTCAGAAATAATAAGTAACTTGAGTAGACGTATCCTTGACTGGATATGAGAAATTTCCCCAGCACTCTGCTCACATTCCAAAAGAATATGATAACACCTGCTTTATGTGACATGTCATGCAAAATTCAGCATCTCAGGAAATATTGTAATTGAAAGTGCTTTGTAAACTAGTAAGTGCTATACAGATGCAGGTGATTATTATTACTCATTTATGGTATTTCATATTAAAAATGAAATTATACATACAGACAAGGGGCTCATGAGACTATAAAAGCACCGCTTTTCTCATGATCTGAAATGAAGTGCATTCATTATCGTCATTTACCTCCATCTAATTGTATTAGATTTCAGGGCCACTGTAACAAGATCCCACGAACCGGGCGGCTTAAAAGCAGAAATTGATTGCCTCACAATTCTGGAGGCTAAGAACCAGAAATCAAGGTATCAAGAGACCCGTATGCCCTGTGAGGCCTGCAGGTGAGAATCCTTTCTTGCTTCTAAGAGCTTCTGATATTTGTCAGCAATCCTTGGCTGTTCCCGGTTTGCACATGCATCGCCCCAGACTCTGCCTCTGCCCTTGCACGGCCTTCTTCTCCCTGTGTGCCTTTGCCTTCGCAGCATGTTGTCTTCTTGTCATAAAGGATATTGTAAGGATTAGGGCCTGCTCTAATGACCTCATCTTAAGTTGATTATGTCTGAAGAATCCTATTTTTAAATAAGGTCATATCAAAAAAAAAATAAGGTCATATCTACAGAGGCAGGGGTTAAGACTTCAATATACCTTATGACAGTATTTAAAAAGAAGAGCTGGAAAGAACATTTAGGCAGGTGAAGGGCAATCCAATGAAATGGGAGAAAGCTTGGACTTGATTCCAAAAGTACTTGGGAAGTAATTATAGATAGTACTGTAGGATGGTAGCATGATGCGAAAATATTTTGAGGGCACTGGATATAAATGTGCATTAGGAGTTAAAACTCAGACACAGAAAGTGCAAGACGGAGGCTACCGCATTAACCTAGGGATAGCATGTACCTGCGAACTGCGTGCTGTTTCCTGGATTCACACAGGGGAGTGCCCCAGGGTATTAGAAATATCAAATTAAAATTAGAATATCAAATTCTAAGCGAAACACAGGGACATCTGTAAGAAGCCCACCAATCAACTAAGCTTAGGATGTATCGACACATTTCTCTAGTGAACAGAGCTATTATGTTTTGGCTTTACGACTGCTGGGGAAAAAAAAAAAAACAAACTACTTAAACACTGGTATAGTGAATAAACCCAGACGGTTTAGAAATCTACAGCATATTAATTAAATTTTTAGAAATGTATTTTTACTTCTTGATTTGTAGCTAAGTATAATTTTATATGTCTTCACCACCTTCCTCAGCATATAGATTATTCTTAATTGCAAATCCAGGGTGCCTGGGTGACCCAGCCACTTAAGTGACCAACTCTTGATTCCAGCTCAGGTCATGAACTCAGGGTAGTGGGGTTGAGCCAGAACCAGGCGTTGGGCTACAAACTCAGCAGGGAGTCTGCTTCTCTCCTGATCCCTCCCCCCACATCCCTTCCCTGCTTGCTCTCTCATTCTCTCTCTCTCTCTTTCAAATAAATAAATAAAAATTTGATTGTAAGTCCGCATTGTTTTATGTTGCACTGGTATAAACTAGTCATCTCTCTCTTTTTTTCTTCTGTTTTTTTTTTTTTTTTTTTAGATTTAATTTATTTATTTATTCATGAGACACAAAGAGAGAGAGGCAGAGACGCAGGCAGAAGGAGAAGCAGGCTCCATGCAGGGAGCCCGACGTGGGACTAGATCCCGGGACTCCAGGATCACACCTTGGGCCTAAGGCAGGTGCTCAACCACTGAGCCACCCAGATGTTCCCTCTTCTGGTGTTTTTGATGATGAAGACTAGGGAAATGCCTTTTTGCCCATATTCAGTCATCTCTAGCTTTTATGAATTTTATTTCACTACCATCAGGTCTTTTTGGAATTTGTAAAGACCAGTTCCAATAGTAACATTGTTATTTTTCTATTTTAATTTTTCCCATTAGCTTTCAATTTTCTAATTTAACATACATACTGCATATTACTACAAGAACTACTTGATTGCTGGGTCAACTCTAACACACTTACCTATGTTAATAATGGACATGAACATGATAAATAGATGTTTGGTTATGATCTGTGCATCTTTACAACAAATCTAATGGATTAAATATATCTAAAATCTAAAAAAAAAAGTTGTTGATTCTAAGATCAATAATGTCCCCATTATTTCCCTTTTCTTTCCCATTAGTAAGGTAACTAACCAAATGTGGGTTCTCACAATGATTGCCCATAACATTTAAAATAGTTTCCTCTTTGAGCTTCCTATTTTTCCATGGATATATGCAATGCTTGCCCATAGATACCTTTCCCTCCTGCCATCAGAGAAAACAACAATAATAGCAGAGCTGTCAACAGTGATCAAAAGAAATAGAATAACGAAAATCAGTAGTTTTATTTTACAGTCTTGCACTTACATTTTCCCCATGTATTTGCATACATTGCTACCATATATGGAGCTTTAACTGAAAATCAAGTCGCAGTATCTGTCCTTCCTAATACAAGGAAGCCTCAGTTGTTCCCTTGCACTTCTACCTCTACTGTTTGCTATTTCTGGTTGGCACCACGTCTCTCCATCAGGGCCTCTTAACCAGGACTGTCCTTACCCCTGGGCAAGAGTAACCCCGCTCTGAGCCCCCCGACTTGGGATCAGCTCTGGCACTCTTCCAGAAAGCACTTCTCATAATAGGATGAGGAGTCCAAGAAGCTACAGAGATGAATTCATGATGGGTCTACACTATATATCTAGATCACATAGAATCTGACAGGACAACAGAAAGAATGAGGAAACACCAAGGCCAAGATTTTGCCAAAGAAAAGGTCACTGAACTCTTTAAGAAAAAATTCTAATTGCACTTCATAAAAAGATACTAAACAAATATCATCATCAAGTCTGCATAAATTCATCTAATCCTCACAAAATCTCTGTGGTCTAGATACAGTTATTGTCCTCATTGTACAGAAGAAAATGGAAACACAAAATTTTATACAGCTTGCCAAAACCATACATGGATTTTCATTCAGCGAGTGTGGCTCTCTATCAACAGCTAAGCAATATGGTCTCTAGAAATAAGCCTTAGAAAAAAAGAAATGTCGTCTCTGTTTCCTCGTTTGACTGGAGCGTAAAGTAGCAGGAAAGGAAACAGAAGGAAATGTAACAAGAAACAAACGTAAGGAAAAGGAACAAGATCACTCTAAGGGACGAAGTACAAAAAATTACATTTTTTAAAACTGAGATTAATTTGCCTATCTTGGTTCCCAAGAAGTATGGCACTCTGTTTTTCAATAGTGTGCTTGTCAACTGTATAATTAAGAGCATGATTTCAGAAAAACATGGACTTAGCCTCCAGGTTTATTCCTTTAATAAAGAGCCTCACAAGTAACTAGAATTGTGCATTTTTCTGACACCTCTTTCAGCATTCTGATTTCCTTGGAGTCATTTATTGCTGAGTTTGACTTATTTTTAAATCTCACAAATAAAAGTATAGCAAAGTAAATATGATTCCCTTTTTTGATAAGATGATGATGATGATGATGATGATGATTTCCCATAGATTTATTCTGGTTATTTAAGTAATTTATTTGAAAAAAAACCCTGTTAATCAAGCTCCTTTGATGGCCATTTCATCAAAGCTCTATATTACATAATACTAGAAATGTTTCTTTTGTGATTTTTGGATTAGAAAGTTATGAGGTTAGCCAAATTTTGTTTGAATGATAAAAATCATTATTCCAGAGAAGGATTTGCTTCTACTTTCATACTAAGTCTTTATTAAATAATGCACATTTTCTGTAGTATCGGGTTCTGTTTCAAAATTGCAGAAGCTCCACTGTCACAGGAGATAAATTAAGGTGTCTTTTAACCAGGCCCTTATGACTTTCAGATTCTCTAAAAACTAGTTCCAATTTTGAACGTATAAAATTACTTTGGCAGATAGTACCCTCATTCTTGTTTCTAGAAATATAGGTCAAGTATTTAATCATCAGGCAACCACAGGTATTTAACAGGCTCATATTTTTCATGATAATAGAAAACCCTAGGGTTGTTTTGTTGCAGAACAGGTTATATTATACCTAGTTCAAGTAATTGTAAAATGTTATCATATTCAGAATATTTGAATTTGTGTTGGATAGGGGACCTTTATATCTCATACTGTTTTTGTATTTTTATATTTTAAACCAAATAGCAAGAATATGTTGCTAATGGATCTAGGAGTGTGCACCACTAATTTGGATTTTGGCTAGAGAAAATTCTTTTACTTTTTTATTTTAAGTTTTCACTTATTACAAAATCAATTTGTACTGGATAAGCTATCATTAATATTGATTTGTTATTTTCTGCTAAACATATTCTATTCACATGCCTTTGGTTAAAACTTCGCTGACATAATGAAAAGCATTCTTTTTAATTAAAGAACAAGCAGTGCCTCTTTTTTTTTTTGATGAATGCTTCAAATTAGGTTATAAAAGCTTGCCAAAAATTTTCCATTGTAAGTTAACTTTTTTTTTCCTAATTTGCAAGAGTTTGTTTTGTAATGACTATACAGCATTTATCGGGAAAATGGCAATGCTTCTGAATATTCTGTTGAGTCATAAACATTCATTCTAATGGATAAACATACATTCATTCGTGATACACTCTCCCTCTGATTTCACTCCCTTTCACTCTCTTCCGTGCTTCCTGCCCTCAGCCCCACACTGTCCTTCCAGCTACTTCATAAGCATATGAGGTAAAGCTTTTGTATTAACAAGAAACCTTCTTTTTACTGAGAAGAAATCCTCCACTATTCGGAGAGCTCCTTTGCCACTTCCTTCAGGTCACTTTTCAAATGTCACCTCATCAGTGAAATCTTTCTGGAAAATACTATTATAATGCATGCCCAAAAATTCATTGTCTAAATCCTTACCTTATGCAATCTTTCCTTCGCAACTTTTATCATCTCTTCTGACAAACTGTTTTTCACAACTAGAAGTCAATCTCCCCTGAAAGAGAATAATACTGACTCTGTTCCAATCACTGCTGTATTCTGACACCTAGGAAAAATGCCCAGTATAGGGTTGTCTTAATAACTATTTGTTGAATAAATAGATACATATGAACCATCTTCTTCTTATGTGGGAAAATAGTAGATTAAAAGAGATAAGAAAAAATAAAAAAATAAGAGAGATAAGATTTACATCATATCTCAGCTATATTCATCAACATTGCCTCCACAACCACCACCACTACTACCTCTCATCCCAAACACACACAGAGATGCACACTGAGTACTTGCTAACCTCCAGAAACCCATAGGTTCACTACAGACCTAATAGTGGTGAATGAAGGATGGTAGAAAGGCGCTAGTTTTCCGTAAAGAGTGGTGAGCACATAGGAACGTGGAGTAGAGTACTTTCTTCTCTCACAGAGAATTATGAAGGCAGTAGGGGTTCATTAGAGTTCCCTGTGATGTAAAGTGGCAGAGAAGCAGTAGCTATAAGACAGCATGCATTTGGTGTGGAAAGAATGAGTGAATTTCCATGGGCAAAACAGATGCTGACAGAAGCTGGTATGGCCTGAACTACCTTGAAACTCCACTGGGCGAGAATGTCTGATTTAGATGCAAAGGAGAAGGTTTTATACTGGAATATAGTAGACTTGGAAATACCTGAAAGTAAGTTGTTACTGCCATGAAGAAATCTTTTAATTGTAAATAAATACAAGAATATGGGATCTGTCCATGGTCCTGTCTGGCGGAAGGTCAGATGCCAGAAAATGGTTGTAGGAAGTGGTGGGAGAAAAATAAAGGGTTTGAGATCTTCTGGACTGAACAAATTCAATAAACTTTTTTTATACCCATGTTGCACACCTTGCATCAAAAAGTATTTGAGTCTGAAATATGTTTATAAATGGTAAGTAATAGCAAATGTTAAGACAGCAAGATCTGCATATACACACACACACACAGGCCTTTGGAGAGCTAAAATCTGATACTTAAATGGATATTTTTACATTTATTCACACTACTAAATGAACTATTTTAAGTAAAAGTCTATAAAGCAGTTGGAAATATCTGTCACTGTCATGAATAAGAACCAAATTATATTTGACAATCTATGTTTCAGCTTCATAGTGATCTTGGGTGATTATTATAATCAAAAGCAAGTGAACGATATGTTAACTTTACTAATATATTGTTTGTTCAGATGAATCACTTCTATATTGATGTGATTTATGCCATAGATACACTGCAATTAGAACATTTAGCTCTTGATAGAGTTGCTGGAAGATTTTTCAAAAGTGAAGTAATTATCATTTTAAGGGAAATTCTCAGTTTAAGATCATAAAAAAAATAAAGCTTTAAAAACAGACTTTCTAAAATCACTTCTTAAAAAATGGATCTTTTCTTATTGCTTAAATTAGACTCTTTAGTAAACCAAGAAATCAATATCAAACATATTACCATTTGTACCTCTTTAAACAACTGTAATAAATCATATATTGTTATAAAGGAGCAGTATTACTTACTGTCATAATCTAAAAATATAGTCAGGCTACTGAAAATATCTAGATTATTATGGTGGTACCAATAGAGGAGACAAATACAGGATATGAGTTTTACCAAACTAAAGTTATGGAGTTGGATTTTTTTTTTCTTTTGTAATACGTAAAGAATATGTGTTGAAATATATTTGGTAAGTTTACTTATTAGAAAATTATTTATATAGCTATGTATTTCCTACCTATATTTTATTCTTTTTATCCATTTTATAATGATTTGTTAGTAGAGTCTACTTCTATAGATGGGAACGAGAAAGGAGAAACATCACACAATTTATTCTAAATTATATTAGTCATCAGGCAATTAGTTCAATAAGAAAGCAACATAGTGAACTCTATTTTTTTTCATTTTTAAATCAATCATTTAATCTTCATACTCAATGCACACAAAGTGAAATTCAGCAAGGAAAGATGCATGTTTCATGTTTATTTTTGATAATAACTTAACCTAGGAAGTACTTATAAAACATGCAATACATAAAGATGCTGTAGTATATACTTTGCATATTATCAAAGGTTGAATCATTCCGGGGTTCTTCCCTAATAAATTTACAATATTAGCAGAGAGACAAGTTATTCACATACCAATTTAAAAAACACGATACCAATGAATGCCATATGAAAATATGAGAAGTCCCAAAAGTAGGGTAGTGACATTATATTTGCAAATACATTATAAGAAGAGATAGTGCAAATATTTCTAATATGTGCAAACGTCTTATTTCCCTTGAGACCTCCTAGGAAGAATGTCCTCTTTAAATGTCATTCCCTCCCCCCACATCAGATGATTCGGGTTGCCATTCTGTACTAGGTTGGTTTCTAACCATTTATACCATCTGTCTTTTAAATATTCAGCCTTCTTCACCATTAACAACTTGATGGTTTCCCTATAGCTGAGAGTCTGCGTGCCGAAAATGAATGCATAAAATAAACATTTCCTTCATTCTTCACCCTCTTTAGGCACCACCATCTATCTTGTCTTTTCTCTTAAGAGTATTTTGCTTTTATATATGTAGCTCAGACTCCCCGCTTGCTGTTTAACTGCTGGCGCTCCTGTCCTCAAGACCCACTAAAACTATTCCATATAAATAACCAACCTGTCATTTTACAACTCGAGGTCTCCATATTCCCTCCCAACCTGCTCCACTTTTCTTCTATGTTCTCTGGTGCATCCCTCTCAGTCACTTTCCTGATTTTAACTGAATTACAGCCACCACATTTCTCCAAGCATGCACACACACACACTTTCTTCATTAGCCTCCTCTAATATACTTAAATTCTTATATTCGAGTCACTGTCTAGATGTAAGCAATTGTCAGTGTCTCCCTTACTCTGCTCCCCCCAGGGCCACGGTTCTCTTATTCATTTCCTACTCTCTTGACTCAGCTACATCCTACATATTTACCAGCTCCTCCCCTCATGTTGTCCTCCATTTCCATACAAATCAAACCCATGATTGGTAAGAACCAATCCCATTTTTGACAATACTGTCAACTTACTGGTTCTATTTTGCCCTTCCTCTCCTTTGCATGACCCTTGATGTAATCACTGTCCTATTTATGTGGCTCCTACAACTGAGTTTTCTATTATAATTTATAAAAAACCACACACATTCAGTGTCTATTAGCAAAGTTCTGTGTTGCAGCATCAATGCAACTCTTAAAACTGTGTTGAAATCTTTTATTTCTCTAGACAGCATTCTACCCAATTCAATTGTTCCCAGTATTTATTTCAAGCATTCTACTTTCCACAGTGTCCTAACCCAATGTGTAGTCACACATGCCCAGGATACGACTGAGCTCCTATTTCATGACATTAGAAGTTATTAAGTTGTAAGAATCAATTCCCACCCAACTCACACAAATTTAGCAATGTCTATTCCAACCTGGTTTCCTCCACTTTACATCCTCTCTCCCATTGATCTTTCTACCATATTTTGAAACCTCTTCATTCACATCTCAGCGATATAAAAGAGCAATTGTTTTCTCCATTTCCTATATGCCAACCCTTTCTCCATTATGCTCTTTTTGCTGAGTGTTGAAACATATTCAGATTTCTTCCATCTAACTAAACAAGAAATCCAAAAACCTTTTAATCTTATTTTTCTCTCTAGTCTTTTCTTTCTTTGCCATAGGCATCACTCCTTCCATTTAGCTTTCATTTCACTCTTAACCCATTGAAATCTGGCTGAATAATCCTCACCATTCGGAAAACATTGGTTTTCTAAGATCAACAAATAATTTCTTTACACTGAGTCTAAACTATCAAGACATATATATTTTTTGACTTTCTACAATAGTTGACAGTATTTTAAATTGTTGTAAATAATCTCTCCTTGGCTTTAATATCAAAAATTCCTTTGTTTGGTTTTCTTCCTATCTTTTGGTTATTTCTTATTGATCTCTTCAATTCGTCTTTTAGCTAACCCTGTCTCCAGCTCTCGCAAATGTCACATTATCTGCCCACTTCTCCCTATTTTCTTTTTTCTTTCTTTCTTTTTTTTTACTTTAAGTTCAACTAGCCAACATATAGCACATCATCAGTTTCAGATGTAACTGATGCATAAGTTTTCTATAATTCATCTTCTATTAGCTAGAAATTTTTATGTTCAAATAGATGAAAAAGACTGTCGGTCCAGTGGCTGGTTTAATGAGTTCTTTTAAAATGCTCTTTTTCACAGTAACAGAAACTAGTCTTTCTCATCAATTGTGTAGCCACATGTCTGATGAAGGACATATATTTAAGGAGCTTAAGTTAGGTTAATTCATCTTTATATAGGATTCTAAGAATAGCCTGATAAATGGATAGCTGAATAGTTGAACAACAATCTTTATTCCAAATATGGAGGACTTCGTCTTTCAATGTCTTTGCCATAACAGGATAATGATGGGAATATGGTAGAGAATAAACCTGGGACATATTACAAAGTTTGTCAAGAACCCAAAGCTTTAATTTTAGGTATGAATATATAAGACCAGATTGCTGATTAAAAAGTTAACCCAGAATTTATAATCATGTGTTATATGTTGAAGACAGAAAAAAGGTTATTATTATTGCAGCCTATTGTGGGCTTTACATAAACCCCACCTAGAAAATTTAATGTTTTGTATCATTAAATATTCTCAATCACACACACACACACACACACACACACACACACACACACACACAAATAATCCCAATCACCACAAAGTCCTACAGCCCTAAAGATATGTTCTAATTATAATTAGTGAATGGGGAAGATCTGCTCCCTAACCTCTTTCATTTAAGACCAAGGGTTATTTCAGCTAAAATATAAAGCCAGGAACTAAACAATGTTTTCTTCATGATTGATGCTTTCTGATACCCTAAGAACATCTTTATTTTGGTCAATTAATAGATTTTCTTGAAATTATTATTTATTATTAAAATAGTTATTTTTCTATTTCAGTAACCACATTTTATTCCCTATGAAGACTATTTGAAGTTGTTAATATATCTGATGGGATCATCAGATTTACCAACAGTTACAATTGTAGCATTTTCATTTTCAATTTAGTGCTTTTTTTCTTTTCTTTTTTATTTTTTCTCCAACTGTTTTTTTTTTCTTTGGACTAGATTCTTTTTTTCTCCCTTAGTTATGTATATTTTTATTTGGTTGTATTTCTGGGCAAGGAGCCCAGACTGGTATAACTTTTGTTTGTTCCTTGCACAGTGTCCCAGATTCTGTTTTGAGAGGAGCATTATAAATTAATAATATGATTACAGTGTTACTTCCATGATTTATTTTCAGTAGAATCCAGCACATTAAGGTATATTATTATTCACAGAACTTAACTCTGAAAAAGGATACAGTTTGTTTAGTTTCTAGGCATTGCACTTATAAGCATCTTTTTTTTTTTTTTCTTTAGGATGTCAATTATACCATTATGTCTTTTAGGAAAGTGAAACAGAACTGGTGAGTTTTTCTAATCTTATTAGGCCCTAAAGTTATGATCCAGGTCACATAATTTTCCTTCATTAGGAATAATACTTTCCATTCATGTCTCTGCTAATAATTGTAGGTGCATAACATGAAGCCCCTTGTGGATGAGTGTGGGACAAGGAGAGATCCACTGCACTAGAAATCAGGGCACATGAAATATAGCTCTACATTGTCCACCAAGGTACTGAAGGACTTAGGGAAATGGAATGGATAACTCTCAGCCTATAAAATACTGGTAACACTTTAAAACATTTTCAGAATCCAATATTCCCATTTCCTTTGACACAACCTAAAATGACTTGATATCTCTACTTCAGGGGCTAGCATAGCTGGGCTTCCTAACATAGGGATTTATTACTCCTTAAACCATCTTGAGGGTTACAAGCAAAAGTAAGCTCTAGTTTTCCATTAGTGACTGATAATCATGTTGTGTCACTTTGTAATCTGCTTAGCTATGATGAGGTCTTCTTTGGTGTGCTCACATATCCCCTATATGACTTCATTTAATATACTTCTGGGATGATGATGATGATGATGATGATGATGATGATATTTTAATTGTGTTCTACTTGATTCTTCAGGTTTGTTCAATTTAACAAAGTGAGTTTGATCATTCCAAGTCTTCTGGAGATTGGTTGCTTTATTTTCTACTTCACACTGTGAACTGGAATCCCAAGGTTTCCAAAATTTCCAAAATTTGTCTCTTTTCTCTCAACAGAAAAGAAAAATACTCTTAGAATCCTAATGCTTTGTTGAGAAATTATCCATCTTGATGACACAAATGTGATAAAAAGGTACAGAGAAGGAAAAGGGAGATGAAAAAAGTATGTCTTAAAATACTCTCATTCATGTGAAATGATTGTTCAATGCACTTAGCAAGAGATTCATAACAGAGGGCAGAACAACTATTTGGGTTGTGTTTCAGGTTTCTTAGCATTAGTAGGTCTGATAGTGAGCTCCGTCCATCCGTGACTACTACAGCCTTTTGGTTAAATCTATTTTATATACAAAAATGTCAGTTGTATACAAAACTTATAATCATAATTGCACAATAAGTGAGCCATTTTAAAATTGAATAACTTAAAAAAAAGTCAAAATTGAACTTTAGGGGGTTTAGTTCCCCCTAGTGGTAACTAAATAATCAGAATTCACTGAAATTCATAAAACCCTCAAAAAGCAGGTTCAAGTCACCTTAGGAATCACTTAATAATCCCATCAATTTAGAAATTGTTAAACAAGGCCTAGAGAATCAAAGTCTGAAAAGATTAAAAAGTTGCATAATAGAAGAAAGAATTCTTCTTACTTTCAGTTAGTTCTTATTGAGAATAAAAAAATATTTTGGCTAATTTATTTCAGATTAAGGCTAAATATTTTTAATATCAAAATTTTAATATATTTGTTACTGTATTTTAAAAATTAAATTTATAGTAGTAAGAATTTTTAAGTCACATTGATTGATCTCTATTGTTAAAAAAGAGTAGGTACTAGAATGTCAAGAGTAAAATAGTAATATGCTAGCTTACCAATAATAAACACTTAGGTGAACTCTTCCAAGACTTTGTTTTCCCTTAGGGTATCTGAGTGGCTCAACTGGTTGTCTGACTCTTGATTTCAGCTCAGGACATGATCCCAGGGTCCAAGGATAGAGCCCTGTGTCAGGCTCCTTGATCAACCAGGACTCTGCTTGAATTTTCTCTCTCTAAACCTCTGCCCCTCACCTCACTCATGGATACTCTTTCCTTCTCAATCTTTCTCTCTTTAATAAATAAATAAATACATCTTATTTATTTATTTATTTATTTATTTATTTATTTATTTATTTAAAGACTTTAGGGGCATCCAGATGGCTCAGTTGTTTAAGTGTCTACCTTTAGCTCAGGTAATGCTCTCAGGGTCTTGGTATCAAGACCCACATCAGGCTCCTGGCTCAGTGAGGAGTATGCTTCTCCCTCTGCTCGCCCCTTGCTTTCTTGCTCTCTCTCAAATAAATAAGTAAAATATTTTAAAAAATAAATGTGAATTTAAAAACGACTTTGTTTTCCTAAACATGATCATAAAAATTTCACAATCTATAAGACTAAATGGCAAAATGAAAAAAAAATGAGCAAAGCAATTCTAAAATGATTTCATTAAAATATTTGAGTCTTGGGATGCCTGGGTGGCTCAGTGGTTGAGCATCTGCCCTTGGCTCAGGGGTCCTCGGTTCGAGCCTTACATCGGGCTCCTTGCAGGAAGCCTGCTTCTCCTTCTGATCTGTGCCTCTGCCTCTCTCTCTTTCTCTCTCTCTCTCTCTCTCTCTCTGTCTCTAATGAACAAATAAATAAAATATTTAAAAAACTAAAAATAAAATATTTGAGTCTTTCAACTTTCACATCTTTCTTTTTCTTTTTTAAATTTTTTTTCTTAAAAAATACTCAGTACTTTTCACTTTTTGATTGGGATTAGGACAAGTAGACAATTTGGGAATTGAATTTGATGATTTTTCTTACTGTCACAAATGATCTATAGGTTTCATTATCACTTTATGAACTTAAATCCTCAGGCAATGGGTTCTTGAAGAGAGTACAACCTAAATATTTGAAATATAACTATGTTATGTTAGGTTTTATAACTATGATATATGAAAAAAAAAAGAAAGAGAATCAGCATCTAATTAACTTTGAATTATAGTTATTGAGTTTTGTGGAAATTCCATTAAGGTTATTTTGTTTTGAGAGTTTAACATGTACACCCAAAATTATTTTGAAGTTGGCTATACATTAAGCAATTTCAACACTTCGGCACTCATTGCTGCTTTCACCACAAGACTCTTTTTTTTTTTTTTTTCCTTTGTAACAACCACTATGCCAAATGGGATGTAGTTTCTGTTTCACCTGTTTATAAATGCTATATGGAGACTAAGACATGAAACATGTTACATTTATATGTTTTATGTGGACATAAAAACAAATATTTTAGAATATTTTAGGAAGAAATACATTAATAAAAATAAAGCCTTTATTTTAAAATGCTGTGTTTTATGTATATAATAGTTGAAAAGTAGTGTTCAGCTATAAATCTTACATTGGTTAAAAGATTCACTCTGAGGAAAACAAAACAATTAGTTAGGGAATTAGTTAAGGCTATTATATTTGTTATTTTGACTTTGATAAAGAGTACTATATTTTACTTGAGGAAGGCCATTTTTTATGGGTAATCAAATAACCAACCAGATTCTCCAGTAGAGATTAGTATGTATCTTATAAATACCAATTTTAATTAAAAAAATGAAATTGGAATAATCAACCTGATTTTAAAAATCCTGAAACTAAATAATATCTCTATGTCTCTAAGAAAATGAGAGCATTTACGTCAAATCATCCTTATCAGTAGCTATGTTCTAAATTACATTTCCCTAATGAGATGAAATTTGGAGATAGGGTTGTTGGGAGATTAGATTTAGGTAAAGTTCTGAGGGTGGGGCCTTCTTGGTGAGATTAGTACCTTTACAAGAAACTGTACCAGAGAGCTTGCTTGCTCTTTTCCTTCATGCCACGTGAGGACACAGCACAAAGATAGCCATTTAGAGAGCCAGGAAGAGAGCTTTCACTAGAAACTAACTAGTTAGCACCTTGATTTTTACTTCTAGCCTCCAGAATTGTGAGAAAATAAATGTCTGTTGCTTAAACTGCCTAGCCTATGATATTTTGTTATGGCATCCCAAGTGGACTAAGACACTAATCCTTCATATCACTATTACATAATATTTCAGTTCTGTCTTGTTTCCTCAACTATGTATGTGTGGGTATTTGTATATATTTGAAATCCAGGAAAAATGGAGAAACAGGGATTGGATTTTCCTTCCATCTGGAAAGAACTAGAAAATAAACAGAATTTAAGAAACAATACTTTTGAAAACACTAGACATTGCCAATGAACAACAGCAACCCCTAAAGTACTGAAAATAAGGTAAACACAAAAATGTTCTTGAGAGAGTTTCCAAGAAACTGTTCAAGGAAGGGAAATAGAGAAGAAGGCTGGAAGGCTCCCTAAATTGAGAAGACAACTGAGAAATCAAGGAGAGCAAAACCATTAAAGATTGCAGATCACAGTATTACCAGGGAGAGGACTCCACTAAAACAGAACTCCAGAAACCTGAAGTAGGCAATCTTGGAAAACTTAGTTGATTATTAATAAGCATGTGTACATAAGAAAATTTTCAGAGGGCAGGAACAGAAGCAGCAGTTATAATTAGAAGTGATGGTCATTGACATTCACACCAAGGATTTTTTTTTTCCTACCAGCCACATTGGATATCTTGATAATTCAATGACATTGAACCAAAAGCTTATAAAGATGCTGCCCCAGTGGTGGGAAATAACAGCTTTACACTAAATGCTATTGTGGGCCCACACAACATATCCTGAAAACCAGACAGAAAATATATATATATATATATATATATATATATATATATATATATATATATGAGAGAGAGAGAGAGAATCAAATAGTTTTCGGGTAATTTAGCTAAATTATTAAAAAAAAGCTCAAGAATATTTATAGGAATACAAAAATATCAAACACACCAAAAAGTGAAATTTCTAATCTCTAGAATCCAATTAAAGATTACTAAGAATGTAAGAGGCAGTAAAATATGATCCATAAATAAGCTGACTCATGAATCTCAAATATTAGAATTAGCAGAAAAAAACATTTTAAAATGTAATAAAGTATAATAAAAATTCTACATGTTCAAAAATAAAGAATATATATGAATATGTATTATGAAATACATATTTCATGATAAAAGCTGGATATGGTGATAAAATTACTCTAAACAAAATACAAAAAGAAAAAGAAAATAACTAGGCTCAATGCTCAGTGGGGAATCCAATGTGGGGCTTGAACTCAAATCTCCAAGATCAAACTCTGATCTGAAATCAAGAGTCAGATGCATAAGTGACTGGGTCATGCAGGCATCCCCCCAAAAAACATTTTTTTAAAAGTAACTGTAAAACAACTTTAATCAGCTTACTGTACATATAGTTGTTGTTTCCATAAAATAAGGTAGGGACAAAAGAAAATAACACTTGAAGGAAAAAGATAGAAGTGTTGTAAATTTAATGAACATTATGATACCACAGATGAATCTTAAAATATACCAAGTACAAGAAACATGAAGAGCAGTACAACTTAGCAGAATTTCTAGTCCATGTTGCACTGTGGGGAAGAGCAATATAGGATAAACTTAGTAGACTTATATTATCAAGTTGCAAAAAAAATGTGAACATATTAATAGCAGTTAAATAAAATAAGTTAGGTCCACAGGAACAAAGATATGGATGAGAACATATTTCTTATCAGAAACTTTTCCAATTATGAGACAGAAGAACTACTTTAAAGTACTGAAATCTAACCCAAAAAGTCAACTGAGAATTTTATACTCACAAACATTATTTTTCAAAGTGTAAAACAAAAGCAAGACTTTCTTGATACATACAGTTATACTGATAAGGGGAAAGAGACAGAAATCCCAAATTGCCAAAATCATGAATAACAGAGGTGACATTACTAAAGTTTTAAAAGGATAATAAAGATATATTACAAATAATTTTATGCCAGTAAATTTGACAACTTAGATTAAATAAATAAATTCCATTAAAAATAAAAACCACCAAAAGATACTTAAAAAGAAACTGGGAAATTTAATAGACTGATGTCTATTAAAGAAACTTAATTAGTATTTTTCAAATATTAAAAGTAAATCTAAACTTTGATGCTTTCACTAGTAAATTCTTCCAAATAATTGAAAAACAAAACAAAACAAAAACAAAAACAAATTCTACACAAAACTCCATGAGGTTTTTGCAAGTGAGATAAAGGAAGAAAATGAATAAAGGGAAAGTAAATTGGAAAAAAGAAAAAGAAAAAGAAGTGTAAGGTATTTCTTCACAGAGGAAATGATTCTCTATGTAGGAAATCTGAATGAGACTGCAAATGGTTATTGTACTTAATAACCTAGTTTATTAAGACTGCAAGTTATAAAAATGAAAACAAAGAAAGTCAATCTATATACTATCAACAAAGAAAATTAAAACATATGGCCATTTATGACAAAAATTATGAAGGCTAAATCTGACAAAATATTTAAAATATCTGTACAATAGAAACTATAAAACAAAGATGAGAGGATTTCAAAAGACCAAAATAAAATGAGAAAATTGCTATGTTCAGGGGTCACAGGATGCATTAAGTCTATTCTCTACAAATTCACCTATAGAATCAACATAATTCCAACTAAAATCTCCGTAAACTTTTGCATTGAAACTGACAAACTAAAATTAAAATTAAAATGGACATTTAAAAAGACCTAGAGTAACCAAATCAATAATAAAAAGGACATATTAAGAAAACTAACACTGTCTGGTTTTAAGACATTATAAACCCCCAATAAATAAGATAATGTGGTCTAAACAGGTCAGTTGCACATCATAGAGAACCTAGAAATAGGTCCAATTATATACAGGGTGCAGATTTTTGGCAGATGCACCAAGATAATTATAAGAAAAAAGCTATCCTTGGCAACAAAGAGTACTAGAAAAAAATATTGGGTCCACACCTTGCATCAAATAATAAAATCAACTCTACATAGATCATAGGTCTAAATGAAAAACATACACCACCAAGCCTTTTAGAATCAAGCATAAGACAAAATATGATCTTGGGTAAAGCAAATATGTATGAGATATGCCATCAAAAGTATGTATGTATATCTATCTTTAGTCATTTACCTATCTATATGAAATATATGATAAGAGAATGAAAGGACAATTGACAAAAATAGGATAAATTATTTATAAACCACATTTCTCAAAAATAATGTTTCAGAATACATGTAAAAATCTCAGACTCCATGGTAAGAAAACAGTCCAATACATACTGGGGAGACTTTTTAAATAGACATTTCACCAAAGAAGATATGTGGAGCCAAATAGTCACATAAAAATATGCTCAGCAACATTAGTTATTAGGGAACTGTGAAGAGAAACCACAATGAGATGCTTCTTTACCCCCATTAAAATAGATGAAACCAAAGAAAACAATCATACCAAGTGCTCACGAGGATGTGGAGAACTTCAGCTCTCATAGCCTGCTGGTGGGAATGTAAAATTGTTCAACCATGTTGCCAAACGGTTACACCTACATCAGCCTATGATGCAGTCATTCTGCTCCTTGCCATTTAGTCAAGAGAAAACAAAGCATATATGTGTGCAAAGACTCAGTGAATGTTCATCACAACTTCATTTTTCATAGCCCAAATCTGGAGACATAAATGTCTCTCAACAGATAAATGGTTTAAAAAAATAACAACACCACACACAACAACCACCACCACAGAAACACCAGCACTGTGGTATAGTCATACAAAGCAATAATACTTGGCAATAGAAAGTAATAAGAAAACTGTTGGTACATGCTCAGATATGGATAAACTGAAGGATAATTATGCTAGATGAAAGGAGCTAGACAAGAAACAGCACATATTAGACTATTCTATTGCCAAAATTCTAGATATACGAAGCAATCAATAATACCAGACATCAGATAAAGAGATGGAAGGCAGAGAAGACAGTTAAGGATGGATTACAAAACAGAAAGAGGAACCTTTTCCAGATACTGCTCATGTCCACTACCTTGATTTTGCCGATGATTGCATAGTATATTTTTATTTCAGACTATGCTAAATATTTTACTCTAAATAGGTGTAGAATTTTATATGTCACTTATATCTTAATAATGGAGTTAGATTATTTACAATTAAGTGAGAATATAAAGATACTTGATCATCTTTAAAGAAATGTCTATTTATTTATTTTGGGGGGGAGAGAGAAAGAGAGAGAGAGAGAGAGAGACAGAGCAGGAGCAGGGGGAGGGGCAGAGGGAGAAGCCGACTCCCTGTGAGTAGGGAACTGGATGTGGGGCTCCATCCCAGGACCCTGAGATCAAGACCTGAGCCAAACACTTAACTGACTAAGCCTCCCAGGCGCTCTGGTAATCTTTTATAATATTTCTTCTTCTATTACTTCCCATCATTCTTCCTGTGTCATTGTTTAAATAAGATCTCCTAGAAATCAGTTCTAAAAAAACTGGTATCTGTCTACAATGATGCACACATTTCACTAGTTAAACAGTCATTAAAGAAAAAGCATACAAAATAATGTCAACTTCCTGAAAGAAGAATTTGTGATGTGAATTAGCCTAAAGTGGTGAAATATATGTACTAGAAGGGCAAACATCATTTGATTTTTCTAAATATGAATTTGAATACAAAAAAAGAAAAAAAAAGACTATGATATGATTCGTAATACGAAAGAAACGACCACACACACACACACACACACACACACACACACACACACAACAATAGTGTATATTCAAGTGTGGATTTGATTTGTTATTATTGCAGGGTAATGATTTATTCTTTTATTCTATCATGAAAACAAAACAAAACAAAACAAAAAATCAACTTAAAATTAAAAAAAGAGAATTCCACTTTTTATTCAAACTATGTGTAATAATCAGGGATACCAGGGCGGCTCAGTGGTTGAGTGTCTGCGATTGGCTCAGGTCATGACCCTGGAGTCCTGAGATCGAGTCCCACGTCGGGCTTCCTGCAGGGAGCCTGCTTCTCCCTCTGCCTGTGTCTCTGCCTCTCTCTCTCCATGTCTCTCATGAATAAATAAATAAAATCTTAAGAAAAAAAGATACATCTAAATTGTGATATTTACATGTGCCAGTTGTTTGTTTATTTATTTACTTATTTATTTTTGCATTATTTATTTATTGACTTCTCAAAACAGTGTTGTTGGTGTTCTTGCTTGTTTTTTTTTTTTGTTTGCTTTTTTTGTAGATAACATTTAACTTCAATTCTCTTAATATTAATATTAATAAGTGCCAAGAACTGAGGTTTGAACCCAGGTTGCAGGTCTCTCTGAAACCAAAGCCCATGTTCAGGCATGTGCTGTTTGAGAGAGATTTAGGGATGAAGCATTATAGGTGCTTTGATGGGAAAATTGAGGTATTATCTCAACAAAAACATTATTCTCAGCTCCACAGAGACAAGTCTATGTTTTTTTTAAAAATATATAAATCATGTTTATTCTGAGGCAACGTTTAAATTCTTAGCAAATATTTGTTATCCAAATTTGATTTCTGAAAAATTAGTTAGCAAGAATGTAAAGCAAAGTAAGCAACAGACTGAGTCAAGGATTTATGTAGGATACGCAGGGGATATTCCATATTTAGAACTGTCTCAGTCTAATCCCTAACTGCAAAGGTAACTAATACATCGACACCCTGTTTGGGTCAATTCCCAGCATTAAGCCTACACTAAGGAATGCTGGTGGAAAATTGCATTCTATGTATAATCTCACTTTAACAGTTATGAACGTTTTGGTATATATGCCTTATCTACATGTTTTAACTGCTTTATAGCAAATCCCATATATAAAGAAAATTTCTTCTAAATAATAGAACAGGAAGCTCTAAAATATAAAGATACTTTCTTATGTGATGACAAATATGATATCATTATTTTAATTAATAAGATTATCAGTCATTATCATCTAAAACTTTGTCTAAACAGAAATATCTGTTTCCAAATATAGTTTTACATTTTTTTTTTGTTCCAACAGAATCCTAACAGAGCCCAAAACTCAAACTATATTGTGGTGGTCTCTTAAACTCTTAAGAAAAGACAATTTAACATTAAATAAATAATTGAATAAATAAGAATTCTTAAATGAAATAAATATATCATTAAAATAAACTCAGTAATTGTATTTACCACTATAGTCTGGAACAGTGAAATTTTTATGTCAGAAAGGGTCCAATTCCAGAAGGCTTTAGGGAACCTCCATTCCACTCCCAGGCATATCAAATAATGAGTGTGAAGCCCAGAAAAGTTACATTAATTATTCAAGATCACACATATGGAAGAGTCAAAAGGAGAAATTGCTAGTAAAGCTTAGACCTCTGGACCCTCAGTTGAAGATTTCTGACATTATCCAGTTATTAAAGCCTGGGGCACTATGTAGTATCAAGGTATTTTGCTCAGAATATAAATATTCCAAAGAAGACAATTTCAACATATGTTTGGGAAAATACATGAATAAATATAATTCACTAGCAACATACTATCCAATAACAACCTCTATTAAGGGTTGCTGAATTCTCATGTTTGAAATTTCATTTTGCATGATCTAATTTAATCCAATAGAGGAGTTTTTAAAATCAGAACATCAAACAAAGCCATGACACATATGCATGAACCAAGTATATTTTCTGTTGAAAAAGATATCAAATATGGTTAGGAGACATTCAATGTCCCCAGACCTACAGTCTACATTGGACTAGCTTCATCATTTTCTGTAGAAATGAACAGTCAGAAGATGTTCAAATAAATTTCCTACTTCCTTCCACAGTGATCAGAAAATCTCAATATTGATAGTTTTAAGAAGGGTTAGAAAATGCATTTAAGCATGAAAAATTGATAGGATTTATGCATTGGCCTGGGTAAAAACAAAAATAATGAAGTTTGCTTATGATAAATAGATGCAAATGTCATTTCTTGACACTTTATTATTGTCAGGACTTCTGAAAGAAGAAGAATTGATTGAATTTCTTTGAAATGTAATGACTACACAATGACCTATGTTATTATCAAAGAAATTTTGTCACTTGTAAGGTTTTTTTTCTCTGCATCCAATTTTTAAAATCATACATCAGTAGGATAAATGAAGACCCTAGTTAATCTCCCAAATCAAGGCCAAAAAAAGATAAACCATCTTTTCTTTCTTTTTATTTTTAATTTATTCCACCTTTAAACAACAGATTTAATGTCTGAGTCTAACTGCGTTAAGCAACAGTTTAACAGGAAACCTCAAAACGTAAAGATCTTATGTTTTGGTTTGGTGTTGCACTGGTTGATTTACCAGTGCCCAGGAGTTACATTAAATCGGAACTAAATGGCCATTTGTTAGCAGATATGTCTCCAGCTCTGCACGATGGCTTTTCTTGTCCTTGCAGAGCAGACTTAATAAATAAAGCCTGCACTCACACTAAAATCAGTCCCCAACTTTATTTTACCTTCTAACAAAACACTCTGGATACACCATTTTTGCAATAATATTGAAATAGATGGCATTATGTTGTAGTATATTCTAGTAAAACAAGGGAAGCTGCATCAAAAGAGGTTCTAAGACATTTTTATATCCCCATAAATATGCCTGGATTTGAATCCCAAAACAAATGTGTCCAAAACCAATTTATTGTTTCTGAGGCAAAATAGAAATCACAGCATGGAGGGGGTAAAAATAGATGCCTAACAGGCCAGTTCTGATAAGAGAGGAAGTTCCAAAATTATCGCCAGGAAGCCTAAGTGTGAACGTCCGTTTGATCTACATTGAGTTGTTTAATATATTCTCTTAAGAAAATGGGGATGTTAAACCTATCTTAGAACATCAAAAACGCTTAGCAAGGTGACTAATGTATGTTGCAGTGCCTTGTTCAGTGCCTGACGTTGTAAATATGCAAAAAATACTCAGGAAGTTGAATAGCGTGATTTGAGATAAGTCATAAGCCCCTAGTGAAACATGCCAACCCACACATAAAAAACACATCCCCTAGAAAGCACACTGAAAACGTGATGGGCCTATTGTAGAACAGAACTCATCCGTAGTGGAGTAGTCCCTTGATTCTGCATTTTAATTGCTACATGGAACCAGTTCAGGAGGGAGTAATAGGTCATTAATGTGTCAACAGCTAATGTGATCACCACTTTTGATTCATAGATGAAAAAACCTTAAGAAAAAAAGGGATATGGTAATACTTGTATGTTATGATTGTTGGTGATGGTTGTTTTAAAGAAGGGTGGGTAGCTGATGATGAGCCAGACAATGACTATCAAAATTTAAGAAAGGTGGAAGAGCAGTATAGGAAATTACAGAAGATATCCATGAATTCATCGTAGTGGTGCTAAATATAAAAGGTGATAGGGCCAAAGGACAGGTGCTTACTACATAGTTTGGCCTTGAGTTAATTGTATAAAATATCAGAATTAAACATATAGCAACTATGTCAGAAGATGTGAATAGAGGCCATATTATGTTTTCATATATCTGCCTCATAAAAATGTCTTCTTGTATTTCACAGACTTTATTCAGGTGACTATTTATTATTTTTGTATATCAATTATCACATACTGTTTTTAGGAACCCACTTAGAAACACAGATGTGCTTTCCAAATGATCCATATTTCAGTACGATTTTTTTCTATCCCTTTGTTGTTGTTTTTATTTACTTAAAACACTTTTTAGTCACAGATCTATTGAGAATTTGATGAAAGGTATGCAAACTCCAGGCAGGAAAAAAAATGTATAAGGAAACAAAATTTTGCACATGTTTTTGAAAAAAAAAAAAAAAACTGGAAATAGAGTTCTAGTATTTTACTTGAAGGAAAGCAGAAGTAAAAATGTGAAGGGGATAATCATAAATCCAGAATTAGAAAGAAACCAGCAATGCTAAATAGTAGCCAACCTCAACCACAGTACATCTCTGAGTGAATAACAGTATATGCTGTACAACCCTGTATGGCTGATTGTTAAGAGCAAAGTGTTAGTGTTAAAAGGACCCCAAACCAGTCCAGGTTTAGCTTCCTCATCAATAAAACAGATAAATAAAATTGCATTATTCTAAATATTCAATGAAATTGTGTATCCCAATCACTTAGTAGCTGGCTTAGAGAGGGCATGTAGTAATTTACATGCGTAAAGTGAAAATATCCAGCAATTGGAAATTTCCATGGTGGGATCTCCAAGCTGGCTCCACAACTGGGAGCTCAGCTTTTGTCTTGAGCTCAGCTCAGCCTTTGACATCCTTCCTGCATTCTCCTTATCTGTTCATCCTTATCTGTTCATCTGTTCATCTGTTCTTATCTATTCATTGGAGCCACGCCAATCACAGTTCACTCCTTCACAGTCAGTGTCTTAGGCCCAAACACCCAGCCTAACATTTTCTTAATATAACATATGAGTCCATGCTTAGGAGTTGAGTCAAGATGTTCCCTTCCACCTGTAAGCAAGCCTCTACTCTCTGATACTCCTCTGCGTGTTTTAAGAGATGAAGTCTATTAAGCAAGCTCTTCTCTACTTTCATTCTTTTGTTCGATTCAATTAATGTTTACTAATCTGTCCTATGCCAAGTCATGTGCACGTGTTTACCCACAGGAGAGAGTTTCAATCTTGGAGGCAGCAAAGTAGATTACCAAGAGTTAAAGGAACTCTCCTCAAAAGAGTTAACAGTTAGTTAGCTAGAGCCTGAAGATAACAGACTGTGTGAGAAGGAACTGGGATTCTCCAAAGTTGGGTCAAAGATATAGTTTGGGGGAAAAGGCAAATTCTAGTAGGTTAAGGTATAGTATTCATGCATTGTGACTTCACAATAATAGGTAGAGGTTGGTAGATAATTAGGAAAAGGGACAAACAATTTGAATTAAAATTAAGGAAACAACAAAATGTTTGAGAAAATTCGTAATTAACTCAAAGAACATACTATGCTTTGAAAGATTCATTCATTTCTATTGAGTAGATAACTATTTCACTTTATATTCCAGGAAAACATAATCATTTATTTATAAACACACACTAGATACTTTGACTTGTAAAGTAAATTTAATGTGTGATCCCTGAATTACAAAATGCACATGAGGTTATTTTTTTAATTGAAGATTTTTATGGGATTTGAAATATTGAAGTGACAGATTGAATTCTGATTGTATGAAGGTTATTTCTTCAATGAGATATGTTTCATTTGGATGACACTGTTGAGTACGAAAAGGAATAAGTATTTGACATTAAGTAACACAAATCATGCTATTAATCAACAGATGTACAGGAAACATGAAAATGCACATTCGTATTCTTTCTCATAAACTGTCAGTCTGATTCTATCCCCCAGATGCTCATAAATCTACTGCAGTTAAGGGCCAAGAGGACAACATTCATCCGTGAGCACAAACATTTCTTGCCATGAACTCCAACATCCAAACAAGTGGCAGCAGAAACAATGGACCTGTTGAGGGCCCCTTCTCTAGCACTGTAGTACCTGATGGTCCTTTTCAGAATTAACTTATTTTGAAACACAATACTCACATCTCAACAACTGCAACTAGAAACCAGAGTTTTTACCAGTTCAAACCAAACACAGATAAACCTCAGTGACCTTCTTCAGGGAGAGACCCCGTGCTGATTGTTAGGCATTTCTTGTTGATGTTTTACTCCTCTGCACTTAGAAATACAAGTGTAAGCAAATGTTAAACTTCACATAATCACATTGTGTCTTTGGTTTAGTTGACATTTTAAAACAACTGTCTAGAGTCCTATAAAATCCATGCCATTTTGATTTTACCCACAGGTCTTCTGGAAAGTAATAATCATATCTATATCACAGGGTAATTGTGAAAAGTAAATAAGTTTACAAGCACAAATCACTCAATCTAAGTCATATTAATAAGCAAAAACTTATATAGTCCATTACATGCTGGCATGTAGAAAATGTTATGCAATTTACTTGATTTCTTTTTTTTAATATTCTATTTATTTATTTATTCATAAGAGACACACAGAGAGAGGCAGAGACACAGGGAGAGGGAGAAGCAGGCTCCATGCAGGGAGCCCAATGTGGGACTCGATCCCAGGATCCTGAGATCATGACCTGGGCCGAAGGCAGATCCTAAACCACTGAGCCACCCAGGCATCCCTACAATTTACTTGATTTTTTATATAATTATATCAAGGCTACTTATTAGACTAAGAAAGACACATGGGAACAAACAAACAAGAATTACTATTGGGTAAATACAGCAGATAGGTCATATCTTTTCTAACACAAATTCTATGAAATAGTATTTATTGAAATCTAGTGGCTAGAAATATATTTGTACTCACATTTTTGAGATGAAAAAAGGGAAGGGTAAATATTAAATAATTTAATTCATTAAACATGCATTATGTAATTATCCTATAATTATAACAAATAATCATAATCTGTTGAAAACAATATGAGGTAAATTTTGAGTATCAGTATGTATAAATTATGTACTCACATTCATTTCATCTAAAAACATAAAAATTGTTTATTTAATTGCTTATCCAAGTGAATCATTTTTCAAAATTAGGGGACAGCTATTAACTTTTGAATTATGAGAAAGCTATACAGTTTATGGCTCTACTCCATTAAACATTCGACAGGTATATTGTTCATTCTACCGCACAGACAATTCAATCATTAAAGTGGACATGTACCTTCCTGAAAGTTGTGTTTCTCAGAAATTTTTGATGAAAGATATACCACTCAATATAAGTTAAAGAAAAGAAGTGAAATGTGAATATTCTCCAAAAATGTAAGCTCTTTATGAAGGACACTGCTGTTTGGAAACTGCTTATTTCCAAAAAAAAATAAAAAAAAAAGATTTAAAAATTACAAATATAAACTATAACCTATGTAGTAACAAAAACTTCCTTTTACAAGGATATTAATCTCAAGTCTATCTTGATTAATTAAATACAAATATTGTCTTGACATTTAAACATGTAATGTTATATATTATAATAGTTTCCAGAATACCTTATATGAATCAGAGACACAGAATGTATATAAAGGCATGGTTAGAACTTAATTGACAAATAAAATCAATGTAAAATCTCTTCTTCTGGCTCCTTTTTTTCCTTTCTGTTATTTTTTAAAATATACGTTGCAAAAATGTTTGAACTGAAAAATATTCTTAGATGAAAGTCACGTGGTAAACAGAATCATGTCCCCCTTCTGTATGTTGCACAGATCTGTGTTTGAATTTGATCTAAAGCCATGGAAATTTGGGCTAATATTAAATGTCTAATTAGCCATTATCTTACAAGATGCTACAATTTAAGAGGTCCCACTCACTGTAATATAACCCTTTCTGAAAGTATGCTATGGCTCTTAGCTCTCACATTCAGTCTAAATGACTCAGTGTAAATATTATGTTCACAATACCCACAGTTTTAAAGATGGATAGTATAAAATAAAAACATAATAAATACTTTAATAATAAATTTTCCTATAATATTTTCATTTTCAAAGATATTTACCTTTAATTACATCCTGGGGAATGAATGCTGTAAATTTTATACACCCACATACTCACATTCACAGAAGCCCACTGTGTTTTTCTTGTAATAATGAAGTGTACTCATGATAAGCAGTCTTGCTTATTTATAATAGTTTACTTATTATTAAAATAACTAAGCTATGTATGCCACAAAGTCTTTCATAGCATTGTTTCTATATCTTATTTTTACTCCCACATGTTCTTGCACCGAAGAAGACATTTTCAAAAACAAATATTCGTTCAACACAAATACATTCCAAATCTATGTGATAAGAAAACTCATGGTTTGTAAGAATTTCCAACATGATCGAGATTTCAGTATCCTGAGGGGACTTGGGCCATGTACAGGAGGTGGAGAATGAGGGAGGAGGGATCTAATATTCAAAAACTGTGTTGCCTTATACCCTGGCTTGAGTTGAATGGAATGCAATTTGGTTTAGATTTTGTTTGTTTGCTGTTGTTGTTTTACATTTAATATATTATAACAAGATCAGATCTGTATTTAGAGTTGTATTTGTAAAATAAAAAGCACATTATATAAAACAACAGAATTTGACTTTAAAAATATTGAGTGTTTTGATATAGCAGCATTTTTTATCTCTTTTATTGGTATAAAAGAACAAGAATATATATTATTATATTAATTATATAATTCTATTATAATTATATTATTAGAATTATTAGAATAATTATATTAATTCATATAATACTTTTAATATCATGACTTATATCCTTACCTTTCAACTTTTCATAAGAAATTCAAGTATTCAAGGAGAAGTTCATCATAATGCAAGATAGTTTTGTATCAGATGTCATTAGTCATTCACCAACATGGTAGGTGTATTTTTATCTATTATTTATTAAATTTTTCAATACCTATACCTATTATACTTATTATTCAAATATAAGTATCATTGTTTTAGTAAACCCTACCTATAAGACAAACTTAATAGATAAGTGATAATTAATAGCCAGGACCAGTTATATCTTAAGAAACTGACATTCAAAGATGTTACAAAATGCAAATTCAATGTTCATTAGGGAAGAGATCTACATCTAGTGACAAGTCCAAATAATTAGTAAAACATAAATAATATGATTTCTCTATGTGTATTTCAAGCACATACGTTTACAAAATTACATTTTAAAAATAGTTCTTAAAATATGGAAATGTAGTAATATATTCATTGAGAGCTCTTTCCTGAGCGTCTACGTTTTTAAAAGAAAATTTAGAAACACTTATAAAAGTCAGCCTAATGTCAATGCACTTGGATGGTTCTATGACATTTGAAAAGTGTGCCTATTAGAAGGAGTTCCAAAATTCCTGAGAAAAAATAAGTTGATAGATAGATAATATTTTTAAAGTATAATTTGAAAACAGAAGAGAATTCCTAAGTCAAACCTCTAAATATTTCAAGATAGCTAACTATAAAGATCTTTCAGAGAACCTGTATCCCAACAATTTTAACATTTCTATGACATTTTTGATATAATAAAAATCATTGAAAAATTTACCTTATAATTCAATTCATGAATATTAGGTGATATATTTTCTTATATACAGCTGTGATGAGGTCCTGAAGGAAAATGTAAAGAAAAATATATGAAAAGCTTTTCAATATTCATATTGTATAAATCTATGAATAGTTATAAATAATGCAAAATATAGTTATTATACATTTTTCCATACCACTCAAGAATCCAACTCATGAAAGCATGATGGGGAAAGATAGCAAATGTACCTTTTGAAGGGATAAAATATTGAGAATTGAGAAGCTCAAACTTCCAGACTTTTTGTTTTGTTTTGTTTTGTTTAGGGCATAGCCTTTGAGACAGACACCCCAATTAGAATCTCAATTCTCTCAGTTGTTAGCTGTGCAATTTTGGACAATTCAGCTATGTTCTCTGAACCATTAGTACTTTAGCTGATTAATATAGATATAATATGCTCTTTGTAGGGGCCTCAGTATTAAGTATTACTATCCATTTGTGGTACCTACCATTTAGCCTAATACACAGTCAATATTTAATTTTAAAGTATTAGTAATATATAAAATAAAATAAATAATAAATTATTAGTGACTCTAAGTAACAATAAAATACTATGTATAAGAATAATGATTATTAGTATGTATTATAAATTCAATGATTAGTTTCCTTTGAAACTAATACAATATGAAAGATCAGAAAGGAAATGCAGAAAACAGAATCAAATATGAACTAAAATATAAAATATAACGAGGGACTTTTGTAGATCCAAAAGAAGTATATTGTTCTAGAATTGTGATACTTAGATTTTAGAGGGAATTAATAGTATTTTCATATTTTGATAAGGTGAAAATATAATTTCAGTTGTATTGAAGTATTAATATTGAAAGGCAGTATTAATATAAGAAAAATAAAAGGTGAATATGTAAGCTCAGAGGATAATGAAGCCTTTCAGAACCTAAAACCAAATGGCTTAAGGATTCTTCTTATCGTTAGCCAAAATCAACTGAGCAATGATCTTAGGTGACCATGTGATTTGCTATGATTAAAATGACATTTACAGGGGCACCCTCGTGGCTTAGTCAGTTAAGCATCTGCCTTAGGTTCAGGCCATGATCTCTGGGTCCTGGGATGGAGCCCCTGCATGAGACTCCTGCTTAGCGGGGAGCCTGCTTCTCCCTTTGCCCCATCTCCTCATGCACTCTCTCCAATAAATAAATAAATAAATAAATAAATAAATAAATAAATGAAAATATTATTTAAAAACGACATTTACAAAATCAAATGGAAGCCTCAAATACTTTAGGAAAAAGTTAAGAGGAATAGATTATTCATTCTATAATATAAACAATTATTTACTGAGTACCTATTAGGTACCAAACACTATTATTCATATTGGGGATATAGCACTGAACAATAGAGACAAAAGCACCTGCCCTCATGGTGTTTATATTTTGGAGAGTAAATATATATACCAGAATAAATATATATCGTATATAATATTATCAAAAGTGCTAAAAAATTAGGCAGGAAGCGATTATGAATTAATGATATAAAGATCTTTTGATCTATCAAAGCAAAAAGTCTCAAATTCCTTTAGAACACATACAATTCAGGAGCTTCCCTCTCCCTAAGCTACCTACATGTGCTCTCTATCCTGATATATTTTAGAACTCTGACATTTTCAATATGGCCTTTCTGAAAATAAGAGTACATAGAACCCAATGTGCCTGATTTCTAAGTTTGATTTTAGGAGCTAGTTATGCTACAGTGTTAAGAGGCGCTGTTTCCAGGAACTGGAATCGCTTTCACAGTGCATGAAGCATGGCGCCATTCAACTCACATATGTATGATTTGCATAGAGGAGCAAGGATTTCCAAGGAACAGTTTTTAAGAACTGGGTTATTTGAATATTCCACAAGAGAGAAACTCATAGGTGAGCACAGAAGGACCTATTTATGTAGAGCTTACATGTTTTCCTAAGGTTAACAGAGGCCTTTTGGAAATGAGGCCAAGGCTGATAATTTCAACTCAGCTCCATTGCTAGCATAGAAGAAGCAGCAACTCTCTTCCATGTGTATGACCTAGTGCACAGCACTGACTCAAATTGTCACATGGCTCCCTGATTTAACTGTTTAAAATCTGGCAAAATATTGCTATCCACTGGAAAATCACTCAGCCATAAAAACGAATGAAATCTTGCTACTTGCAACAACGTGGATGGAGTTAGAGTGTACTATGCTAAGATATATAAGTCAGTCAGAGAAAGACAAATACCATATAATTTCAAAAGTATGTGGAATTTAGGAAACAAAACAGATGAAGGAAATAAAAGGGAAGGAAGGAAATAAAAAAGATGAGATGAGGGGGAGGCCAACCGTAAGGGATTTTTAACTATGGAGAACAAATTGAGAGTTATTGGAAGGAAGGTGAGTGAGTGATGATTTAAATGGGTGAAGAGTATTAAGGGGGAAACCTGTAATGGGCACTGGGTGTTATATATATAAGTGATGAATCACTAAATTCTACTCCTGAAACCAATATTACACTACAAGTTAACTAATTAGAATTTAAATAAAAACTTTCAACAAACAAAAATAATAAATAAAATAAGTAACATAGCCTGGGAAAGGAAAATTAATTTATAATTGTCCTGAGCATGTTGCAAACAACTACATCAAACAGATTTCACCAGTGGAAAAGCAACCCCATCTTCTGTGTCACATACATTTATTCAAGTATAAGGGGACAATCCATTTAAATGCTTTCTGGAAAGGACTTTATTTATTTATTTATTTATTTATTTATGATTTTATTTATTCATGAGAGACTCAGAGAGAGAGAGAGAGAGAGAGAGAGAGAGATACATGGGCAGAGGGAGAAGCAGGCTCCATGCAGGGAACCTGATGTGGGACTCGATCCCGGGTCTCCAGGACCACACCCTGGGCCAAAGGTCGTGCTAAACCGCTGAGCCACCCAGGTTGCCCCTGAAAAGGATTTCTAATATTTTCCGCTTATATATTAAAAAATATTTCACTTTTTAATAAAGCACACTTTGTCTCTACTTAGCTATTTCCATCTACCCAATATTTTTAAATGCAACAATTATTTTTGAGACAATTTCAATAAGTATTCACTTGCACTTCTTAGCTCTCCAAATAATGAAAAGTACATTTATAAGTATATTTTAAGAAAAAATATGTTTAAAAATATATGTACGTAGTTCTATAAAAATGTATTCTAGCTATATATAGGTCATAGTATCAAAGCTATTCATGTTATGTTGCATTCCACTTGATTTCAATTTATTCCCTAAATTACAGGCTTAGTATATATAGTCACAAAACTAAAGCCTCTGAAGGTTGTCCATAAATAACAAAAGGAGAGACATAGCATCAGAGTACAATATTGTATTCATTTAATACAATTTTGTTAAAGATTTTGTTAATAGTTATTTTGGAGTAGTTTAAGGTTCAGAGGAAGATTGAAGGGAAGGTACAGAGATTTCTCATATACCCCCTATCCCCACACAATGCATAGCTTTCCTCCATTATCAACATCCCCACCAAAGTGGTACATTTGTTGAAATTTATGAACCTACAGTGGCACATCATAATCATCCAAAGTCCATAATTTACATATGGTTCACTCTTGGCTTTGTATATTCTATGGGTTTGGACTAATGTTTGACATGCATCTAACATTATGCTGCCATAACCCACACTAATTCATTGTTCCTCCTTATGAAAGCAGATAAACCAGGCCTGGACCCTGACTTAGAGAAAGTATGAGATGAGAGGTGTTTTAACACACTGTGTTTGTGGTACTTGTTCACAGCAATAGAAAACTAATAAAACTACCTCAAAGTGATATTGAGAAGCAGTACATTTCTAATTCAGCTTTTTGACTTATAGAGTTAAATGTAAATGCATTTATTTTAACAACTCCAAAAGATGCTTTTCTTCTGCATTCTCCCCTGAGAACGTTAATAATTAACAATAGAACATTGTTTTTAATTTCAGATATTTTTAAATGTGTCTTTCACATTAACAACAGGAAAAACAACTTTTAGAAAAACGAAGTAAGTTGAACAAATAGAGCAGTCTGTATTTAAAAATAAGGGCATTTTACTTAGAAAGGCTTTGATATGCCATGTGCATTGATCATTATAATTCATCCCTTATTTTAACACTTGGAATGTTAAAAAAAAATTAACACCGTTCCATAAATAAAGATTGCTAAAGAAAAATAGTCATATTCTATATGGTTTGGTTTGTACTTCCAACATAACAACAAGACCAAACATTTTGACTGAATCACATTGGAAAGTCATCAGCAACAGGACTCCACTACATAATATAATTAGGAGTGCAATGTATAAATAATCCTTTGCTCCTTGATACAAGGTGCTGCTCGTTCATTAGTATAAGGGTCATTTGTAAGCCAATTTTGTTATTACCCTGAAACGACATTGTTGTTAAATTGTGATAAAGGGGAAACCATAAATTGGGAAAGAATTTTAATGGTCGTTATCTTCATTAGCTAATGAGATGTGCTAATTATGTCCTTAAATGACAATGATTTAGTAGTAGTGGCAAAGAGGGCTCAGAGAGCAATAACTAGGCCAGTCCCCTTCAATGTGCTTTCATAATGTTGGAAGGGACATAATAACTAAGAGCCATAATTATGTTATGTGTAATACTATTCATTAAGAGTGTCTTAGTTATGTTAGATTTTATGTTGTTTTCCATGATATATTTGCATAAAATGTAGGGTACTGAAAATGTGACAGAGAAAATTGCATTAAGATTGTATTTTTTCAAGTGTGGCTTCCTAGACCCCTGGAGATCCCTGAGACCCTATCAGGAGATGCATGGGGTTTAAACCATTTCCATAGTAGTTAAACATTATGCTCTTTCTACTGTGTTGACAGAAGGGGGGAAAGGAAAAAAAAATTCTAGGTAAAAATGCTGGTTCCTAAGCATAAATCAAAAAAGTGACTCCCAACTGTACTAAAACTTATTGTATTCTTCAACTCAATACAGTTTCAGGAAAAACAGAAAAGAAAGAAGAAAAGAAAGAAGGAAGGAAAGAAAGAAGAAAAGAAAGAAGAAAAAGAAAGAAAGAAAGAAAGAAAGAAAGAAAGAAAGAAAGAAAGAAGAAAGAAAGAAAGAAAGAAAGAAAGAAAGAAAGAAAGAAAGGGAAAGAGGGAGAGAAGGGGAAAATGTTAGTTTTTCCTTAAAAAAGAAAAATAAATAAATATAAATAAATGTGTGGCGTTGAGTACATATCATTTTATATTCTGTATGAAGAAACAGGAAATATATATGAGACTCTTCTGTTCTTATCTGAAGTATAATGGTAGCAACAGGAAAAGTATATGGGTAATTGAGTTGTGAGCTATGAGCTAAACTAGCCGTTTTATAATTTTTTTATTTTTATGGAATACCATTTTTATTTGACATAGTGACAGCCAAATGTAGATACTCAGATTTCACCATTTGTTAGACATTTCCTTGAATGTGAACAGAAGAAATTGCTACTTCAAAGAACTCACAGTATTTGTTGCCAATGATTCATTATTTTAAGCAAAAATTTAAATTTGTGAAACTTTGTGCATATCCGCTTGATTTTGACAGTTTTTCGAATCTAAAAGACTTTTCTATTAAGATTATTCACAATATGGGCAAATTTGATTTTTTTTTCATAATGAAACTTGTCAATATTTGGAAGTTCTGCATATCTCAGCAAAACAATATTTCTCAAATGACCAAAGGATAATGTTACAGAATC
Source organism: Nyctereutes procyonoides (assembly GCF_905146905.1). Classification (NCBI taxonomy): domain Eukaryota; kingdom Metazoa; phylum Chordata; class Mammalia; order Carnivora; family Canidae; genus Nyctereutes; species Nyctereutes procyonoides. Next base: position 4,059,947 of record NW_026575046.1, read on the forward strand.
ATCCACAGGTTAAGGATTTTTTGATTGTTGAGGTGTCTTTTTTTTTTATGACTTTATGTGTTTATTTGACAGAGAGGGAAAGAAACACAAATAGGCAGAGTGGCAGGCAGAGAGAGTGAGAGAGGGAGAGAGAGAGAGAGAGAGAGAAAGAGAGAAAGAGGAAGAGAGAGAGAGAGAAGCAGGCTCTCTGATGAGCAGAGAACCCAATGCAGAGCCTGAAAGCAGGAACATGGGATCATGACCTGAGCTGAAGGCAGATGCTTAACTGACTGAGCCACCCAGGTGCCCCCAATTGTTGAGTTTTGAGGGTCCTGGTGGCTCAGTTGTTACAGCATCTGCCTTGGGGGCAGGTCATAATCCCAGGGTCTTGGGTTTTGTCTGCATTCAGCTCCCTCCTGATAGAGCCTGCTTCTCCCTCTGCCTCCTGCCTTGCTCCTGCACTCATGCTCTCTCTCTCTCGTGTGTGCACTTTCTCAAATAAATACAATCTTTAAAAACTGTTGATTTTAATGTATATCAAAAACATCACAGTTATCTGAAAAATATTAAAATGCTGCCATTTTCAAACACATATCAGAATGAGGCCATTTTTTTTCTCACATACTTCAACTAAACAGCCTAGTGTAATAGATTAAGGAAGCAGATACGATAATGCATCTGCTTTCTATTAAACCGGACATCATTTTTTTAAAGTCAAATAATGCCAAAATTATTGTTAATTTAAAAAAAATTCCTCAGCTTTTATTTCTAAAATATTAAATACTGACTTATATAATCATATAAGCAAAAGAACTTTGGGACTTCAATTTTAAGACTTTAAGGAGGTGCCTGGGTGGCTCAGTGGGTTAGGTATCTAATTCTTGGTATCAGCTCAGGTCATGATCTCATGGGTTGTAGGATCCAGCCTGGAGTAGGGCTCCAAGCTCAGAGGAAAGTCTGCTTGAAGGTCCTCTCCCTCTGCCCCTCCCCCTGTGCACTCTCTGTCACTAAAATAAATAAATAAATCTTGGGGGAAGAAAGACTTTAAGGGATATTTCTTCATCATAATTGAAAGTCAGTAGATATGCTGATAACTTGATGAAAAATGTATTGAAGAGTTAAATAACATAGTTGAATGTGATTTTAATCTACATGAACATAAATTAAGTAAATTTAATTCTGAAGGGCATGAATCATTAGAACTACAGTCCATACTTAGTGATATGGAAGAAACCGTATTTGCCTCTTTGCTGGAAGTTGGTATCACTTGGATAGTAAGAATAAGACTGTGCTTAAACATGTCCCTTCACAGTTGGCCATAAAAATCTTGCTTCAAAGGAAGGATTAGACCAGTCTGCGATATTTTAATCTGAATTTTAAAAAATTGTTTTAAGATAGAGAAAAAATAGTTTGAAATTAATATTCAAAATAATTACAAAAACTTTTGAAAAATTTAAATGACAGGAGGATATTAATCACATAAGCAATTTCATCAAAACTGTATTGTTGTTAATACACCATAAGCAAAATCAAGGATCTTATGTGTGAGATCTAGAGACACATATTTAATTATTGGTAAAATAAGGAACATGTTTTCACCAAATTTTTGTCGTGAAAATATTTTATTTTAAATGAAATGCAAGTGAGTAGGAAAAATAACTAGTGAGAAAATATTATCTCCAAGTATGCTTCAAGTATTTGACTTTTTGCTATAAAAATTACAAGTCAGAATTGATTTTAATTTTAATTTATGTCCTTAGGGAGAGGGAATGAATGCACGAGCAGGGATGGAGTGACAGAGGGAGAAGAAGAGTGAATTTCAAGGAGTCTCCCGGCTGAACACAGAGTCTGTAGTGAGACTGGATCCCACAACCCTGAGAACAACCTGAGCCCAAATCAAGAGTCAGATGCTTAGCCAACTGAATCAGTCAAGAGCTGATTGATTTTTAACGCAAAAAATACAATGGTTGCTCTGTTGTCCAACAGTACTGTAAATATTCACAACTATGTCCAGAGGTAGAACTACTCTTCCAGAAATATGGCCAGCTAGATTCTCGCAGAAAGCAATTCAAATGCTGACTTGAATATCACCATAAAATATCAAATGTATCCATGAGCTGATACCAAGGTATGAAATACTCAGACTGAAGGGTGAGCCACACAGGAATGCTGGAGGTATTTGCTGATCCCAAAGCATCAGCATATTAATATGTGTGAACTTGTGATGATTCAGTCTCATGAGGAGAAACCCAATAAGAAGCAAACAGACAGACAACAAACATCCTACACACACATACACGTCACAGAAGCTGGGATATACAAAGGGCTCTAGTTTTAGAATAATGTTGGATTAGAAATATAACAACTCTTTCTGCTCCTAAAACAGTGACAGTAAAATAGAGAAAAAAAATTCCAATGAAAATTTGTAACAGCAAATATGCCCAAATTCACAATATTAACTGTGATATTTTTGTTAAATCCAGCATTAAGTAAGGAGAATTATTTAGCTAAATGGTGAAAGTTGTCCTATCAGAAAATGTGTAGTTGAAAACTGTTTATTTTTTTATTTTTATTTTTTTTTTAATTTTAGGATCTTTTTTTTTAAATTTTATTTATTTATGATAGTCACAGAGAGAGAAAGAGAGGCAGAGATAGGCAGAGGGAGAAGCAGGCTCCATGCACCGGGAACCCGCTGTGGGATTTGATCCCGGCTCTCCAGGATCGCGCCCTGGGCCAAAGGCAGGCGCCAAACCGCTGCGCCACCCAGGGATCCCTGAAAACTGTTTAGAAGAGTCACCTAAAACATAAGTTTGAGTAAAGGTCCAAAATGAAGCAAATATTGACAAAAAATAAGCAGATGTGTTGCTATATTTATACCACATTTTTTTTAGGACAAGAGAAGAAAGTTTTTCTTGATATTAAATAAGCAAAGAAAGGAATTACCCATGATAAATGTTTCAATTTACAAGAAAGAAAATGACAAGATTAAATCTGACTTTCCTAAATATGTTTTTCTATCTTCCCATCTTTAAGAAAAGAAAGATTGAGTATTATAAAGATCTCATTTCTCTCCAAAATTCATCAATAGTATCAACAAAATCACAAATTCAAAAATTTGATAAGCCACTTTTGAACCGTATATGGGAATATAAAGATTCAAGTAGAGTAAAAACACGTTTGGACAAGAGTAATAGGCCAAATTTCTTCTAGATAACAAAGATCATTTTAACACTACAATAGTTATTTCAGTGCAGTACTGACATCAAGAAAGACAAGTAGACTAACAGAAAAGAGAGCCAAGAAAACAAAATCAAGCATTTGTGCATACCTGATAGATGATAGGAATATTATTAGCAAAACAAGGTGAACTTTTCAATAAATATTGTTTGAATAAACCATATAGGAAAAGAATGAAAGGTTTCCTTATGTTGCACAACAGAAAGTAAGTCGACAATTCTGTGCAGATGAAATAATATATTCGTGGTTGTGGCAAACAAGCTAGGTGAATATGCTTATGTTTTTGCAGTCCTAGTTGCAAACTGGTGCAGCCACTGTGAAAAACAGGATGGAGGTTCTTAGAAAAATTTAAAGTAAAATTACTACTATATGACCCAGTAATTGCACTGCTGGGTATTTACCCAAAGAAAAGCACTAACTCAAAAAGATTTTGCATCCCTGTATTTTTCAGCATTATTTACAGTAGCTAAAATATGGAAGCAACCTAAATGTCCGCCAATAGATAGCTGGGTAAAGAAGATAAGGACTATAGAGGAATAGCATAAGCCATAAAAAGAATGAGATCTTATCATCTGCAACAACATGGATGGTCCTAGAGGGTATAATGCTAAGTGCAATAAGTCAATCAGAGAAAGAGGACAGAAGATTTTACTCATATGCTCAATTTTAAAAAAGGAAAACAAATGGACAAAGAAAACAGAGATAAACAGATTCTTGAATATAGAGAACAAACTGGTGGTAGCCAGCGGGGAGGTGGGTGGGGTAGTGGTGAAATAGAGAGGTTCTAGAGTAGTTTCCTTGATGTGCACTGAGAAATGTATAGAATTGTTGAATCATCATATTGTACATTGAAACTAATATAATGCTGTATGCTAATTATATTTTAAGATATAAAATTAACTAAAAAGAAAATTTGCTAAAAACAAACTATAGGAATATATTCATGCTTTCAAATAGGTAAAATTTTTATGTATACCATAAACGTTCTCAAATCTAAAAAAAAAAGTAGGTAGATTCTAACATAAAGGTAAAAATTTGAGGGCACCTGAATGGCTCAGTGGTTGAGCTCAGGTCATGACCCCGGGGTCCTGGGATGGAGTCCCACACTGGGCTCCTTGCATGGAGCCTGCTTCTCCCTCTGCCTGTCTCTGCTTCTCTCTCTGTGACTCTCATGAATAAATAAAATATATTTTTTTAAAAGTTAAAAATTGGCTTAGCAAAATTCACCATTAAGTAAGTGAACACAAGTTTCATATCATAGATGGTATTTTCAACACAAATAACTTATAATGGATCAAATTAAGTTCAAGAAAGAAAATTCTCAATCATTAAGAAAAAACAAAACCACAACAATCTCATTTTTAAAATGACAAAAATTATTCATCAGGCACTTCATAGGAGAGAAAATAACTACTTCTTAGAAAAACAATACATGATAATTCTCATTAGTGACTAGAAAGTTCAACTTGATACCTGACACAAACAAAAAACAGAGCTATCACAAGTTAGCAGACATGGGGACGGTGGCCTAATTATATACTACGGATGGGTTTAAAAATCTCTAGTTGTACTTTGAACAAAAACCTTTCATTTTATTTAGAAAATCTGGTACTTAGGAAAGAGACATATGCCAGTCCTCCAAGATAGAATAAGAAAAGAGAGTCAGGCAGAAATAACCCATATGTCCACACCATGGAATATTTTTGTTGTCGTTGTTATTCTTTTAATGTGGCACAGTCCTACAATTAATACTAGAGAGCAGTAAAGATGAATGAATTATAGCTATATGCATCAACTGCTATAATTTTGAGGGGTAAATCAATAAAGAAAATATATCAATTTACTTATATAAATTTAGATAAAAGTAGATTCCAGATACAATTTTGCAAACCTATAGAGAAAGGCAAAAGAATTGCTGACACAACATTCGGCTGGTCAGCAAATTACTATGCTTTAAAAATACTCATTTGTAAATATTATTTTTTTTCAAGTTAAAAAAGGAGTGACTGGATCATCTAGTTGAATCATTGGTATGTATGTTCTGCATGAATGTTAGACACTCGGCGCGATACACTGGCAGTTCTCTTGTTCTGAGGTATAAGATGCCACAGAAATGGTACCAGGTCATCACAGAGGGTCGTGCTCCACTATTCTTCATTTCCACAATTGCATGTTCCTTCTTTAGCAGACAACACTGTATTGATTCCGTTTTCTACTGACAAGAAGAGCACAACCAGTAATTTTTTAACTGAGTTTCTATCATCTATAAAGGCAAAATTCCATCAACTACTAAATGAAAATGAAGTCATGTGTTGTTCTTTTTTTATTTTATATATATTTTTTGCATCATCAGAGAGGATGGCATAGTTATACAAAATCAGCTCACAATGTTCTCTGTGGAAATTTCCCCAGTTCTTAAAACCTATTGTAATTCCAAAATATTTGGGTCAAAGTGACTCAGTTTTCAGTGGAGAGATAAGGTAATTGAGATAAAGAACTTCAAGGCTGGGAAAATACAAAAATTTTATGTCATTATGTAGAGAAATACACTAGATATGTTCATGGCAGTCACTTAATCCAATTTTCCATTCTTATGTGAGTCTAACACAAGGACATAGACGGGAAGAAGAGTATACTCCATTAAATTTCTCCTCTATGTCACATTTAAGCAACATTCACATTTTTTTCCTGGCTGTTCAGAGACAATAGAACCCTATGTATGAAAACTCTGCTCCTGAAAAAGAAAATAACCTAAAGGAAGAGGATCCATATATTTGTTTGCCTGTTCTATTAATTGCCCAACATAAAGCTGTGTGTTTATGATCAAATGTTTTAATTATCTAGAAATTTCTTCCCAAATGGTTTTTTTTAAAGAGTTACAAGTACCCCTTATTCCCTCAGTTTCTTCCTCTTAGTCTCTCTGTTTTGTAAATACTACTGGTTGGATTTGAATCTTAATCCCTGTTTTACTATGAATGTTAATATTTTTTCTGGATATTTTTCATGTCTCTACTGGGATCAAAATCTATGCATCTGCTTGTCCATATGCTGGAGAAGGGGACTTTAGAATTTTCTTGGATGCGAGTTCTGTCATTGTTTACTACTGTCTGAGGAAAAGCTCATAATTCTTTTAATTTTCTTTACTTAACCATAAAAAATAAATATATTAACATTATGTAGAACAATTGTATGTTGATCCTACTGATTCCGAAGCAAATCATTAAAATATATATTTTTAATCTAAATATTTCTAAGAAAGAATTAATGGCAATTTAAAAATATTTAAATACAATTCTTTAAAATAATACTTTATAAAAGTCTCATTATTTTTTTAATTTGATAGTTTGCCTGGACTACTTAAAAGACATAGTCCTAAGTACAGATACAATAATCCTGAAGTTTAAATGCTACAAATAAACGATCAGTATTCAATGAAATAGTGAATGTTATCAAAGACGGTATTAATATTCTTGACAAAATTACTACTATGCATATTGGGTCCTCAGAGGTTCTTAGTCAAAAAAGTACCTTAAAATTATCTAAAGGATGAAAAATTATAAATATTAACGTAATTTTTACTTGGTCATTTCAGCAAATAATTTTTATTTGTGAATGATGCCTTGTAAGAGAAAGTCAAATATGAGTCAAATATGAAAATACTTGACTTAAAAGGGCATTCATCAGTATAATATAAAAATTGCCATCAGCCTTTATTATCTAATTTGCGAAGAAAGGTGTTGATCTCCCATAGATCCAGTAAACCTGGCAAATGTAATATGCCTATTTTAATTATCTATAGAACATCTCAAAAAAAAGAAACATAAAAATACTACAAAATAGGGAGCTCTTGTTAGCTATCTAAGGTTTTCTGAGTGACTCAATTCATTATTTAATAATTCGCTATTCTAAAAAAGCTCATGCATATAGCCTGAGCCCTATATTTTTAAATTTCATAATATTTGCAATTAAAAATGGGTGGCTTTGCAGAAAGACACAGGACAAATGCTTCTTTGACGAGCAGGGGGATATTTGTATGCTCAGCAGGGATTCAGATGAGATATTCATCAGATAGAGTCTAAATTCTCCATTTCAACGGTTGACAAATCTATTGGGAGGTCTAGTTCTCCCAAGAATGATTTACTAGTGATAAGAAGAAAGATTTGAAGGAAAGAAGATTGATATCAGGGTATGTTTGGAGAGTGCTAGAAGAGAAACCTGTGGAGACTTGAAAATATAAACTAAATGACCCAGTTCAGTCTGAACAAATGTCAATACCCGAAATTTACCTAAAAACACCACAATATCAGTCATTAACATTTGATGATATATAATAGGCAACCTTGAAATTAAATTTATTTTATATTGCCTCCTTAATCCTTATGCCCTTTTTTTCTAACCCTGTTCCTATCAGAGCCAATATTTCTCTACAAAGACAATTTTTGTTGCTTTTTTGTTTTAGTTGTCATTTTTGTTTATATATAGAAGGGAGAGTTCATTCATCATTAGAAGAGAAAAAAGTTAAAGAAGAAGAGACAAAACTTTTGTTTCCTCTATGCATACTAATTGTTTTCTTTCTTTTTTGTGAAGAAAAACCAAACAGCCTAGGAAAACTATCTTCTAGAGAACAGATGTGCAGTTTTGTAATTGACTCAATATAGACTATTTCTCTTTGATAGAAGAAGCCTTCAGAATGAAAATGCCAGTTTATTTCAGAATGCCCAGGGAAACAGGGTGCAGGAGAGATGCACTAGATTATAGGAAGCAAAATATATGGAATTAATATGGTACTGGAGTGGGTGTCAAATTAATATCTCAATAGATGACAGATGTGTCTCCAATATGTACAACATTAAGCTTATCTTTCTAATACACTTATGCTTTACAAGTCCTAGAAATTAAAACAACAAAAATAGATTTTGAGATACATTCTATTATTTGATCTTTGTACCGCAATAAGTTGACATGAGCAACTGCCAGAGCACGTGAATCCTTCCTTGACCACCACTGTTATGGGAAACAGAGAATGCTTTACACAGGGAAATAGTTAAGAGGGGGTTTGTCATCTAAAATGTCCCCTTTGGTGATAATTTGAATTTAAGGGAATAAGAAATGAAGATAGGATGGGGCACCTGGGGGGCTCAGGCAGTTAAGCATCCAACTCTTGATTTTGGCTCAGGTCATGATCTCAGGGTAAGGAGATCAAGCCCCCACAGGGGTGTGCTCCGCGAGGAGTCTACGTGAGACCCTCTTCCTTGCCCCTCCCCCTGCTCACTCTCTCTCTCTTTCCCATCTAAAAATAAAAGAAATGGAGACAGGAGAATTAGATTTGACCATAGGTAGAAAACAACAACAACAACAACAACAACAAACAACAACAACAAAAAGGAGAGGAGGAGGAAGAGAAAAAGAAGAGGAAATAATTTCAATGAATTAATAGGAAAGGGAAAGGTATCTTTGAGCTCTATTCAGAGGTACAATATAAAAAATTAAGTAACTCATACAAGAAGACTTCTATTACTATCTTTCAGACTTTTGTCTTGCATAATTAAATAAGATAATTTTTATAGAACAGAATGAGAAAAGAAATGAGCTACATGATTAAGAGTGGGAAGGAAATCATAATATGCTATGTATAAGCTACCAACCTTTTTTTAAAATTTTATTTCTTTATTCATGAGAGACAGAGAGAGAGAGAGAGAGAGAGGCAGAGACACAGGCAGAGGAAGAAGCAGGCTCCATTCAGGGAGCCGGACATGGGACTCGATGCCAGGACCCCAGGGATCATGCCCTGGGCCCAAGGCAGATGCTCCACCACTGAGCCACCCAGGTGTCTAAGAAACTAGTCTCACTTTCTCAGTATCTCAGAAGTAGAGGTGTTAGTGCAACAAATACAGGCATACCTTGTTTTATTGTGCTTTTCAGATATTGCGAGTTTTATTTTTATTTTGTTTTGTTTACAAATTGAGGTTTGTGGCAACCCTGCATTGAGCACCTTGTATCGGCACCATTTTTCAAAAAAAAATTTTTTTTTTTGCTTACTTTCTGTCTCTCTGTCACATTTTGGTAATTCTTGCAATCTTTCAAAGTTATTCATTATGGTGATCTGGGATCAGTGATGCTTAGCATATTTTAGCAATAAAGGATTCTTAAATTAAGGTATATGCAATTTTTAGACATAATATTGCACATATAAGTCTATAGTATAGTATAAATATGACTTTCACAAAACATTCATTTGACTTATTTTATTATTATATTTGCTTTATTTTGGTGGTTGGAACCCAAGCCACAATATCTCCAAGGTACACTTGTACCTTAAAATGTGGAAGCAATGCTGGAACTGAGCAAAGGGTAGAGGCTAGAAGAGTTTGAAGGTGCATGCAATAAACATCTTACATTTCCACAAACAGATTTCAAAATCAATTCTGATGAGAATTTTCCAGAAGACAAAGGGGAGATTTGGAGAAGACACTTTAGTCTTCTTAGAGATTACAAAAGTGCCCCTGGACTGAATACTGGTAGACAAATGTACAGGAAAGTTCATTCTGGTGAGGTCTCAGATGGAAATGAGAACATGCTATTGGACAGTTAAGAAAAGGTCATCCTTGTTAAAAAGTAGCAGAAATTTTGCTGACTTGGGTCTACCCCCAGTGTTTTTGTAGAAGGTAGAAATTCTAACAATAAAGTTGGGATACATGGTGGCTGAGGAACTATGTAAACAAAGTGTTGAAGGTGTGAGTTGGCTTCTCTTGAAACGTAATAGTAAAATGCAAGAAGAAAGAAGTGACCTAAAAATGGAATTGTTAATCCAAAAGTAAGCAGAACTTAAAAACTTTAAACATCCTTATCCTATCCATATTGCAAAGGATGGAAAAGCACCTTAGAAAGAAAAGCACCTTAGAAAGAAAAGCACCTTAGAAAGAAAAGCACCTTAGAAAGAAAAGCCTGTGACCAAGTGGCCTTTTGATAAAGTTATTGGTTTGGATGTGAACCAGGGACTTAATTAACCACTTCAGCATGAAAACAGCCCTTTTCCCGAAAGGGGAGGAGACAAGAAGGTTTCTGATTTCTTAGATTTTTCAGGATGGAACTATAGAGCTACTCCACCGTGAATGTCTGCTATTCAAGACCAGGGAAGACGGAACCCAACAGTGATTCAGAGATTAACAGGACTGCCTCCACGATTTCAAAACTTCATAGCAAAATAAATAATGAGCAAGACGAAAAAGCAACCTGTGGAATGGGAAAACATATCTGCAGAGCATATATCTGATAAAGGGTTAATATACAAAATATATAAAAATTCATGTAACTCATTAATAACAATAAAACCCAAATAATTCAATTTAAAAATGGGCAAATGAACTGAATAGACATTTTATACCAAAGAAGACATAAAATAGTCGACAGGTACATGAAAAGGTGCTCAACGTTGCCAATCAAAAAATACAAATCAAAACAAGAGTGAGATATCAACTCACACCTTTTGGAATGGCTATTACCAAAAAGACAAGAGATTTTAAAAAGTGTTGGCCAGGATGTGGAGAAAGGGAACCCCTGCCCATTGTTATTGGAAATGTAAATTGGTACAGCCACCATGGAAAGAGTATGGAGTTCCCTTACAAATTAAAAATAGAATTACCATATGATCTAGCAATTCTTTGGGGATATATCCAAAGAAGTTTTTTTTTATTTTTTTAATAATAAATTTATTTTTTATTGGTGTTCAATTTGCCAACATACAGAATAACACCCAGTGTTCATCCCGTCAAGTGCCCCCCGCAGTGCCCACCACCCAGTCACCCCCACCCCCCACCCCCCGTCCTCCTCCCCTTCCACCACCCCTAGTTTATTTCCCAGAGTTAGGAGTCTTCCATGTTCTGTCTCCCCCTCCGATCTCTAAGAGATATCTGCATCCCCATGGTCCTCTCATGTTTCAAGATATGGAAACATATATTCACCAATAGATAAAGAAGATTGATTATATCTATCTATCTATCTATCTATCTATCTATCTATCTATCTATATAACTGTACCTGATTTAAATAATGTTTAGATGAGATTTTGGGCCTAGAATTTTGTTTTGCTAAAATAAGTTAAGACTTTTGGGGCTAGTGGGCAGAACACATGCATTTTGTGTGTGAGAAAGACATGAGTTTTTTGGAGGGAGCAAGGGCATAATGCTGTGATCTGAATGTTTGGGTCTCCCCTAAATCCATGTGTTGAAAACCTAATGCTCAAGACAATAGTATTAGGAGGTAGGGCCTTTGGGAGGTGATTAGGTAAGAGAGGAGTCCCCAGGAATGGGATGAGTGTCTTCATGGAAAGGACCCGAGCAAGATCCTTTGACCCTCCCACCATAAGAGGAGACAAGGAGAAGTCTGTGTCTGGAAAAGGGCCCTTGCTTGACCATGTGGATATTCTCATCTGGAATTACAGACTCCAGAACTGTTAGACATAAATTTCTATTATTTATAGGCCATCTAGGCCATCTAACAAAATGGCATTTTGTTATTATTAGCCCAACTAGAGAAAGACAATTATAATTTTTTTTAGTTGTTTTCTTTGTTTTACATTGAATGATTTTGATAGGAAGAAAGGCTTTTATGAAGTATCTCAATGAAGAGGATGGGTTTTTCTTTTTGTTTTCTTAGGTGAGAGGAAAAAAATTATATGTTTCAAGTAGAGTCATTATAAGGGACGCCTGGGTGGTTCAGCAGTTGAGCGTCTGCCTTTGGCTCAGGCTGTGATCCTGAAGTCCTGGGATTGAGTCCCACATCAGGCTTCCTACATGGAGCCTGTTTCTCCCTCTGCCTGTGTCTCTGCCTCTCTCTCTCTCTCTCTCTCTCTCTCTCTGTCTCTCATGAATAAATAAGTAAATAAAATCTTAAAAAAAAGAGTCACTATAGAACAAGGTAATGAAAACACAGAAAAGGAGAAAATCACTAGGCAGCAAGCAATTTGGTGGGAGTAGAGTCAAATGGAATAATATGATAATAACATAAAGCATATAACATTTTTAAATTGAAGTATAATTGACATATTGTATTAGTTTTGGGTGTACAACATGATCCTACATCTGTATACGTTGTGAAGTGATCACCACAATAAGTCTAGGTAACATCCATCTCCATCCATAGTTATAGAACTTTTTTCTTATAATAAGAATATATAATATTATTTTCTTTATAGAGAATATAAAGCTGAAGCTGAAATGTAAAATAATTCTATTAAGGTAACATACTAGCAAACAACAGTAGGTCTGTCTGATTCCAAAGCCCCCTTTTTTCAACTGCATCATTCTTCCTCTGCACATTCTGTACCCCATTTAAAACACTAACATGTGTATAGGAAGTAAACAAACATTAAACTAAATACTACAATTTTGCTAATATAGAAACTGCAAGGATTTCCAAAAAGTATGAATGGCAACTATTATCCTCTGGCATAAATAATTGTGTGCATAATACCTGCCACCGACTTTTTTTCAATGTGGTGGCTAAAGTCTATGAAAATGAAACAGAGTGAATGTGCCTGAACGAACATTGAGAATAAGCTAATGAATAGATTTAACTATTCAGAATCAAACAATTTACTAGATACTGATAACCACTTAGGGTTGAAAGTGCATTGTATTTAGAAAAGCAAGTACTGGAATAGAATAGAAGTCGGCATCTCTACTCCTGTATTTGCGACTGTTCAGTACCCATCTAGGAAGACCTTGCACTTGCTAATTATGTTATTAAGATGTGAGACACCACAGTTCAATGCTTTATTTCTGAGTAAACACCCCTCCAATTAACAAATAATAGACTCTATGAGAGACAATATGTAGTCTATAATAATTAATATAACATAAACTTCCTGATTAAGTGACTTTTGTTCTTTTTTATACTGGTTTTTTAAAGTTGTTCTGATGTTCAAATAGCTCAAGGAGTTAGTACAGTCCATGATAAAGCCATACACTTATAAGACAAAAGCAGATAACACAGGAAAACAAAGTGGATGTGGTTTGAGAAGCAACATGAATACGAAAAAAAAATATAGTAAGTTGGTACTATTTTTGTAAAATAAATAGCACCACCAAAAATAGTAAATTGGTACCAATTCTGAGTATATGGAACCACCAGTCACTATTGCTTTCAATTAATTGATGGACGCAATTGGGTAATGAAGAACCACTGTTGCCCAGTTACTGACATCTACTTTTCATGCGAACTCCTCAAATTCTCAAATCTCGAGAAGATCTGTCACTTATCTAATTACGGTATCAGTTGTCCATCATTTGTGCTATCAGTAAATAGGTGACCACCATCACGGGCACCTAAACATGGAAATCGTGCTAACTTCAAAATTATACTAGGGTATGACATATACAATGGATTAAATTAAGCATCTGTAGAAGTCAGCTGTTATACGTTGAACTATACTGAAGATATGTTAAAGTCTCATCTCTCTGATAAACTGAGGTTATTCGTTTGGGCTCTAATCCAGTATGGCTGGTGTCTTTATCATAAGAGAGGGACACAGATGGAGACAACATCAGCAATACCGTGTGACTAAGGAGACAGAGATGTTCAGTGATGTATTCTAAGCTAAGCAACCCTAATACTGCTGGCACCACCAGAACCTAAGAGAAAATAATGAAAACAATTCCTCCCTAGAGCCTTCAGAGAAAGAAGAGCCTTGTTGACACCCTAATCTTAAATTTCTAGCCCCTAGAACTCTGAGAAAATAAAGTTCTGTTAAGTTACCTAGCTGGTGGTACTTGATTATGGCAGAGCTAGAAAATTAGTACATCTCTTTCTAATCCAGAACACTTCTTCCTGTGTATATCTGGGATAAGAGTAATAAAGAGGAAAACCAACAGCTTGGTGTGGTGAAAGGCTGAATGCCTCCCTATTAAAATCACAAGTGAGGCACGCATGTTTGTTTTTCCTGCTTTTGTTAAACATTGCCCTATAGATTCTAGTTGGCAAAATAAGGCAAAAAACATACAAACATCCATATTGGAAAGGAAGAACTGGGATTGTTTTTATTTGTAAATAACATGATTTTCTATGTAGAAAACATGATACAGAGTGCTACAGAAACTAATAAGAAAGTTTAACAAGATGCAGGGCATAAAATCAACATATAAATATGCATCATATTATACATTCTAGGTATGCACAATTGAAACTGAAAATAAAAAAAAAATCATAGTACCATTAACTGTAGCATCAAAAAATGTGAAATACTTTGGGAAAATTATGATGATACAAATGGCTTTCACAATAAAAGCTACAAACATTGCTGCAAGAAATTGAAATCTTAAGTAAATGGAGAGATAAATTATGCTTATTTGTAAGAAGGTAGTATTTGTAAGATACCAACTTTCTCAGATTGGTCTATAGATTTAACGACAATCAATATTCCAGTTGGTTTCATTTTTGTAGAAAGTGACAAAATGATTCTAAAATTTATATGAAAATGTAAAATTACCACTAGTAGGAAAACACTTTGAAACAGAAAACATTTGAAATATGAACATAGCCTATTTCAAGTGTTATAATAAAGCTACAGTAATCAAGACAATGTAGTATTTACATAGAAAAGCAAAGTAGATCTCCGTGACGAAAGAGTCCAGAAATAGAAGAGCAACTGATTATCAACAAAAATTCAAAGGCAATTCAGTTTGAAAAAGGTAGTCATTTCAGCAATTGGTGCTGAAAATTTTGAATATTTGCGAAAAAATAATGTCATTCCACATCTTGAACTGTATACACAAATTCACCCAAATTGCACTCATGTAAGTAAAGGTAAATGCTAAAAGTGTAACATTTCTAGAAGAAAAAAATAAGAGAAAACATTTATGACTTTTGGTTATAAATGCATATATTTATCCATCTAAGGTAAAGCACCAAGAAAACAGTCTATAAAATAATAAATTCATAACTTGGAACCTATCAAAATTAAAAAAAAAAAAAACTTCCCTTCAAAAGACATTCTAGGGGATGCCTGGGTGGCTCAGCGGTTTCGCGCCTGCCTTTGACCCAGGGAGTGATCCTGGAGTCCCGGGATCGAGTCCCACGTAGGGCTCCCTGCATGGAGCCTGCTTCTCCCTCCTCCTGTGTCTCTGCCTCTCTCTCTCTCTCTCTGTCTATCATAAATAAATAAATCTTTAAAACAAAACAAAATAAAACGAAACAAAACAAAGACATTCTAATAAAATGAAAAAAACAAACCACAGATTTGGAGAAAATATTTGCAAAGCATAAAACTGAAGAACTGTACCCCAATGTGCAAAGAACTCACAAAACTTAATAAGAAAAAAAAAAAAAACTCATACCGCCATCAAATGACGGCAAGATTTTGAACAGACACTTCCCAAAAGTAGATATACAAATGAAAAAAATCACAGGCAACGATAAACAACCACATCAATCTTTCAGAAAATGTGAGGAGTTCTTTGAAAGTCAGCTTTCCTATGACTCTCTTGAGGAGAAATGATAATTTGCATATGAAAATGTATATTCCTTTCGACAGTTACATCAGACAAGTGCTCCTTTATAACATTTTCCATCAAGATTACTCAATTAATTGCCTTGTTCTGAGCCCATTAAGAATCATTAAAATTATAATTTGGGCTTATCATAATAGATTTTTTTAAGAGATGGAAAACATGCTGATCAATCAACAATGTTGAGCTATTTTTTCCCCATTGAAACGGGAGGGATTGCCATTTAAGGTTAAGTCTTATTCTTCTTGTGAGATAGGGCAATCACCCCACTGAAGCCAATCAATTTATGGTCTGAGAAAACACTGAATTTTGTTCTGCATCCACCATACTTAGTACCAGGCCACAAACAGACTTGACCCCAGCAGCTAACGACCTTCTCGGAGACCCTACTTATGTAGCCAGGGAATTCTCTTTTTTATATAACATTTTTAACTAACACCTTTAGGAATTCAATTATCAGAGACTAATTATCATAGAATCTCCCATATCGGGGTATGAATTAGAAGTCAAGTCACATTTGGGGCCAGTGAACTGTATTCTGTTCTGTAGCCATAGTGTGCAGAATTCCTTCTCAGGGATAGCGCAGAGTTTGTAATGTGCTTGTAGTGGAGCCCTGATGCTTGTTTCTTTGCTTTTTTGTATTGCAAGTTCCTGAACTTGAGCTTTGATTGCTGAAGCATCCATTTAAAAGAAGCTTCCACTTCAAAGAAGGTTCTTTGGAAAAACACATTGGGGACGCCTGGATGGTTCAGAGGTTGAGCTTCTGCCTTTGGCTCAGGGTGTGATCCCAGAGTACCAGGATCAGGTCCCACATCGGGTTCCTCGCATGGAGGCTGCTTCTTCCTCTGACTGTGTCTCTGTCTCTGTCACTGTGTCTCTCATGAATAAATAAATAAAATATTAAAAAAAAAAAACATTGCCAGCCACAGGTATAAAGAGCCAGGCCACCTGCCCACACTGAGGTGCTTAAAGATCTTTTCTAAAGATCTTGCCTTATCTAAAGATCTTGATAGATTTAGATAAGTGACCATTGGTCCACTTGCATTTTTCTCTTCCCCTGCTTTTAGGTCCCACTGCTATGTTTTAAATTTACCAATGAGGAGTGAACCCTTGAAACCCCAGGCCCCCATCCTTGACCTCAATAAAAGCAGAACCCCAGGGCCATGTGCTCCCTCTCTCTCTACCTGCAACCTCACTGTGTGGCCCCATGTGGGCTGTGTAATTTCCAAGTGCTGTAAGTAATAAACTTTTTCTTTCTTTCTTTCTTTCTTTCTTTCTTTCTTTCTTTCTTTCTTTTTTTTTTTTTTTTTTTTTTTTAGTTTCTTGATAGTTGTCACTAAAGGGCACCTTGCAATCGTAAGAACTACAAGGTCAGATCCAACCTCAGCATTGGTTACTCATAGGCATAGGCCAGCACAAAATATATTACAATTTATTTGTATGGATTCCTTGAAAAAACACTTCTAAGGAATAGCAAGCATGAATTTTGGTATCTTTTATGTTTGAGAGCTAATTCATCTTAGAACTTCTTTCTGGAAAAAAAAAAGTGTTTCTGCACAATAGCCAACACTTCTCAGAAAAAAGAGAGCACCCTTTTTGCATTGATTTGGATTTCTGGTGTAGTTACTACAGAAAGAATTTTTTTTTTTGTAGATCCCATCATAATTATGTGTACCAATCTCAGTGATAACCTAAAACTTCAATTATACACTTTCTCTAGAGAATTGAATTTCTTGAACACTAACCTTGGTTATTAAGATGAAGAAAATTTGCATTATCTTTTAATTCTCCAACTGAATCAGCACACTTAATGATATTGTTTTTAATACTATTATGTGAAATTATATCAATATATTTATTTTATTTCCCCTTGTATATTCACATTTGCTATTTTTGATATATATTTACTTTTTATTACATAGCACGTACCACAAATTGCATGTGATACTAGAAATACAGATATTAATTACATATCATCTGTGGACTGAGCACAACATCTAATGAAAAGAAAAGATATATAAGCAAGCAATTATAAGCAATGCATATTATATGCCCTGTAAGAAAAATATAAACATGGTGTTTGAGCTAATATCTCTAAAATGTCATTGTTTACTTTGGCACAATTGTCAGTAAAGCAAGTATTTTAAAATTGAAATCTCAGTATTAATAGAGACAGATGGGTTCAACATCTACTTAAGTCATTTGTTTTACATAGTAGTCGTAGTTTTTAATAATATATATATATATATATATATTGTTCAGCTGCCATTTATAATAGTAACTAAGTACCAATAACTGTTATTATGCTAAGCAGAAAATAATGGTATCTATTGTGAGAAAAAAGGGCAATAACACCAGTCCTCTGAATTGTCAACATATACATTTCAATCTCAGAAAGCACATGTGAGATTTAAATGAGAAAAAAAAAAAGATCAATAACTATAAACTATGCTATTTGGGTATATTTCATGTTAGAAAAAGTTGTACTTATTTTCCTGGGGATTCTTGGTTAAGAAAATATTCAAAATCATGGTATGCATTAACCTCTCCTAATCTACCTGATGTTAACTGTCCACACGTACAGTATTTTCGTCTAGTCATCGTCGACAGCCCTGGTATCCTGGCGCAGGATGTGGCATACAGACCAGCTCGCACAGTGTTTCTGTGTTCCCTGCCTTCCTTTCTGGTGACCAAGTTCATAATCCAGCTCATTCAAACCGTGCAGTGGGCCCTGGGAATTCCCCAAACACATACTTCAGCATCTCTGCACCGAGGATGTTGACTCTGTGATGGGGAAACTGAAGGACTCTGTAAAATCTGCTTTTTGCTCCTTTTTTCTGTTTCTATTCTCGCCAGGACCTGTACCCCCACTTTACACATGTCTTGTAATGCAAATAGCATGTGTGGTTCTTGTCAGGGACAAAGAATCAATGGTTTCTCTAGAATAGATAACATTAAAGGAAGGACCTGGTGACAAAGACCTGACGAAGCAACCATATGCATATTCCAGAACACCTGAGCTAGACATCTCAACGACAGGACCCCTTGACTCCAGGGAAGAGCAGTTGGGTCTTCACCTTTGTTCTCATTGGTTCCTGGAAACCCAGGAGACCCATACACCTGATCACCGCCCTCAATAAAACCCCCAGACCCTGAACAAAGACAAGACTCATGCTCCTTTCCATCCTGAGTCTCCCAGAAGCTCCGTCCGTATCTACTCTCTCCTTCCTTCAATAAACTCTTCTCTCCCTTCTTGCTGACTCACAGTTGATTTCCATTCTATGTGAAGCCAAGGATTCTCTTGATTGGTCCCGTGGTACCCCCTCCGGGACCCCAGAGCCTGCCTGCCAGTACAGTTGGGTAAAATAAAACTCATTCCCGTGCATCACAGTGTCTATCACGAAGTTGCAACTCCCATTATTTCATTAATAGTTTCTACAGCTTAGACGATACTTATTTTTGAGACATTTTTCTTCTGCACTTGAGTTGCCTATGTTCCTTTCAAAAGTAAGTGAGCAAAATCTGATCCTGATAGTTCATTGCTAATACGGACTACATTTTCACCCAGTTTTCATTTTTGGAGAAATTCTCTGCAAGTTATAGTACGTGAACTATGATTCTGTGCCTCTATTAGGCACAATAATTCAAATAGGGGTGTGACTGCTGAAATTTGCACAAAATTTCACAAACTTTACCCTGAAGTAATACTTAAAAATAAAGTTTAATTTACTTTACTTATAACCTGTCATCACCAGGTCAAAACTGGTCAGTCTCTGAGTCACATGTTTTAGAATATTAGACATATATAAGGATATAAAAAATATTTATTTAAATTTGAGTTGAAGAATAAAACTGTGTCTCATTCCCCACAGGTGCCTCTGATCGTAATACTTGATGGCTTTTATTTATTATAAGTTTTAAAAATAAACTAAAACTTTCCTCCTTCCATTTGAAACCTACTTATTTTCTCAATTAAAGTATTGCAAATATCCCAAACATACAGGAATATTAAAAACTCACACCTTCAGAATTGTGTTAGGGTTTACAACATTCAGATACTTGGACTTTCAACTCAAACAATCTATGATTTCACATACATGCTCACACAGAGACACATGCACACGTATTCTGAATTATGACGAGCAGATAACAATAATAGAAACAATAGTCTGTAAATCTGATTGTAAATATTAGCTGATTTGATAGCTTGAATACATTTCTTAATGCTATAGAGCAAGAAGCATTCACATGAAACAATCAGCATTATAGTGATGAAACTTCTTTTTACCCCATTACTTATTTAAAATGTAATAAAATGCATCACGCATTTCTCCTGCCATCAGATAATGGAAGAAAAATGGCATTGGTGAGACTGACCTGAACAACATTTGTTTTCAGGAAATGTATTCTTGAACAAGCAGCTGAAGCCCTTGCAGCAGTTTGTGTATTTGATGTATAAAGCATTGAATACGCAAGAAAGCATTTCGCGGGGTCAGAAATGAAACACATTTGAACCTGCTGTTAACATTCAGCAAAATATACTGCAGATATTCTGGAATCTTTTTTTTTTTTAATTTCCTGTCACTGTGGATCGGATGCCGTGCAACCTACATAGAAAATGATGGCATAAACTCCGTTTCCATAAGAATCTACTTTGCAATAGAAGAATGGACTGTTACCAATTCAGCTGCAGAATCTCACTGCACTGCATCTTCTCAGACTACTGAAATCTTTAGCTCCAATAGAAATCATTTACAAGGATTTGAGCGTGTCCGTGAAAGTGACATACAAGTTAAAAATATGATAGAGAAGATTTAGTTGGAATCAAACTCCTTCATAAAAGACAAGTATTTCACTTCTAAGTTCAAAGTAAAAATATGTGACCAGTGATGCAAAATAATGGGCGTTATGCCAGTTTTTCCCTTTGATCAGATCGTTTTGTTATTCTTATGCACTCTAATATCGTGGCACATAAGTTGGTATGTCATGACGTCAAAATAATGTGGCTATCAAGGAAGAAACAAATACAAAACAAAGGGTGGTAAGAGGGGAAATATTTAATTATATCTCAAGAGTCTTCTATCCTGGCAGTAAGTTACACACACACACACACACACACACACACACACCTGCATATGTACAAATGGTATATCCCTTTAACATTTAAAAAACAAGTAATCTGGATTCTATTTCAGAAAAATGGAAATTTGTGCAACTTTCATATTTTAAAATAACCATAGTTGGGGCACCTGGGTGGCTCAGTCGGTTGAGCTTCTGACTCTTGGCCTCAACTCACGTCCTAATCTAAGGGTCATGGGATAGAGCACCAAGAGAGCCCTGCATCCAGCTCTGTGCTGAGCAAGGAGTCTACTTGAGACTCTATCTCCCTCTCCCCCGTCCTTCCCCACCTCTGTCTCTATCTCAAATAAATAAATCGTAAAAAAATAACTACAGTTAAGACATATTTTGTTTTTTTTTATTTTTTATTTATTTTTTAAGATTTTATTCATTTATTCATGAGAGACACACAGAGAGAGGCAGAGACACAGGCAGAGGGAAAAGCAGGCTCCCTTGGAGGATCCCGAATCTGGGACTCGATCCCAGGACCCCGGGGTCATGACCTGAGCCAAAGGCAGATGCTCAATCACTGAGCCACCCGGGTGCTCCAAGATATATTTTAATAGAATCATTCTTCACATTTCTTAAACTCAATTCAACTGTTCCAGAAATTAACCATTAACCATTTTTCATGTTTATTAAATTGTGGTATTATTTTTATCAATGTCATAAGAATTCTGTTGGATGTCTTGTCATGATACCTGTATCATGTCAAATTTCCCCAATATTCTAACTAATCAGTAGCATCAGACACAGTCTCAATTAATTGGCATTCTTTACTCATAATTCCTCTTTTTGGCTAATGTTTCTTCTTCACTAAAGCTATAAAGTCCAGGATCCAATATCTGTATAGTAACTAATTTAATATTCATAATAACTATTTTTTCCTTCTTACAAATGATATTTTCAAGATGATGATCATGAGCTAATTATGAAATGTTAACTTGCTCTCCTAATGGCATACAGTCAATAGCAAATTGTTCAGCTAGAATCTAAGTTAGAGAAGTCTAGCTACAAAAGCTCTGTTCTTCACAGCTACAGACATTGTCGCTGAAGGCGATGGTGTCAGAAGATCCTGTGGCCACTTTGATCCACATAAATGTTCATGAACAGCCATTATGTCTGATGAGTGGTGCATTCAAAAGCCCACTATACGTGGTGACACTCTACCAATTTAATACCAACTTTGGGATTTTCTAATTATGGAAACATAGTCAACATCGTTGACTCTATGGGTTTCCATTTCCTGCTTGCAAAATGAGCATAAATCTATCTAATTCTTTAAACCTTGTAGTTTATAGTGACATCGAATGAGATTTAGAAGAAAAAAATATTTTTAAACACATACTTGAAAATTTAAAATTATAGTCATAGCAGTAGAACAACCAAAGAACACACTATAGACCAGATAAACACTGACTATAAATTCAATAAAGATCTAACAATAAGTAAGGACAGCAAAAAAAAAAAAAAAAAAAAAAAAAAAAAAAAAAGATTACAACACATTTAAAATAGGCAAAGGTAGGGGCGCCTAGGTGGCTTGGTCAGTTAAGTGGTTAAGTATCTGCCTTTGGCTCAGGTCATGATCCCAGGGTCCTCAGATCAAGCCCTGCATCTGGCTTCCTGCTTAGAGGGAAACTGCTTCTCCTTTTCCCTCTATTATTCCCTCTGCTTATGCTCTCTGGCTCACTCTCTCTGTGTCAAATAAATAAATAAAATCTTTTTTAAAAAATAGGCAAAGGGAAACCTATGGAAAATAATAAGTAGGCAGCTTTTCTATTTTCTTATCCTCATCACCTAACCCTGTTGCTAATGTTACTACTGTAGCCATAAGACTATTGGAATAAAAAAAATCTAATTCTCAAATTTTAATGATGATAAAAAGTCACATAACTGCACAAATGGACTTCAGGTCTCCTGCTTGACTATTTATCAAAGGCAGGGAGAAAATAACCTTTTCCTTCCGTCTCCACTGTGTTATCCACTATTGTTCTCAGAATTATCCTGGTCACCAGAAGCAGAAGCATCTGTGAGCATGTTAGGACCTCATAGACCCCACCTTGACCTACTGAATCAAAATCTCTAGGGACGAGTCCCAGTTAACAAGATTCACAAACTCTCTAGGTGATTCTTATATACACTAATGTTTGAGAATCACTGCTCGACACCAAAGAAATCATCATTGTTGTGCACTTGAATAAGAAATATATCGATAGTTCTTATGTAACTCTCCAGCTGGATTTGTGTACAAAGATCCAAGCCAGGAAGAAAGGACCTATTTATTCAGTGAACATTCGAATGACTTATCTAGGCATGGACCCGGGATGAATTCTGAGGTCAAAACAGTGAATAAAGCATAGCTCTTGCCTTTGCATAACTCAAATAAATAACTGTAATAATTAGTAGAAATTCCCAAATCAAGACACATCATCAAATCTAGAGGGATTAAAATAATTACCAAGAAGGTGATATTCGAGCAGCATGTTGACAAGCATATCAGTTTTAGGAAATAATCTAAAGAACAATGCTTGACTGGAAAGCCAGAGATAACATGTTCAAAGCCGTGGCGACATGAGGAAGTTTGGCCAATTTGGAAAACTGACAACAGGAGTCCCGTAGCCAACAACTAAAACACAGATACAAAGGTTGTAACAGGGAGAGAGAGAGAGAGAGAGAGAGAGAGAGAGAGAGAGAGAAAGGAGATTGTGAGACAGGAATCAGAGATGTAGACAACGCTGCAGTGTATGTCATCCTGTGAAATGAAATTGGACTTGATCCCATGTTGCTTATGAGATTCACTGAGAAGTTTCAAGAAGGCTGATGATGTGCTAAGATTCTGGTTTTGGGAGCAGGATGTCGGGTGATTTAGAGGGCAGGGATAGATGCAAAGGACCCAACTAAAGAGATATTGGAGTTGATAAGAGAAATAAAAATGCATCCTAAATGATGAGAACGGCAGCAAGGGTGAAGAAGAAGGTATGATTTCCAGAGATGTGTGTGCATGCTACGAATAAAATCTGGAATACAAGAAAAGGTGTATTTGTGATAGAAGACAAGTTCAGTTCGGAGCATGCCACTTTGAAGTTGCTGGGGAAACACTGAATCAAAGATTTTTTTTAGCAGAGGAACATTCTGGGTTAGAGATACTATTAGCATGCAGGTGACAGCTGATCCCAGAGGAACCGATGAGAACTCTGAGAGAGACAGAGAAGAAGACCAAGAGAGTCAGACGGGGGAACGAGAAAGGAAGGGAGCGTGTTAAGGCCAACGAGGGTCGGTCTTGAGGGTGGTGCTACACTGAATTGGACAACATAGAGACCATTGAACGATCAGGAGAAAATCAGTTCAGCAGAGCAAAGGAAGCTGAATAAATAGTTTGAAATGTTGAGGACTACAAGGAAACCACGTGGCTGGATAGCGAAGGCACAGTTTAGGAAGGACATGGGGTTGTTGAGTTTTGCTTTTATTTCTTGTGAAAGAATACTTTTTAAAATTTTTTAAAAGATGGGAGAGGAGGGGCACCTGGGTGGCTCAGTGGTTGAGTTTCCGCCCTGGGCCCAGGCTGTGACTCTGAGGTCCTGGGATCGAGTCTCACATCGGGCTCCCTGCAGGGAGCCTGCTTCTCCCTCTGCCTGGGTCTCTGCCTCTCTGTGTGTCTCTTGTGAATAAATAAATAAAATATTAAAAAATGATATAAAAGATGGGAGGCTTTCAAGTAGGTTTGTTCCAAGTCAATAGGATCTGGCAGAAAAGAAAAAACGTTAAGTTTCCCGAAAGAGGAAATAATTAAAGACATAAGGCAAGCCATCAAAGCATCAAGCTTTGATTTTCTGTGATAGTAGGTCCCCAAAGCCACACAGTCCAAAGCAATTTGTCAAGGTGCCACTGATTCCAAGCAGCCTTTATTTTATTCATTTTACCACAGGGCAAATTTTTAAATTCAGAACATGTCCTCTGGCCCTACTGGCTTCTCCAGTCTTATTGCTTACCCTGATTCACTTTAGTAAGTTGACCTCCATTCTCCAGTAATTTCTTTCATGGCTTCCTCTCTGTCATGTTATCATATCCAATTTTGAGAACTTTTTGATTCAGTAATTCTCCAAAGACCTCAAATGCCCTCAGCTGAAGCATACTGAGGCCAGTACTGATCCTTCCACAAGGGTCAGGATTTGGATACTGATACTGTTGTAAAAATCATACTCAGAACATGGATGGAG